>NC_089230.1:16997015-17324404 GCF_963924675.1 Phocoena phocoena | reverse complement strand
CAGACACATAGAGGCCTATATCTTTTAAACACAGAGGTTATACCTGATAGACACACATGGGCCTACACTTTATGGACACATACTGGCTTATACCTTTTAGACCCTTAGAAACCTATACTGCATAGACACATATAGGCCTAAAAGCGTATGGACTTATAGGAGCCTAAATGTACCTTAGACACATTGTAGGACTTTACCCCATACACACATATATATAGGCCTATATAACCTATAGACACATATAAGCCTATAGCTTATAGACACACAGAGGCCTATACCTTGTAAAAAGTGACCAGAAATTCCTTAATGAATATTTTAAAGGCCTAAGCACACACAGTTAAGATGTCTTATAATCACAGAATCATCAAACTCAAGGTTTATTACCCTGGGCTCTCTCTTCTCTACAAACATTTGATGGACAAGGAAACGGAGACTCCAGGGAATCTGTACTAGACTCACAGATTTGATCCACAGGGACAAGTATTCTGATTTAAGGCCATTATATATGCTCTTAGTGTATAACCATAACTACAATAAGTCCCCTACATATGAACGAGTTCTGTTCCGAGAGTGCGTTCATAAGTCCAATCTGTTCGTAAGTCCAACAAGGTTAGATTAGCCTAGGTACCCAGCTAACACAATCGGCTATATAGTACCGTACTGTAATAGGTTTATAATACTTTTCACACAAATAGTACATAAAAAACAAACATGAAAAATAAAGAAAACATTTTAATCTTACAGTACAGTACCTTGAAAAGTACAGTAGTACCAGCTACAACACCACTGCTTTTACGTTTGCTTCCGGACATTTTGGGCTTGGAATAAAGATACTGTACCACTATACTCTATACAGTACTGTACAGTAAAATACACAAAAGTACAACCACTTGAAGAGGATGCACGCATGCGACAATGTACGCCAGACACGCGAACTAACTTACATGATTGGACGTGAGAACGCACTTTCGCATCTTTGAAAGTTTGCAACTTGAAGGTTCATATGTAGGGGACTTACTGTATATATTATATATTAAGAGAGATTTTAAACCAGAAGTCTTCTTTAGATGTGCATTCTGTGTTTGAAGAACATCGATTCATGTTAACTGATCATGTTTACTTCACCAAATCAGGCTCCAAATTTAGCACATCATTTTGATGCAATGTTTTTTGTTTTGTTTTTTCTAAACCTCCCCTCATGCTATGTTCCTTTACAAGCAGATACCTACAGATCTACCACAGTATCAAAATGGGGTCTCTTAAGATATTCTATAGCATTCTGATATTTTTGCAATTAATATGTTTCATTTAAAACATCACCAAGGCAGGTTGTTGTCAGCTTGTAATTTATTTAAACTGCTATTGGCTCCATTTCCACTTTTGTAGTCGGTAGCTTAGCATTTCAGAGACAGAAAATGAATCTGATTTCAGAACATGCAATATATTTGGGGGGAAAATATGTGTTAAATCTTGTTAGGCCTGTAAGTAGCAACTGATTTCAAGAATTAAAAATGAATAAAGATACCTAATGTTAAGCCAGATACCTTCTTTTCAAAATGAGAAGATGATGGTTTTGAGAAAGGCTGTCATGGATTTAGGAGGCTGCCCCAGCAAGCTGGTATAGGCTGGGCCTTGTATGGAGTATTGATTCAGATGTCATAATTAAATGAGCCTGAGACTGAGCTCAGATAGAAACTGTTTGGAAAGATGGATAAAGAGCCAGGAAGAGATATGAGTGAGAGTCTCTTTCCCTAATAGTACTTGTCAGAATTTCAAGGGTGAGAGGTTCTATCAATTGGAACAAGAACGGTGTGGGTGTGATAGGCTTTGGCACCTTATCAATTCTCTCCCTTCTAAGAGAGCATGTGTGTGACATCTGTGATTTATTTCCGATCTACCAGTCTCGTGAGCATGAGTTTTGAGTTAGCTGCCAAATTACTGTACTCGTCTCCATGCTAAAAGGCTGCTGTCGCGTTTAAGACTGTCAGAAATTCAGATCGTTCCCGTGGGTGATCCCAGAAAACACGTAGAGTGGGGACTTACTTTTGCTTATGGAGAGCAACGTGTGGAAGTTAAGCTGTTGCAAATCAATTTATATTATACCAAATTAGCCCCCCCATTTCTGCATATATGGTTAAAACGATATTATAGCCATATCAATGGAAATATAAAATATCAAAACAAATTGTCTCATAATTTCAACATCCTAACACAAATGCTACTTCCCCAGTCTCTGTCCATAGACACCCTATAATATTAACTTTTACACTTAGAAAATTTTTTCTGATCCTCAGCAATTTATTCCCATAAGCGGATATCCCCCCCCACAAAGTGGGGAGGTGGGTATATTCCTGGTTGACTGTAAAAAAGGAGGGGCTCTAACACCTATGACACAACAGGAGGATGGACATAAATTTGATTGCAGTAGCCCCTAAAGAGGCACACACCTCCCTTATCTGTGGTGTAGCCCTTGGAAGGTCTTCTCATTCACCAGCAAACTGTGTACAGATTAGATGTTCTCATCTTCACATCCTTTCCGTCAAATGAGAGAAGAAGGTGATATAAGCAAAGAGGGCATTAGTGATAGTTGATATTTTTCTTTCAATGCCACCTCCTCTTAGGCCTGTAGCAAGGAGAGATATCATTTAAAGTTGACACAGCAGTTCCTCTGGCCGTCTGAATCATGACCTTCCGACCTGGGAGCTGGCCTGAATCTATAAGATTTATCGAAAAGACCTTAACATTGCAAAAAGGCAGTGCTCACCAATCATTTGTTCACCATCTCCCTCTTTCTACTTTATTTTTATTATTAGAAGAGTCATTCTTTTAAGCCGTTCAGTTGCCTCGGGAACTGTATAGTGACCCTAGTGATAATTCTCTGTAGCACGCACGCGCGCACACACACACACACACACACATATACACATAATCTTTCTCTGATCATTTGGCCTAAACTGCCCCCAAAATGAAATTTACAAATGTCTTTTATTCTTTTTTTAAACTTTTTATTTTATATTGGAGTATAGTTGATTAACAATGCTGTGATAGTTTCAGGTGTACAGCAAAGTGATTCAGTAATACATATACATGTATCTATTCTTTTTCAAACTCTTTTCCCATTTAGGTTGTTATGTAATATTGAGCAGAGTTCCCTGTGCTATGCAGTAGGTCCTTGCTAGTTATCCATTTTAAATATAGCGGTGTGTACATGTCAGTCCCAAGCTCCCTAACTATCCTTTCCCCCCACCCTTCCTCCCTGGTAACCGTAAGCTCATTCTCTAAGTCTGTGAGTCTGTTTCTGTTTTGTAAATACGTTCAACACATGTCATTTATTCTTAAGGCTTCTGCGATTTGTTTTCTTACTTACGAATTGTAAACAAACCAGAAAACCATCAGGATGTATTTTATATACTGAGACACTAACTTCCTGCCCATTTACAATATGGAGGGTATAGATGTTTGCAAATGATCAAAAATATTGTAGGAATTGTTTTATAGGTGATGGGAAGTGCTTACAATTTTTAGAAATCTAAAACTGAAAGACCCTTAGTTGTTCCATTGCCCAACTCCCTAATCTCACAAATAAGGAGGAGGAGATTCAGAAAACTTAAGTTCATCAGCCCAGAACCTGAGATGCCATTAGTCTAGCATGGACTTTGGAGTCAAAAGGCCTGGTGTGAATCACTGATTTGCCTCTTACTTAATCCCTGGGAGTCCATGAACAGTTTACTCAGTACCTCTCTGTACCTTGGTTCTCTCAGCCATAACATGGAGAGAAGACACCTGTGTCTCAGGTTATTGTGAGGATTAAATGAGATCATGTTAGCAAAATGCTTAGCACTAATCCTAGCACGTTGTAGTTAATGGGAACCACTAATCCTAGCACGTTGTAGTTAATGGGAACTACCCTTTAATTAATGGGAACGATGCTTCCGGTTGGAGTTGGAGGTGGTAACAGTAAAAGAATTAGCATTCTTAAGCCTCATAGAGAGCTTGGTCCTCCAAGACTTCATCTCTTTTCTTGCCACACACCCCTAGATCTGAGGGAAAAGGGGGTCTGTTTTTAAGAAGCATCGTCTTGAAGAGATAATTTTTCCTTTAGCATTTGGACTTTCATTCTTATGTCTAGATATGAAGAAAGTGTGTTGTGCATTTAGACAATCCCGCTGGAAAGTGTTGCCAGAAGTAAACAAGCTGTCAGGAGCGAGTGATTCATTTCTCATCTACTCAGATGACATCTGGTTTAAGTGTGATGAATACGTGCTTGTTTAAATCATATGGTGACGGTAATGCTATCTGACAGAAATGTTTGCAAATATTTTGGGAGTCCCCTAAGTGCTTGCTACCAAAAGAGTGAGCTTATTTAAAAAAGGAAAAACCATAAACTTCAGTCTATCAACTCGATGCTTGCCTCAATCTCCTAAGGCTATGAGATTTGCAGCTACGCCTGCCACACTGTTTGAAGATTAAGAAGTGGCTATTTTGAAATTAATTGTGGATGCCACTAGCGACGTGCTGGTGTGTAACAAATGCTCAGTCGTCATTAGGACATTAGGAAATAGCCTTTGAATAAAAGAAATGTCAAGAGCACCTACATGTTTGAATAGACTTCGGTACATTTAATGGTTTGGTTATTGTTTTCATTACCTTTGCAACTATTCATTTAATAATGTTTAGTGGGTTGTATTATGCCAAACACAGCAGAGTCTGAAAGGAAATGGAGACATGTGCCTGCCAGGGGACCGCACATGGCCACTAAGGAGATAATCAGTGTTAACATAATGCTTGATTAATCAGATTCATAATGGAAGGACGTGGCATGTCCTGCAAAGTATTTATGTCCTGAGAATTATCAGTCATTCTGGATTGTTCTTGCCAAGTCGATTCCTTGCCATCTTGAATAACCTGAGAATTGGCAATATTTAACTGAAATATATTGATAGTCATTTATGTGTAGGGAGTTTAAATTATATATAGAAATTCTAAATTACCTGAATACTGAAAGTTGAAGGCTTATGCACAATGAATAACAATTGCTCAGTGAGTTAGGAATGAACATTTACATGGAGAAAATCATATGAAACATGTTAAAGCATAAAGAAAGCATGCTTGATATATAGTCCATTTAATAATATATTTATGCTAAGAAGAAAAAACAAATTTCTCTTTTTATGCATGACATCAGTAGGTACTGTCTATATAGCACATTACAGCTTTTACAGTACTTTCCATGAATTATATCATGTGTGATAATATCCTACTTTAATCTAGGTAATTAATTATATTTTTCAACAATATAATCAACATTTAGAATACACAACTGTTTTCCTGAAGCATCAATAAACAAATCTAATTTTATGATCTATTTATATAAAATAGGTACCACATATTTCAAAATAATTGATTTTTACATATGAAGTCTATCATCTTTATCATTATATTTTCTTCAAGTTATTTGTTTCTAATTTACGATCAGAAAGATGAGGAGGTTTATCAACAGCATTGCAGTAGGCATTTTATGGTGCGACTCAAAATATGCCAATTTGTAGTTAACATAAGTTACAATTTTTTTCCGGCATGTCCTGTAGCATTAATGGTAGTAGGATAAATGTAAAGTGAGGAGGAATCATCTCTGCTCTGATGAGAATGAGCTTCAGTTAATGGTAAGAGGTCTGGTGATCTAGATTTGAACCGTCTCTGAATATCATGGCCTGACTAGATTTTATAAAAATATTAAATGCAGAAGAGTACGTATGAACACATAAGTGTGTGTGAAAATATGTTTAGATTCATATATGTGGGTCTGTGCAGAGAAAGAAGAGTAAAAGCGTCCACAAAGTTATGAGTATTTAACTTAAGAGAAAGGTGAAGAGAAAATGGGTGAATGAAAGGCGCCTTTTTTTAGTCCATATATTATATTTCAGTATAATAATATGGTATTATTTGTTTGCAATGAGAATATATTCATTTGTAACTTATGTAAAAATAAATAAGCCTAAAATGTATGATGATACCAAGAGTAAAAATGGACCAATCTGGTTAGATCTTTATTGTTTGTTGTGTTTTAAAGGAACTTCCTGGTTTTCCCTCAAGCAGGGATGGTACTGAGAATCTCAGGAGGGTGAATTTCCCTCTTCGGCCTTTCTTATCTCACTTGATATATATCTGTCCAGTGGTTAACTATTGAATAATGGGCTTTTGGGGTAGGAGAGGGGCTCTAATTTGTAGTATTTGTTGATCTTCATGATGTACATACTCTCCTGGTGGCCAATTTTAAGTTACCAATCTGATGTTAAACGGTTCAAAAAAATCCCTGGAAATTATTGATTGACTTTTATCCCAGTGGCTCAAATTGTGGCATCTAAAGGTTTGATTTGCCACCATAGGGATGGTCCTTTGGATTGGGTATCAGATCTCCCTGAAAACCTGTGCTGTGAGAAGGGAGAGGGAGCCTCAGTTAATAATTCTCTAGCCAACCCGAGAGTGGAACTGAAGCCCCAGGGCTGAGTCTTGCTGAGCTGCTACCAGATCCAGGTGGCAGCTACCACTCTTCCCACAGTAGCAATGGGCCCGTTCCCAACCCAGCACTACCAACATAAGAGCAGATTTAGTGGGCCTCTTCAAGTTCTTCATTTAGAAAATGGAAATCATAATTCATAGGATGTCTAAGAACGACAAATCACTTAGAGACTGGAAATGCTCTTTAAATATTTGCACCTAATCTGTTTTCTTCAACACATCAACACGGTCCAACTTTTTCCAAATGGCACGTTGTTGTATGATTCCTACAGATCTGCACTCTCATTCTGCTCTGCATCGAAACAACAGGTCAGTGTTAGAGACAGAGAAGGCAGTCCTTTGTACATCGAGGAGGCTTCCGTTTTAAGACACAGTTTACAGTAACGGGCTACCTAGCCTAATCGTGTGCTTTGGGCTGGCCTGCTCAAGGACAACTGCATTGATGAAGGGGTTTTGACTTAATTAAGATGAGACCTCTTTCAAGTGACTGCCTAGAAATCATCAGAGAGGGGCCCAGGGGTAATGCTAGTAGCCTTCCTGCCCAAAGAGCAGAAGCTGCAAAGAAAGAACAGTGTTTGAGGCTATAGGCAAAGATGGATCCAAATGATGGGAACAATTTGCCCTGTCCCCAGCCTAAGAATATCTTCAGCCGTAAATTAGAAGGGGGTGCTCGCTCCTTTGTGAGGCAAACCCATCCCAAATGGGAGTGGTAGGTACCAGTTTTGTCTACCATCAGGGAAGCAGCTGATTGATTTTTACAAATTAGACATCTTGATATCGGCACGGGTGTTTAGGTGATGCAGGCCAGGGAAAGTTCATTAACATAGTCAGCTCAGGATGGTTTAGGTCCTCCAGGAGACCAGCTTTGCCCAGTATCCTGCAGTGACCTTGGAAGGAGTCCTGGGGCTCTGTCCGCCGTCTTTACAGCTATCTGGGGACGCACACGTAAGAAAGAAGTGTTTGATTTGGGGATTATAGGGCTAAGAGAGGTAGCCTGAAGAATGTCTTCATCTCAGTTTGCTTTTGTTGCTTGCGGAGCCTCCTGGCTCCATGGGAAGATTAGACCATTCTTGTTTGTTTGGAGTAAGCATTCAGAAAACCCAAGGCCCTCGGCCTCCTGCAGCCACCAGGCTGGCTAGGGGATGCCTGGTGCTCTGCCCTGAACTAAAGGCCTTAGTTAAAGTTTCCTTTTTTCTCCCCTTCTAATCTACCCTGAACTAAGCTTATGGTAGGTTTATTATGTAGTTGTATTTATTTTATTCTTTGGTCTGTGATTTTTTTTTTTTATCTGTGATCTCTAGTTTTTTAAGCAGTGATACATAGAAAGCATGCTGGCAGGTCCGAATACCGCCCCAGGTACTGCTCAGAAGGGATCACCGAACTTCAGCAGCTGTTAGATCAAAGCATAAACCAAAACAGAAAGACTGGCTGGTGGTGAAACCCTGGCCTTTCTCTGTGCTGGCTCCAATCACACACATGGATTGTCCTTCCTGCCTGGGAGAGAATCATTTCCAAAGTCAAGTGCCTTTCACTAAAGAAATGTCAGCGTTATGATCAAAAGCTCCTGGCACCTTTCTGAGAATTCAATTGCAAGGGCTAGGGGGCTTCCCCCTGGGTGTTGCCTGAATAAGGCAAATAGCATGTTGGTTGGAGTGAATTTTGCAGTTGTTTATTTTTATGTTGTTTGAAGGTGGCTATGGTTTTCTAATTCTATGAACTCTTCTGCTGAATAAAGGTCTGTGTGGACCTCTAATTCTCATTTCTGCATAACGCCCTGTAGTGTTCAAATGGCATAACTGAGGTTGCTATTGTATGTCCCACCTACATGATGCTGTGGGAAGGAATGTTTCCGATTTCTTGTTTGGTGTGTCATTAAGAATTCCAGTGAACCAAGGTTGGTGGGCGGCACCTTGTGAATTGCACTAGCAATAAAATAAAGAATTGGTCATCAACTGCCTATCACCATATATACAATCTACAAGCTATGTGAACTCCTGAATAGGCAGTCTTTCTACCATGTGAATTATGGACAAGATAGAGAGGATTAGTAATGGCTATGATTACAGAGCCTCTGCTGTACCAGGTAACATGATAGACGTTTTATATATGCATTTTTGAACCTCGTAAAGTAGCTTAAAAGCTAAGTAATATTTCTACATTTTACAGTGTGAATAAAATCATTTCTCCAGGATCAAACACCTACTAAGTGGCAAAGCTGCAAGTTGAACCTGGATCTCCCTGACCCCAGAACTCCCTCTCTCTCTGTGATTCAGTGCCGCTTTAGTAGAAAATGAGCGAGTGGTAAAAGGAGGCCTACCATGAATACGCAGAAACACCACTTTGCAGAGGGGATTTCAAGTAGCACGCTCAGTCTACCTATATAACTGCTGCCTTATTTAGAGTTAAATAAATCCTTTTAATGGAATAAGATGCTCAGGGGAGATAGGATTAACAGGTTGCTTATCGTTCATTCCCCACATTTTAAACAGAAGTAAGAGATATTTTGATAAACAAATTGAACAGTAGAGGAATTTCACTATTGCTTCCAGAAATACCTTTCAAAAATAGTGAGAAAAAGTTTAGTGTTATCACAAAATTTCCTCATCAAGCATTGAAAGTCATTTTTCTTTCACAGGACCCTTTGACAGTTAACTTCTTTCTGTTTCTTTGTGGGTGGTTGATTGAAATTATTTCCCCTAAATAGAGAAAGTATTTATGGCTATAGCAGGTTTTTTTTTAATGATGGCAAGAATGTACATTCAAGTTTAGCAATCAGTACTACTGACAAAGGAGGATCTGAGTTAAGGACAAAATGATTCTTCAGTGCCATTAGAATATGGTATTCTTCCCTTTTTCTAGTTGTTCTTTATTTTGTTTTTAAATTTGGTCCTTGCAATTAAAAAAAATTGGTCTTGCAGTACATAAAGGTTTCATGCTTTAAGTGGCTTGGCTACCTGAAGCAGTCCAATAAAGGAACTTCTAGGGAATTTTTAAAAATAAACTGGTGCAGTTAAGAAAGGAACATTTGAATGCCACACATTCATGTACACACACGCACACATCACAGTACTCACACCCAGCACACAAATATATTTACACAGGCACATAGGCGCACACACACACACACACACACACTCATACCCACCACACACGTGCACACACATGAGCCAGTTAAAGTAAATGTGCAGATAACATAATCAGAGCTGACATTTATTGAGTGACTAAGGTGTGCCTTCCACAGTGCTAAGCTCTTCTTCAGCCCCTGAAGGCATTATCCTGTTTCTTTCTCATGAGGAGGTGTTGTGATTACCATCATTTTGCAGATGAGGAACTGAGCTGAGAGAAGTACATTACAAAGGCAAGAAGAAATGCGTGCTTCTCTGAAGTGCACTAAAACTATGCATATAATCTGAAAACTGAAATCTCTTCCTCTGGCAGTTTTTCCTTCTACCGTACAACCGTGCAGAGCTCTACTCAGGAAAACGATGCAGTTCAGTGTGCTGAGAATCAGCTTTCGGGACTGGGTGCCCTGACTTAATTTAGGTCTTGGCAGCAACTGCCTGGATGCTTCCATTGCCTCCTAAGAAGCTGACCCACCTCTGTGTTTCTCCATCCCCAGTCCATTCACTGCACTGCCGTGAGAACTCTTCCCAAAACACAGACCTAATCACATCACTGTCCTGCTTGAAAAAATCCTGCAATGAGGAGGTAGAGCCTCAAATCTTGACCTTGACTTTAAAGGCCTTTCACACACCTCATATACAGAATTCCAGCTCTGGATTCCCCCTCTTTTCTATCTCCATTCCCATCCCTGATCTATATCTGGAAGTTCTGTCTTTCATTCAAGACCTGGTTCACAGGTCATCCTCTTTGCGCTGCCCTGCTCAGCTCGCTGCCAATGCACTATTTCGGCATTTAGTGTCACGCCATGGCGGTTTATTTACATCGAGGCTCATTAGACTTTCAGCTACTTGAGGGCAAAGACTGCAACTTACTCACCCTTGTTTCCCAAGCAATTAGCGCAGAGACTGGTGTGGATTAAACCCTCAAAGTACATTTTTTTAAAAAAGGATTGAGTGAATGGATGAATGTCTTCACCCTGTTGTGGTCTCATTTCTATCCAGCACTTTTTCTTGCCGTTTTATGTCGCATTGGGTTGGCCAAAAAGTTCATTTTTCCCTAACATCGTATGGGAAAACCTGAACGAACTTTTTGGCCTACCCAGTATTTGACAGGAGGTGCACTTTAATTCAAGGTCCTTTTCAGGGTCTGTGCATCGGCTGGCTAGTTCTTTCAAAACATCTTGTATTTGTTCTTGGTATTTCCCCTGTCAAAATGTTCTTTGTTTCTCCGCTCATCTCTGAACAAAGGTATTTTACAAGGCAGTGTTCCTGGTAGTTTGGAACATGGGCCTGGTGTCAAGGGCTCAAGATCTGGGGCCACCACACTCTGGGCAAGTGGCTGTGACGCCTTCTCCAGTTGTCAAGGTGATATGGAATCTTGCCCAAGTCCTGCAGAGGAAGAGGCTTCGTTTGCCTTATTCATCTAGGTCATTAAGGGAGACCTCAGAGAGCTCAGTGCCAGCTCCTACTATGTCCTCCTTGGTTGCTATTGAAATATTAACCATATTCTCGAATAGTTTCTTCCATGAACTGTGTCACTCTTAGCTGTGAATGTGCCCGGATGATATTTTTAATAAATTTATTTATTTATTTATTTTTGGCTGCGTTGGGTCTTCGTTGCTACACACGGGCTTTCTCTAGTTGCGGAGAGAGGGGGCTACTCTTCGTTGCGGTGCGCGGGCTTCTCATTGTCATGGCTTCTCTTGTTGCGGAGCATGGGCTCTAGGTGTGCGGGGTTCAGTAGTTGTGGCTCGCAGGCTCAGTAGTTGTGGCACACGGGCTTAGCTGCTCCACAGCATGTGGGATCTTCCCGGCTTGAACCCGTGTCCCCTGCATTGGCAGGTGGATTCTTAACCACTGCGCCACCAGGGAGGCCCTGTCCGGATGATTTTTAATCTATGAGAAAGTAACATCATGATGTACAGTAAGTCCCCTACATACGAACCTTCAAGTTGCGAACTTTCAAAGATTTGAACATGTGTTCGCAGGTCCAATCATGTAAGTTAGTTCAAGTGTCTGGCATACACTGTCATGTGCATGCATCCTCTACAAGTGGTTGTGCTTTTGTGCACTTTACTGTACAGTACTGTATAGAGTACAGTAGTACAATATCTTTATTTCAAGCCCAGCATGTCCGAAAGCAAGCGTAAAAGCAGCAGTATATAGCCAGTTGTGTTAGTTGGTACATGGTCTAACTTTGTTGGACTTAAAAACAAATTGGATTCACGAACGTGCTCTTATAATGGAACTCGTTCGTATGTAGGGGACTTACTGTACATCATGAAAAGGAAAAACATGCCTTCTTCAATGCTTTTGGGAAGTAGTTAAGATATGTCCTAAATTATAAAGAAATTCTTGAGAAAGAGTGAAAATTCTTGATGACGTTATAATATATATCCTATACTCCTCTCATAAGTGAGAAGCGATGAGGCCCCGTGGACAGGAGAATTGCCTTTAATATTTTGTAATATTCTGTTTTGTTAATATACCCAAAAGTCTGTATATATCTTACAACTGTTTTAGAAATTGGTACATAGGCTTCTATTACCTATTAGATGGAGATTTTATATGTAAATGTGTTAGCACTGATAGTCCTTTTTCCAGTTGTTTTATTGGGGAATTAAATAGTGTGATGTTTGGATTGATATCATGAAATCCTCTGCCTGGAAATTGGGCTCAATTGTTGTTTGGTTTATACATCTATTCCTAAAGAAGAAACACAAAACTCATTCCAGGTAGCTAGGCATTAACTAAGAAAAAAAGCACAAAGTTATCAGAGCTCTTGAGGAAATTGGTTGTCCCAGTGCCCCCAGTTCAGACCGCTCTCCCCTCCCTGCTCTGTAAATAATCTCTCCCCTTTCCACCCTTGCCCACCTTCTCATACCACCTACATCCCACCATGGTGAATAGAGGGACCAGAGTGGTATCTCTGGCACCACACTAGGGATTATCAGGTAATAAAAGCTTTGACTCCCTGAAAAAAATAATAAATAAATAAATTATAAATTATAAAAATATGTTTAAAATGGCTTGTTTATCAAGCCAGAGATGAAAAGCAGGACTAGTGATTAGTAGACATTCAATTGATTTGACCCATTTCTCACACATGTGATTAGAAAACTGCTTAGGATGTGATTTATTTAAACAAAACTCACGGCTAACATTTAGAGGAGCTCAAATATTGATTCTCCTTCTTCCACACTTCGTTTACAAAGCTAACTAGCAACTGCGAGTTTGGAGGACTCCAAATTTACATTCCTGAATAGCTGGTTATGGAGCAAAGGCTCCAGAGAGCCTGCCTGGCCAAGAGGCTGAGCTACACCCTGGGGTCCACGCTGCTTCCGCGTAACAGAAATTCACATTCAAGTTGTGGCTTGCCAGCCTCTCGGATCACATTTGACATTTCTCTCTCTATTGATAGATAGATGAACAGAGAGATAGGGAGAAGTGGGAGGGGAGATGAGAGAGTCAAGCTCATTACTAGGTTTGTCCCTTTTAATTCTGTGCTTGAAGGTTACTTTTAATAGATTCATCAGAATTGAAAACAAATATCCTCACCTAAAGGTCATCATTATTATGTCGCCAAATAGATCACATGTTTTGTAATGCCATAGGGAACAAATGTGTAGACTATATTCTGCCACAAAGCATAGCTTCTAACCATGTTTGTGATTATGGGTGATAGAATTACGTGGACAGTCGAGAAAAACAGCGCATCAGAAAAGGACCAAAATGCGGGCACCAGTACATGTTGCATTGCCTCATTGCCATTCATATGATACCTTGGCATTTTCAATGCTTTCACCATGTATATATCTAGGTATTTATCTTAATATTTAAGGAATAGAGGCTACTGATTTACAATTCATAGTTCAGTCCTTTTTCATGCTCTTTTTCCTAAGACTTATGGGCAAAAAGAGGTAACAGTGTCCAAAGGGCCAGCACGGGCTAATGGCCACTGCTTATCTTGCTAAAGATGGCAGTGGTGAGGGGAGTTATATTTTCTGGAATTGTTTTTCACATCTTATTTCTTTGCCTCCAGAATTCTATGACTTTAAAAAATTTTGTCAAGCCTTGAAAACTGTTCTGTAGTTTAGCTTCCCAAAAAGGGAAGATATAAATGTTGACTAGAAAACATTTGTTTCACGCCAAATATTTGAGTCCATTTTTCAATTCAATTCTAATTCTGCAGTCGCCCTCCAAAAGCAAGGGCATCTGTTGTAGGTCCTCCTTAGCATCTGTTATTGGTGTGGGGGGGGGATGTGAAGAAATGGATGAAAACAGAATTGGCATCTTGTCAGATGTTCAATTACTCTTTTGTGTTTCTCTGAAAATATTTGTTTGTTTCTACCTTTGCCAAATCTACTTGTTGTTCCCTCAGAGTCATTAAGAAACAATGCATATTGCTGTGCTGTGTGAAGCTTACCATGACTCTGAGGTTTATGGATCCCCAAATCCTGCAGAGATACAGGTCTTGTTGGTAACATTTGAACAGAAGATTGAAAAACAGAATGACTTCATGGGAGTAGTTCTCTGTCAGGAGCAGCAAAAACCCTGGTGTTACCTTTAAGGGAAAGAACAGAACAAAATCTGAGTTTGAAATGTGATTTATGCCAGGGAAATCACAAACTGTGCATGGGATGTAACCCTTGAGACAAGATGGAAACGCAAAGCTTCAGTCCTAAGCAAGGTTTCTAAAAAAGGAAAGAGTAAAATCTATTCCTGCACTTGCAGCTCCAGTTCCAAGTGAACTGACTGAAAATCTAAACAAAACCAATGTGAAATTCATCCGGAAGCCAAGGCTTTCTATCACCATGTCTGCCTCAAAGTGAGTTGTTATAGCAACAGGAGAAAAGTAAATGAGCATTGCACGTTGTAAAATTACGCCTGCTTCTGTTCTAAACAGCACTGTCCACTCAGTCAAATGAGTGCAAGTCATTTAAAGGAGAAGAATTTTAATTGATAAGGCTGTCACCAAACCCACCTTTAAAACCCAAAGTTCATTTCAATTAACCGTATTCCCCAAATCGATATAATAAATCCTCTGGCAGGATGAGACCAAGCAACGTCTTATCTGAGGAAGATGACCTCGGGAAAATATGGTGCCATGGATTTCTGCGCTGGAGAATAGCCAAAGTGCTGAGTGGCCCTGAGATCACGACAGGGTACACAGATCCTTTCACCTCTAAATCATTGTTTTTAATCCAGTATAGATTGGACGCAGGCAAGAGACCTTGCTTTTTAACACTTGTTCGCTGACCTGTATTAAATTGGATGTTGATCTGGGTCCAGCTTCAAATAGATGTCTATCCTGTGGACATTTTCTGAGCCCCACTGACTTCCAAGAAACTAGGCTGATTGAGACTGGAGAGGCTTTTTGGTTTTGCTTTTGTTTTTTCCACTCGTTTGGATAGCCCCCTCTACAACTGCAATGGGGTGTACTGTAGGGAGATTTCTTAGATCAGTGGTTGTGTCTTAGTCATCTTATAAGGAGCCTATCACAAGGCTAACACATTTCTATTTAGTTAAGCATTTATAATTATCAATGTTGCAGATTATCGCATCTAAGTTAATTTGTAAATATGTAAAACAAGGAGGGAGGGAGAACCAGCCCTTAGTCCCTAAGAGCGACCTTCCCTCAAAGCCTGAGGCAGATTTTAATTATTAGCTATAACTGATGTGTATAATTAGCCTGGGCTAATATTCCCTAATGCCTTTCTATTTAAAGATAGACACACTATTAACATACCCAGACAAGTTTGCAGTTCTGAGAAGTCATCTCCATTTTAGCATGAGAAGCAGTAAATGAATCAACAGACTGGCAATTTGGGACTGTAAGGGGCATCCAGACTCACCAGAGGGGACCTGTTTCATAAACAACAGGAGAGACTTTAGCCCCTCCTGACACCCCCCCGACCCCCATTTGTGAAAGTGAGGAGTGTTACACCTGCCCCTCCCATTGCCTGGGTCTCGCTGGCATCGGTAGAATTGGCCTGCTCCTCTGCCCTGCACCACCAGGTGTCCCGACATGGCTGATAGTCTGACTCATCCAGGAGGATTTAACAGAAAGAGAGGTGCTCTGGCCCCTACTCTATGATTTTGATTAAGCCAGCCTGGGAGAGGGGCCAGGAGCCTGAATTTTTAACGAGCTCCACCAGTTATTCTGATGAGCATCAAGGCTTGGGTACCAATGCTGAATCACTAAATCTTGGGAGGAGTGGGGGGCCAGGAAGAGGAATTGCATCCCTTCATCAATGAAGTCAGCCCCAGACACTGGCTGGGACTTCTGCAAAATATCCTGAAAGCACTCCATCCAACCCCATGTGTTTCTTTTTCACAGGCGATCCTCCCAAGATATCTAATACTTACATTTTCATAAATTCTGGAGTAATTTTATATAATTCTGTAATTTCTATAGAGGAAATAGACTAAATCCAAGTCTGTATCCTGAACCACCAGACCCTTCATGTCTCTGCTGTCGGAAGCTTCTTATCCCTCTTCGGCTCCCCATGCTGCTTCAGCCAGACTCTTGACCGCTCTAAGTCTTTGTGTTGTTGTTTTGCTCTGGTTTTTCCCCAGATCTTTGCTTGGCCGCCTGTGTCTCATCCCTCAGATCCCCCCAGCTCACAGATCACCTCCTTGAGTGGTCTTCTCAGGACACTCCATCTGGAGCGGGCCGCTGACGCACCACCCACGTTCCTCTTCCCCCACGATGGACTTTGCATTACAAGACCACAGCCTCCCTGTTTCTCAGTCCTCATTATACTCTGCAAATACCTTATGTATTATTTGTGTGTTGATTGTTCTTTTTCCTCCACTAAAGTAAATAAGTCCATATGGTCAGGAGCTTATGGTTGCTATCGTGGCTGATGGGTTGTAGCCACCACCTATATCTTACAGCCAGTTAGGCCACTGGCTCCACGACTCTGAGACTCTCTCTGCCACACCACAGTGGACAGAGATGTGGCCCAATCTTTCAGTTTCACTTTCGTGCTGGCAGAACAGATGTCATTGTCATGAGTGTGTACATTCTGAATGATAAATGAAAGTAACTGTAAATTGAGAATTCCGAGTTTCATTTGCGTTCACAGGGCATTTAGTCCTTTTATCTTTCTTCTTGTTATAGGAAGAAATTCATTTCGGATCATTTCCCGTCTTAGAGTCCTGTGTCTTCAGCCCAGGGACGTTCTTATTCTACATTGTAGTTTTTATGCTGACCCAGCAGATCGATTAACCCTAGATGCACATACAGTTAAAATAGGGGAGGAATGAACAGATTGGCCACCTGTTACCTGAACATGTTTGTTAGATAGTAGGTGCTTCTAACGCACAAACCCCAAGGCTCCGTTATTACACAATTTGGCATTAATATTCAAGGTTTTTTTTGTTTGTTTTGGTTTTTTTTGCAGTACGCGGGCCTCTCACTGCTGTGGCCTCTCCCGTTGTGGAGCACAGGCTCCGGACGCGCAGGCTCAGCGGCCATGGCTCACGGGCCCAGCAGCTCCGTGGCATGTGGGATCTTCCCAGACCGGGGCACGAACCCGTGTCCCCTGCATCGGCAGGCGGACTCTCAACCACTGTGCCACCAGGGAAGCCCTCAAGTTATTTTAAATTCAGATTTTCTTCAGACATTCCTAGTGATCTCCCCTTTTTTTATTCTTCCAAAGTCTTGTTCCTCTTCCCAACACCCACCTCTGAGTCCAAATGCATTTTATTCCTTAAAAAAAAAAATTTTTTTTTTGCAAGAGAGCTGCAAAAGAGTTGACACTTGGCATGTGGTGATTCAAAAAATACACTGTCCCTTCTCACCACCCCTGATGTCTTTGTCTGACAAAATCCATATGCTGTGTGATCACCATGGCAACTAAGTAGGATTGTAATTGTAACCCTGGAAAGCTAATTTTTTTCACTCAAATTCTGGCATACATTTAACCTGTCTGAAGTTTCAACAAACCATCTTTTAATGACAAGTGTTTTGAAAGGTCTAATTTAGTGTGTTTGTTTGAAGGCCCATTTCTTTCTTTTTTAAACTTAATAAACTAGCTCTAAAAGGGGGAGCCGCAGAAGCTGCAATACCTTCTGACCTTACCTTACAAAATTATACCTGATCATTTCATAGCAAGAGATTCGAACTGTGTGACTCCCTCTGAAGGGTACACAGACATCGGCATCCTCAGAGCATGTAGTAAGAGTCAAATAAGGCTCTACCGAAATATAACTGTGGAGACAAAGGGTTCTTAAGGCCCAAGTTCCAAGCTCTCTTCTCCCAGCTGCCATTAAGGAAATGTCGCCTCCTCTGTGACCAATGACATGAGTATTCAGGCTTAGTAGCTATTAAATTGAAGTTTCTCATTTAATGAACTTTAGCTTAGGTTAAATATTCCTTCTGTGCTTCTGGTTCCCCGTCACTTCTATAGTGGCAATTTTATTTTTCTAGACAGATGAAGTATTCCTTTTGGAAAATCATATGGTCTCAGTCATCAGATTCCCCTGGGATATGTGAGGCATGAAGTGACTGATGGAAGTTTTAGAACCTAGTTCTGGCCCAGCCAAGAATTACAGGCATCACCAGCAAAGAGGCTGTGCTCTGGCCACCAGGAATTTCATGATGTTGAAGAAAAAACGCAGGAACGGAATTTAAAAGACTTGGATTCTAGTTCTGGCTCATAAAGCTTCCAGTTGTGTGACCACAACTCAGTAACATAAAGTAGACAGCTTCACAGCATGAGCTGTGTGTACCCTCAAGTCCAGGCCTGCCCAGGTCTGCCTGAAGGATGTAGGGGTAATCGGACATGAACTGATCTGCCTGAGGGACAGAAACCTTCCAGGGAAGACCTCAACCTACAAGAAGGGAAAATGAGGTAGCCCAGCAGGGTCCAAAGAGCGAAGGGTCAGCAAGGGGGGGAAGGGAAGTCTCGAACCCAGCACAGTGTATCCATTAGAGCACGTCCCCACTCCCACACATACAAATCCCTCCAACGCACCCTGGGTCCCCTGTCATAGTACACCAGACAGCAGAAACCGACCAGAAAAGCAAAACAAAGAAAAGAGCCTTTTTGCTAGAGTGACCACACCCCCTGGTTTGGCTGGGATCACCTGGCCTTACATGCCTGCTGTCGTGGCTAAACTTTCAATCACTTCTCCTTTCACTGTCGAGTGTCCTGGTTTTGCTAATGAAGTATGTGGTCACATGCTTTGTGGTGATATCTCTGTAGGTTGAAGACGGCCAGGAGGTGGTGCCACTTTGTAGAGTGTGTAACCATATGGCACCTGGGGGTGGATTGAGGCCCCCTCCCCGCCCAGGTGGCCGGTGATCCCCGAAACAGCGAGCTGAGTGACAGCTAGAGCAGTTACGACTGGGAGCACAGGGCAGGACTGTGCGGGGCCGGCGCCAGGAGCATCTCCACACTCAGCAGAACAGGAGCCGGCGAGAAAGGCTGTGGCCGGATGAGGGGGGGGGACTGAAAGGCCAGTGCCTGGGAGAACGTGGACGGTGAGCCCTGCAAACCCCCAGATGTCATGGGGAACTGGGTGGAGGCTTTTGCTGTAGTAAGGTGGTAGGACTGTGGGCCACACCTGTCCTGGCTCAGGAGCCCTCACGCTTCTTCCATCAGGCCCCCGGGGGACTGGAGAGGCACATACAATGTAGGATTAGTGTAGGAGCAATGGTGCAGGCTTCACATTGCTCTTGGTCTTTCAGACAACGCTCCCAGGGGTGGTCCTTCACCTGGACCAGACACCAAGCTCATTCAAGGCAGGAATCCCTTCTTGGGTACCAATTCCTGAGGGCCCCTCTGGTCCTTCTTCCCTCCCAGTCTCCTGCCCACAAACTGGGGGATAGCTCAGGTTTGGAAGAAACTATCCCCCTTTCCTCCTTCTGGTTTCTTCTCATCTAGACATTCTACCTAAGCTCAGGAATCCCTTTTCCCTCTGGCCTAAGATTTCATTCAACAAAGACTAGGAAAATGTGTAGACTGATTCTGGGCACACTCCCTACCGCATGGCTCCCCATGACTAGAACACAGAGCCAACTTTCTGTCTGAAAGGAGAAAAGAGAGATAGGAAATTATAAAAGAAAAATAACTTACGTTGGTTTTCTATTGCTGCTGTAACCAATTACCATCAACTAAAGGGCTTAAAACAATACGGATGTATCTCACAGATTTGTAGGTGAGGAGCCCTGATGGGTCCAGCTGGTTCCTCTGCTCAAGGTCTCATGAAAACAAAATCAAGGTGTCTGCCATTGTGGGCTCCTATCTGGAGGCCCTGGGCTTGGATGGGGGTGGGGAATCATGCTTTTAGGCTCATTCATGTTGTTGGCACAGATCAGTCCCACGTGGCTGCCCTTTCCTTCCTGGCTGTCAGCCCAATGTTCTTCTCAGCTTCTAGAGGCCACTGTGTTCCCTAGCTCATGGCCCCCTTCATCTTCGAAGCCAGCAGTAGTGGGTCAAGTCCTGCGCACATTTTGGTGCTCTTTCACTTCTTCTTCTGTTACATCTTTCTTTGCTTGCAAATAGAGAAAGTCCTCTGCTTTCAAGGGCTCAGTTGATTAGACTAGGCTCGTCCAATAATCCACGATAATCTCCCTGTTTTAAGGCCCATAACCTTAATGATATCTGCAAAGTCCCTTTTGTCATGTAACGTAACATAACATGGTGTGTCATCAGAGGGTGGAGGTCATGGCATCCAAAATTCTGACTATCCACATATTTAATATCTCAAAACAGTGGCCAGTCACACTACTATTGTTGTAGCACCTTTTCAACCCCAGTTAAAGGGAAAACCCTGAAGAAATAAGCAAGGAGATGTGAAATGAAAAGGTCCACATGCTGAGGTGGGGATCAGATGAGGATTGTGAAAGGTTTCAACAGAGAGACTGCTGTACCTTTGCAGGCAAAACTGGTGATATAGATCCATTTCCCTACAGCCCTTGTCCAAAACTTGCATAATCCCTGCAGAAGAGGCCACAGCGGGCCCCAGGCAGTTCCAGGGGCTACTGAGAGCAGTGTGAGCCTTGCATAGGGCACCTCAGAAATCAGACCAAGCACACGAAGCTCTGTCCTCATTCCTGAAGGAACCGCCCAGCAAAAGAATGGAAGGACAGAGCCACAGGAATCAGAAGTCCACAGGACACCGGAGGGAAGGGGAGTCAGAATGGGAAGGAAGTTTATAAAAGTCTTTGACATCATTTTTTAGCAACGTATATGTTAAAATGGCCAGGATTAGAGTGACTCTAAGCAACTATGACACCTAATTAACCTTGATGACTTCCTAGTACTGAAAGGCGACTTTAACCTTACTGTTGGCTGATGACCTTGGCCTGTGTTTTCAGAAATCACTAACTGGCAGGACAGGGTGCCCTCAGCTGCCGTGATGGCACTGAACCAAGTGAGTTTGAGACTCAGATAGCCAGGAAACTCAGCACAATATCCACATTCTTTCACTTGAATTGAGTACATGAATTAGAAACTTGAAAGTGGAGGCCAACCCAAAACCTATGGGATGCAGCAAAAGCAGTCCTAAGGGGGAAGTTTATAGCAATACAAGCCCACCTTAAGAAGCAGGAAACATCTCGAATAAACAACCTAACCTTGCACCTCAAGCAATTAGAGAAAGAAGAACAAAAAAACCCCAAAGCTAGTAGAAGGAAAGAAATCATAAAAATCAGATCAGAAATAAATGAAAAAGAAATGAAGGAAACGATAGCAAAGATCAATAAAGCTAAAAGCTGGTTCTTTGAGAAGACAAACAAAATAGATAAACCACTAGCCAGACTCATCAAGAAAAAAAGGGAGAAGACTCAAATCAATAGAATTAGAAATGAAAAAGGAGAAGTAACAACTGACACGGCAGAAATAAAAAAAAATCATGAGAGATTACTACAAGCAACTCTATGCCAATAAAATGGACAATCTGGAAGAAATGGACAAATTCTTAGAAATGCACAACCTGCCAAGACTGAATCAGGAAGAAATAGAAAATATGAACAGACCAATCACAAGCACTGAAATTGAAACTGTGATTAAAAATCTTCCAACAAACAAAAGCCCAGGACCAGATGGCTTCACAGGTGAATTCTATCAAAAATTTACAGAAGAGCTAACACCTATCCTTCTCGAACTCTTCCAAAATATAGCAGAGGGAGGAACACTCCCAAATTCCTTCTACGAGGCCACCATCACCTTGATACCAAAACCAGACAAGGATGTCACAAAGAAAGAAAACTACAGGCCAATATCACTGATGAACATAGATGCAAAAATCCTCAACAAAATACTAGCAAACAGAATCCAAGAGCACATTAAAAGGATCATACACCATGATCAAGTGGGGTTTATTCCAGGAATGCAAGGATTCTTCAATATACGCGAATCTATCAATGTGATAAACCATATTAACAAATTGAAGGAGAAAAACCATATGATCATCTCAATAGATGCAGAGAAAGCTTTCGACAAAATTCAACACCCATTTATGATAAAAACCCTGCAGAAAGTAGGCATAGAGGGAACTTTCCTCAACATAATAAAGGCCATATATGACAAGCCCACAGCAAACATCATCCTCAATGGTGAAAAACTGAAAGCATTTCCACTAAGATCAGGAACAAGACAAGGTTGCCCACTCTCACCACTCTTATTCAACATAGTTTTGGAAGTTTTAGCCACAGCAATCAGAGAAGAAAAGGAAATAAAAGGAATCCAAATCGGAAAAGAAGAAGTAAAGCTGTCACTGTTTGCAGATGACATGATACTATATATAGAGAATCCTAAAGATGCTACCAGAAAACTACTAGAGCTAATCAATGAATTTGGTAAAGTAGCAGGATTCAAAATTAATGCACAGAAATCTCTGGCATTCCTATACACTAATGATGAAAAATCTGAAAGTGAAATCAAGAAAACACTCCCATTTACCATTGCAACAAGAAGAATAAAATATCTAGGAATAAACCTACCTAAGGAGACAAAAGACCTGTATGCAGAAAATTATAAGACACTGATGAAAGAAATTAAAGATGATACAAATAGATGGAGAGATATACCATGTTCTTGGATGGGAAGAATCAACATTGTGAAAATGACTATACTACCCAAAGCAATCTACAGATTCAATGCAATCCCTATCAAACTACCAATGGCATTTTTCACAGAACTAGAACAAAAAATTTCGCAATTTGTATGGAAACACAAAAGACCCCGAATAGCCAAAGCAATCTTGAGAATGAAAAAAGGAGCTGGAGGAATCAGGCTCCCTGACTTCAGACTATACTACAAAGCTACAGTAATCAAGACAGTATGGTACTGGCACAAAAACAGAAAGAGAGATCAATGGAACAGGATAGAAAGCCCAGAGATAAACCCACGCACATATGGACACCTTATCTTTGATAAAGGTGGCAGGAAAGTACAGTGGAGAAAGGACAGCCTCTTCAATAAATGGTGCTGGGAAAACTGGACAGGTACATGTAAAAGTATGAGATTAGATCACTCCCTAACACCATACACAAAAATAAGCTCAAAATGGATCAAAGACCTAAATGTAAGGCCAGAAACTATCAAACTCTTAGAGGAAAACATAGGCAGAACACTCTATGACATAAATCACAGCAAGATCCATTCTGACCCACCTCCTAGAGTAATGGAAATAAAAACAAAAATAAACAAATGGGACCTAATGAAACTTCAAAGCTTTTGCACAGCAAAGGAAACCATAAACAAGACCGAAAGACAACCCTCAGAATGGGAGAAAATATTTGCAAATGAAGCAACTGACAAAGGATTAATCTCCAAAATTTACAAGCAGCTCATGCAGCTCAATAACAGAAAAACAACCCAATCCAAAAATGGGCAGAAGGCCTAAATAGACATTTCTCCAAAGAAGGTATACAGAATGCCAACAAACACATGAAAGAATGCTCAACATCATTAATCATTAGAGAAATGCAAATCAAAACTACAATGAGATATCATCTCACACCAGTCAGAATGGCCATCATCAAAAAATCTAGAAACAATAAATGCTGGAGAGGGTGTGGAGAAAAGGGAACCCTCTTGCACTGCTGGTGGGAATGTGAATTGGTTCAGCCACTATGGAGAACAGTATGGAGGTTCCTTAAAAAACTGCAAATAGAATTACCATATGACCCAGCAATCCCACTCCTGGGCATATACCCTGAGAAAACCAAAATTCAAAAAGAGTCATGTACCAAAATGTTCACTGCAGCTCTATTTACAATAGCCCGGAGATGGAAACAACCTAAGTGCCCATCATCGGATGAATGGATAAAGAAGATGTGGCACATATATACAATGGAATATTACTCAGCGTTAAAAAGAAATGAAATCGAGCTATTTGTAATGAGATGGATAGACCTAGAGTCTGTCATACAGAGTGAAGTAAGTCAGAAAGAAAAAGACAAATACCGTACGCTAACACATATATATGGAATTTAAGAAAAAAAAATGTCATGAAGAACCTAGGGGTAAGACAGGAATAAAGACGCAGACCTACTGGAGAACGGACTTGAGGATATGGGGAGGGGGAAGGGTGAGCTTTGACAGGGCGAGAGAGAGTCATGGACATATACACACTAACAAACGTAGTAAGGTAGATAGCTAGTGGGAAGCAGCCGCATGGCACAGGGATATTAGCTCGGTGCTTTGTGACAGCCTGGAGGGGTGGGATAGGGAGAGTGGGAGGGAGCGAGACGCAAGAGGGAAGACATATGGGAACATATGTATATGTATAACTGATTCACTTTGTTATAAAGCAGAAACTAACACACCATTGTAAAGCAATTATACCCCAATAAAGATGTTAAAAAAAATAAAAGAAAGAAAGAAAGTGGAGGCCAATGTGTTCTCCGGACAGTTATTAAAATTACTTTTTCAGCATTCTCTCCAGCATTACCAAGTTGTTTTTGTTGGAAAGAAAGTAATTCATGTTTCACATCTGCTGTCATTATAAAAGGAGTCACAGCTCCTAGTCACAGTCTAGACATTTATGATTATTTCACAAGGACTTGTCCTTATGAAATAATCATTGTTTTATGCCAGCTGTAGTTTATTGACCTGATATGTGCCTGAAATTTTTTAGATAGGGGAAACAGGGCTTTCTTCTCTTTCCAGCCTACAGAGGAAGATTGTCCTAGACTCCTGCAAATATAATAAGCACCTGATATTGGAAACACATTAGGGTTATAGTTTTCATTTATTAAAATCAGTTTAAAGTATGCTCCAAATTCAAAGTTTATACTCCCCTCCCTCTTCTTTATAAAGTAAAGAATTTTTCTACAATTGTCTCCAGTTGTTAGTAATTTTTGTTTTTACACAATAAGAAGGGAGAAGGACAAGGAGGAAGAGGGGGAGGAGGGGGAGAGAGGGGATGGGGAAAAGGAAGGGGGAGGAGGAGAGAAGCAGAAGGAGAAGACATTCTTACAGTAACCTGGATTTTATTGATCTCTTATGAGCACATAACTCGTAGGAGGGAACACAGGGGTTAAAACATTTATGACCATGACTGTGGGGTCACCAGCTAGTGAAGACAAGCCTAGAGGAAAAATTCTTATGTTCTCTAGCCTCAGCTTTTAATGGTGCTTCCATGATTCATTGTCTTATAACCAAATAATTATGGGGGATAGTTCATGGCAGATGTCTTTGGCTATATATCATTTTTATATGCTGTAGGAATTCCTTCTTTGTATCTATTTTACAGATGAAAATGTTAAATGTAGCTTTCAGGTGCTAATGTACTATGTCTGTTAGCATTGATAGGAAGGTATGTCCTCTGTGGCTCAATATTAACCTTTAATATTTATTTTACTGCTCATGCAAGGTAGTTCAGTGAACTCCATTTCCTGTCAGTGTATGTCAATGGTATTTTTCATTGCTTTGCCTTCCTAAAACTATCTGTCTGTTGAAGGATATGGTAGTCAGCCCTACTGGGGTATGGATATAAAAAAGAGTCCTGTATGAGGAACTGGTTTATCTTCAATGCTTTCCGGAAACACCGTTATTTGCCAAAATTAGATTTGGGACATCCTTTTTGCCCTATGTGAGGTGTCTCTTCTTTTTGGTTAATTGCAGGAACACAGCCCTAAAATGTTACCTTTTCAGTGACTCCCAGTGTGTCTCTAGAGATTTGTTACAGTATTGAATAAAAAGCCCTGCCCCAATCCAGGTTGTAAAGATAGTTCCTATGTCATCTTTTAAAAGTTCTGTAATTCTATGTTCCACTTTAAGTCTTTAGTCCACCTGAAATTGATTTGTGTTTATGGTGTGGGGTAAGGATCTAATTCCATTTTTTAAATGCCTAATTTTTTAAATTGAAAAGTCTTGCTCTGCCCGCTAATCAGTTGCACCAGCTCTGAAATAAGTCAGATCTTGCAGATGTGTGCTCCCAGGCACCCTATCGTAATAATATATTTCATAATAATCCCTGAGTTCTCATAAACTTAATTCCCTACTCTGTTTTCTCATTTTAAAAACTATATTAACTATTCTTGACCCTTTATTCCTGCATATACACGTTAGAATCTGCTTATTTTATTACACACACACACACACACACACACACACACACACACACACACACACACACATACACAGAGGGAATCCCTGTTAGAGATTGGATTAGAATTTTGATTGAAATTGAATTAATAGATCAGTTTGTTAAGAATTAGCCTCATAATGATTTTGAGTCATTCTGTCTCTGAACAGAATATACCTCTTGGTGGGGGGTAGGGGGGTCTTTAAAATTTTTCAGTCAAATTTTAACATTTTCTACATAAAGTAGAAAAGCAGCTGGGTTTATTTTGGGGAAATTTATATTTTTGATACTGTTATAAATAGTATCTTTTAAAATTATATTCCCTGATGTATAGAAGAAATGCAGTTGGTGTTTCTAGACTACTCTAAGGGACACAAATTATCCAGAAAATTCACTAAACTTTTAAAATAGAAGTTAATGTGGGCAATTTGTGATGTTCTTAACTTAAAGGGAATATGTTTATGTATCCTATTGAGTATAGTCTTTAATTGTTTTTTTGGTAGCTAGACTTTCTTCCTCTATCCTTATTTTGTCAAGCATTTGAATGTTACCCAGTTTTTTAAATGAAATTATTGAAATTACTATGTTATTTTTTTTCTTTGAGCTGCTAATGTGATAAAGTATAGTAATAGATTGTTTTATGTTAAACTACCCTTGCACTCCTGAGATAAACACAACTTGGCCAGCTTTTGTATTCTTTTCTGGATTCAGTTTGCAAAATATATTTAAGATTTTTGTGTCTGTTTTGTATTAACTAGGCTAGAAACGAAGCTGCTATAACAAAGACACCCAACATAGAGTAGCATGCATAAGATAGGCATTTACTTTTCTCACTGGTAATGGTCTAGAGTCAGTAAGTTGTTCATGGCTGGCAGGGCAGCTTTGTGTATTGAGTACTTGGCTTCCAAGTCCTATCACTTCTCAGCCAGTTAAAAGAGGGACAGAGAGTCCTGAACACAGTTCCTGGTTTTTTTTTTTTTTTGTCCTTTTTAAAAATAAGTACTATTTTTTTTATTGCAGTATAGTTGATTTACAAAGTTATGTTAGTTTCAGGTGTACAGCAAAGTGATTCTGTTATACATATATATATATATATATATATATATATATATATATATAAAATCTATTCTTTTTCAGATTCTTTTCCATTATAGGTTATTACAGATACTGAATACAGTTCCCTGTCCTATCAGTAGGTCCTTTTGTTTATCTATATTATATATAGCAGTGTGTCTGGGTTAATCCCAAACTCCTAGTTTATGTCTGTGAGTCTGTTTTTGCTGAACAGTGTTCTTAAAAAGATGACCAGAAAATTGCCCTCCTCAGACCCATTCACATCTCATTCAGCCAAAGTTAATTCCATGACTATATACAGATGCAAGGGAAGCAGAAAAATATTTTCTCTGGCTGGGTAGCCATGAGCCCAAGTTATATGGAGTTCCATGTGAATTTCTATTACTAAAAGAAACAAAAGTAGGTGGATAGTTAACATTTTCCAATACATATGGTCATGAGAAAGAATGAACTATAATTTTCTTTTTTTGTACAGTCCTGTCTCAGATTTTGACATCAAGATCATGTTAGTTTCTCCCCCCACTGCCCAAAAAAGTGAGTTTGGTAAATATTCTCTGGTTTCCTGCTCTTCGGTATAATTTGGGTAAATTCATAACTTAAAAAAAATTGGTAGAACTTATAGGTAATAAATACCACCTGGTGTTTTCTTCCAGAAATAATTTTATTTAGTGATTCCAAATGTTCAATAGATATTGTACTATTTAGTCTTTCTATTTATTCTTTTTCGGTACGCAGGCCTGTCACTGCTGTGGCATCTCCCATTGCGGAGCACAGGCTCTGGACGCGCAGGCCCAGAGGCCATGGCTCACAGGCCCAGCCTCTCCGTGGCACGTGGGATCTTCCCAGACCAGGGCACAAACCCGTGTCCCCTGCATCGGCAGGCGGACTCTCAACCACTGCGCCACCAGGGAAGCCCTCTATTTATTCTTGAGTGGATTTTTGGTGTAGTTTTAGAAGTAATGTGTCTATTAGCATAAAGTTATTAAAAATAAACTCTTGCTATACTTCTAATATTTTGCTGCATCTGAGTTTAATTCATCCTTTCTTTTGGATTATAACTTAATTATCTTTTCTCTTTCTCTTTTTTCTATTTGCTTCTAAAACAGTTTTGTAAATTTTATTTGCTGTTCAAGAATAACTTTTGTCTGTCTCAACCCTCTCTTTTGTGTGGTTTTTATTCTACTCATTTGTTCTCATTTTCTTCCTTCTGTTTTGTTTGCTTTTATTCTGATGCTCTTGTACTGACTTCTCAAGATGGATGCTTAGTGCATTCATTAAGTAGTACTTTAGCTGCATCCATATGTTTTGATAATTCAGTATCATCATTATAATTTTGTCCTAAATATTTTCTGATTTTTACCATTTCTTCCTGAGCCCTTGAGGGCTCAGGCAAAATGCCTCTTGTGTAAGAAGAGGAAGTAAGAAAGTGTTCATATATCTGCTATTCATTTCAAAAAGAAACACAGGAAAGGTAAATCAACAATGTTTGATTTCAAAAAAGTTTTTAACCTATTAGTCGTAGTGGGAAGCAGAGAAGAAGAAATTTGGGAAGTAGTGACATTTCTCCAAATATACCTCTTTTTTAAAAAGTTTTACTTTTGGAAGCATGTTCATGTTCTACATATTCAAAAAAATAAAACTAAATCAACATCATTGGGAAGAGAGGAAAAACTAAAACTGAAAGCAAACTGAAACAAACCAACTTAATTGTATTTTAAATGAATTCCATAAGCACACTGAAAGAACATCAAAAAGCTCTCAATTCAGGTAATTTCAGAACACAGTATTTAACTGTATACTCTGTCCTGGGCAAGGTTGTGGAACAAAAACTGCAAACACATCTGGAAATCTTTTTAGTTGAGTCTGTTTTTTTGTAGTGGCATAGATAAAACAGTTCTGAAACAATTTAGATGTATGATAGGATCCAACAAGTGTGTGAATGTGTTCATGGGAGATAGGTCTGTCACTATAAAAGAAGGGACATGCACATATGGAGTGAAACAGGGCAAGAGGAACTACATGGGGATGGATTGGAATGGAGCCACCAGTGCAAATTCATGATTTCTACCATATGCATACATATTGGTAATGCATGTAGTATGTGTGTGATCATACATGTATGTGTGCACATAGGTGTTTGTTTGCCTGGATGTGTATGTATATGCAGATATTTCTAGCTCTAGTCACTGAAAACTCACTGAAAAGAAGCAGAGACACTCCCATAGCTATGAGCACCCCTAGCACCCTGGTCTTAGGTTCTAATTCCATGCCTCACGAAAAGGAACCATGGATCTGCTGAGAAATGGCTGACTCCAGGTTTTCTTTAACTGAAAATATCTTTACTTGCCTTTGTTTTTGAAAGATGTTGTTACAAAACCTACCAATTTAGGTTGACATGTATCTTTCTTTCTGCACATTGAAGACATTCATTGTTGTTACTTTTCTGTTGTTAATTTTGAGAAGTAAATGCTCAATCAAATTGTTAATTTTTGTAGGTAATTTGATCCACCCCTCTTGTTTTTAACACATTATTTTTGTCTTTGGTGTTGTGCAATTTGCAACCATGTGTTAGGTTTGTTTATTTATACTATTCAATATAAAACGTATAAAACAGTAATTATACTATAAGTAGTATAAAACTGAGGCAGTTCTTAGCCATTAATCCTTCAAATGTTGCTTCTACCCCATTTTCTCTTCTCCCACTGGATTTGCAACAAGAAATATATTTGATCTTCTCACTCTGTTATCTACGCTACTTGACTTACCTTTCACACTTCCCATCTCTTTGTCTCCCTGTGTTTTGTTCTGGCTAATTTTTCAGATCTAGATTCAAATTCACTAATTCTCTCTAAGCTGTATATAAAAACTCTTAGCAGCTGAGTTTTTAATTCCAAAAGCACTTTATATAATTTCTGGAAGTTCTATTTTAGTTATTTTTCAAATGTTTGGTCCTTTATTTGTCTCTCATTTTACTCATGTTTTCAAACTTGCTGGATTTTATATACATACTAAACATAATTATTTATATACTGTGCTTGACACATTACCTGAAAACCTTGTGAGTCTAATTTGACCGCCTGTCCTTTCTGAGCACTGTGCTCTTGGTGCTCTCCATTTTGTAGTTTTATTTTCTTTCAGTCTTACGAGGGAAAGGTAATTTCTGTTTCTCCCTTACACTCGGCATATAGGCCATTCACATGCCTCCTTTTGTGGGATCTCACATTAGTGACCTTGGGTGGACTCTGGCTTTCATTGTCTCTTGCCCAGTATGTTTCTTAAGATCATGAAAGCCAATGCTCAAGTTCATTCTGATGGCAAATGCCCTCCAAGCCAAGCTTGTCTTCAGTGTGTGACATATCTCTATAGCTTCCCGGTTTCACTAGGTTTTAGCCTTTCACTCATTAACTACTTTTAGTATTTTATTTAGAAATTTTCCGTTGTTTTCAGCAAGTGGGTCAATCAAGGTATTTGGTCCACTAGACTGCTGGAAACTTCTAGAAGTCCCCTGTACATATTTTAAACAACTTGATAAATTTCATATATTATTGCATTAAAAAATACTTAAAATGAAAAGCTAGAAAATCACTGACTTAGTCTAATATGCCCCTTGTCACTGAAGGAGAAATATAAAGAATCAATAGTAGCAATACCAGGGCTATCACTCATTTCTGACCCTGCTCTAGTGCTTTCTGTGGCTGGGGTGCTGGCAGAGGGGAAAGCAGTGGGATTTAATGCCCCTGTAGAGTGGAGTTTGTACATAATCTTTGTTGGGTACATAAAGACACTTTCTATTCTGTACAATCTTTACTACTTTGCAACACTCAGGCCCAACTTTCATTCCAGGTGCATTCTTAAGACAAACCCTAAGTCTGAGAAATTCACCAAAAATTAGTGACAGACACTTGGATTCTACCAATTATAATATTTAGTTAGACTGCTTTTTTGTTAAATAATATCTCCAGAGCGTTAAGTAATAGAAATAATTAAATAATATAACCTGAAAAATTTCCATGCAATATTGTCTTTGCAAATGTGTGTTATCCACTGAATGGTCATGCTGTAGTTTGACCACTGTTTCATTTCTAGCACACTCATGTTGCTTCTAACTCTTTGCTCTTACAAACTGAGCCATCTTGAATGTTCCTATAGTTCGTCTTTACTTAATATCTTTAATCACCTGCATAGAATAAATTCCCAGAAGTTAAGTTGTGAGGTCAGAGGGCATGCATATTGATAAGGTCAATATATCCTGCCCCCATTGGCTTCTGGAGAAGTTGTGTCAATTTACCTTCCACCAGTGGCCCAAGGAACTTCAGGGATGGAGGTTGGCTTTTTAATGGTGACATGTTCTGGTTAATTTCTAATAAAAAAATTATTGCACCAGATTTTGTATCAGTCTCCTTCCCTAGTCTAAAATTGATAAAAGGTGTTCTACAGCACTCTCAATATTATGCCTACTTAAAGGTCTTACATAATATAGGCTTCCATCCCCTTTCATTTATTTGCAGAAATTTAATATTGTAGTATTAATGCAGTTTCTTAAATTATTTTTTTGACATCATTGGCTTTATTTTTTTTATACAGCAGGTTCCTATTATCAGTTTTATACATATTAGTGTATATATGTCAATCCCAGTCTCCCAATTCATCACACCACCACCACCCCCACTTTCCCCCCTTGGTGTCCATACATTTGTTCTCTACATCTGTGTCTCTATTTCTGCCTTGCAAACTGGTTCATCTGTACCATTTTTCTATATTCCACATATATGCGTTAATATACGATATTTGTTTTTCTCTTTCTGACTTACTTCACTCTGTATGACAGTCCCTAGGTCCAACCACATCTCTACAAATGACCCAATTTCGTTCTTTTTTATGGCTGAGTAATATCATATTGTATATACGTACCACATCTTCTTTATCCATTCATCTGTCAGTGGACATTTAGGTTGCTTCAATGACCTGGCTATTGTAAATAGTGCCACAATGAACACCAGGGTGCATGTGTCTTTTTGAATTATGGTTTTCTCTGGGTATATGCCCAGTAGTGGGATTGCTGGGTCATATGGTAATTCTATTTTTAGTTTTTTAAGGAACCTCCATACTGTTCTCCATAGTGGCTGTATCAATTTACATTCCCACCAGTAGTGCAAGAGGGTTCCCCTTTCTTCACACCCTCTCCAGCATTTGTTGTTTGTAGGTTTTCTGATGATGCCCATTCTAACCGGTGTGAGGTGATACCTCATTGTAGTTTTGGTGTGCATTTCTCTAATAATTAGTGACATTGAGCAGCTTTTCATATGCCTCTTGGCCATTTGTATGTCTTCTTTGGAGAAAAGTCTATTTAGGTCTTCTGCCCATTTTTGGATTGGATTGTTTGTTTTTTTAATATTGAGTTGCATGTGCTGTTTATATATTTTGGAGATTAATCCTTTGTCTGTTGATCATTTGCAAATATTTTCTCCCATTCTGAGGGTTGTCTTTTCATCTTGTTTATAGTTTCCCTTGCTATGCAAAAGCTTTTAAGTTTCATTAGGTCCCATTTGTTTATTTTTGTTGTTATTTCCATTACTCTAGGAGGTGGATCAAAAAAGATCTTGCTGTGATTTATGTCAAAGAGTGTTCTGCCTGTGTTTTCCTATAAGAGTTTTATAGTGTCCAGTCTTACATTTAGGTCTTTAATCCATTTTGAGTTTTATTTTTGTGTATGGTGTTAGGGAGTGTTCTGATTTCATTCTTTTACCTGTAGCTGTCCAGTTTTCCCAGCACCACTTATTGAGGAGGCTGTCTTCATTGTACATCTTGCCTCGTTTGTCATAGATTAGTTGACCATAGGTGCGTGGGTTTCTCTGGGCTTTCTATCCTGTTCCATTGATCTATATTTCTGTTTTTGTGCCAGTACCACATTCTCTTGATTACTATAGCTTTGTAGTATACTCTGAAGTCAGGGAGTCTGATTCTTCCAGCTCCATTTTTTTCCCTCAAGATTGCTTTGGCAATGCAGTTTCTTAAATTATTATTATTTAAAAAATTTTTTTTTATTCAAACAGAAAGTCACAAAAATTATAATCATCCTCATCAGTTCACTCAGTCTTAAATTGTTGACACATTTTTGGTTTGACAAAACCCCAACCATCACATGGCGACTAGTAGCCTGTGGCATTTTTATAATGAAGTAGAACTAAATAACATTGCTGCAACAAATGAACAGATGATTTTCCTATTGTTATCTCCTTGAGTTATTCTGCTTGTCCACAGACCCACTAGTGATTACTCATAGCGAGTCCCCTGTAACCAATGAGAATTAGTAAGGGATATGGCTTTTTTGACACTTACTCTGCTTGGATTTGGTCACATGGGAATCCAGCAATGTGATTTCTAGCAGATAACATTGAAAGACTGATCTTATAAACAGGCGGTTGGCTTCCTGGCATGGTTTTAAATTTGTTTTCACTTAATAGGACACAGGATTTTTGTTCATTAGATCTCTTGCTGTCCCTGGTTAAATCCTTCTGCCTTACTGTTCCTGCTTTCGACGTTACACTGTGCAGAATGGCATTTCTATATAAAAAGCTTTTGGCCAGGGGCAACATACCAGCTAGTACATATTTGAAATGGCTATTTCTTTCTCACTATGAATGGAACGGTATTTTAAGCACACATAACTCTCACAAGCTAACATCTGTCAATTGCACTGTGTACAACTTCATCAGCTCGGAATTGAAGCCCATTCATAACACTCCTGTTTGCAAACTTCTGTCATCAAGGCTGTTCAGGTTGTAAGTTCTATTGCGAAGAGAAGCAAGGGCTTTAATGCCAAAGAGCGGCTCCAACTTAAGTTAACACTTGAAAATTGCAAGGGAGTGGCAGTTGCTTGAAAGCCCTTTTTCTGAGTGAAAGTTGGGAAATTGGGATGTGGGGCTACTGACCTTATCACAACTTAACTTTTCTCAGACACTGATGGAGTCTTCTGGTGGTTCAGGTTGTTCATTTGGTTACAATGAAGGTCTTTCACAGAGCTTTTATGTTGATTTTCCTTGTGGATTTGGGCCTAATGGTATGAAGAATATTGAGTCTATACAGGGTCAATCCCATAAAAACTGAGTCGGAGAAAGGAGGCAGATAATTACTCTTAATTTGGTATGGAATTGCATACAGAATCCTATATATAAATGTGACCTGTGAAAATGAAGCAAAGAGAGAATTTATACACTGGGAGCAAGATTTTAGACACATCTTGTCTGCATATTTATTTAGGTCCTTTTACCGTGTCATTTGTATAATGATATGTTTTTATTGTAGAATTACAGCCTATACATTTTTTGTTGTTGTCCTTTGGAAGTAATTAAATAGTTATTTTCAACCAAGGTTATAGAATTGATTTAAGTAATGCCTAAGAATTAGAGCAATGGGTAAGAATCACCTGGGGGAATTGTTTAAAATGCAGATTTGGAGGGTGGTGTTCCCGCATGATTCTAATCGTTATACCATGAATGGAGCCTAGGAGTCTACCTTTCTAACAAGCATCCCAAGAAATTCTGATTTTGGTGATCCCCAGAAAAACACTATTAAAAAATACGATTTTAAAAAAAGATAAAACTTAAAAGAATAAAACTCAGTTTTACAAAATATATAAATGGGAATCTTGTTTTCCTGTATAATTTATTTTTGTAATAAAGGGATGTGACTACAGTCCTGATACCTTAAGAAGTAAGACAGATAAATTATGTGTGCACATTGGGGGACCGGGGCTCCTTGAAGGCCACCTCTGCCTGGGATTCAGAGGTGACCTTACTAAGTCACTGTCCTGCTTTTGTCTCTCTTTCCTCCCCTCCAAAAAGCAAGCAGAACCTTTCTTCCACCTGGACATGCTGAATATAAAGCAAAACGATCTTGAGGCTGATTTCTCAATCCAAACTGGTGTCGTTATATCCAACACTTGGATAATGCTTAATTCTTTCCAAACTGTTGAATTTAATAGACCATAATCACAATTGTACAAGCTTTAAAGTCAGACCCTAAACTAGATCATTGTAGCCTCTCAGAAGCTTTGAAGGGTAATGCAGGGTCACAGTCACATTACGTATAAACCAACCCTGAAAGATATCACCTTAAATGTTGCAAGAAAAAGAAATCTCACAGCTTCCCTTGGCAGTTTTGTGTTCCAGGGCTTGAAATCTTTCAACAGAAATCTTTCAGAGTTCTTAATCCAGGTTGTCTGTGCCACATCTGGCCTGTTCTTGAGAGAAAGGGAAAAACTGCTCGCCACAGCTCACACACTTTTTCCACACACTGAAAAATGTTAAGCTTTTTCTTGTTCTTATTGTTGTTTTAATGCAAAATATGAAGGCAGTTCCTTTGGCCTTTTCATAGGAAGCCTCAAGAAACTATCTATAGGCAGCGACAAAGTATAAACTCCATCTATATTTTGTCCCTGCTTGTTTTCATTCAAGGCTCTTAAGTGTAATTTGAGGATGACGATGACTGTTGAATGTAGAATCTTTCCTGAAACTTTCTTTCTGTAGTTGAGTAAATGTTCTTGGAGGCCTTTCAAAAACATCTACTAAGTTGATCAGGAAATCGTCTTCATTAGTCTAATAGTGTGACCTCAGCAAGTCAATTTTATCTCCCTGGCTCTCAGTTTTCCCCAAATGAGGGACTTGAGCTAGGTTGTCTTGACTGTTTCTTTACAAAATCTTGAAGTTGTTTATTGTAGAAATAGGATGGAGTTATCTCAGAGTAATTTTGCGGCCATAAAGGACTCCTTTTTTTGGTAAGTGCAATGTTGGTTCCTTGCCCTTTTTGATTTTTTTTGTTTGGTTTGGTTTTTTGGCCATGCAGCATGTGGGATCTTAGTTCCCTGACCAGGGATCAAACCTGTGCCCCCTGCAGTGGAAGTGCAGAGTCTTAACCACGGGACCACCAGGGAAGTCCCATGTTTCTTCTAACATAATCTCTCTTCTGCTGATGAGGATCATCTCTTGTGAAAGAAAGGAAAGAAGGAGGGGAGGGAGGGAGAGTAGAAGGGAAAGGATAGCAGAAGAAACAGAAGGGAGGAGTGGAAAGAAGGAAAGAAAATAGTAGCCAGCAGTAAAGCTAGTGGTCATAGGTATCACAAATAGACAGGTGAAATTTCTGCCTGTTTGATGCCTGAGCATATCCTGTACCTGAGGGCAGATTGACGTCCTAGGACTGTTTCCTAGAATTTATATATATATATATACACACACAAAATATATATAATTTATACATACACATACACAACATTAGGAGAAATATATATATATATATATATATATAAAATTGAGTCTAAATAAAACAAAAGGCCTTGTCCACCAGATTCTTCATGGTTTGTGGGACCTCACTCTCTGCTCCAGGTCCTTCTAAGACAAGGTACTTGATGGATCTATGCTATTTCTTTTGATGCTCCTTTATTCAGCATCCATTTTTATTCATCGATTTAAATTTCACAAATGGCATGAATAGCCTGCTAAGATTTTTCTTCATACCTTTCATCTTTTTCAAATGGAGAAACCTGGAGGTTTTACTGGAGGCTGTACCGCAGGACCACCCTGTGTGCGGAGATCTCATTGTGGCCCTTGAAGAATTTATTGGCCTAAACCTTTTTGATGTTCCTGTGATTTTAAAAGATACTTAGATTACATCACTCCCTGTCACAGAATGAGCAACTTCTAATCCATACGGTCATCATGGCCCAGTAGACACCATTTCTCCAGAAATAGTAGGAGAACTAAAGATGGCATGGATGGGAATGTCTGCAGATCCACACAAATATACCATTTTCTACTCACACTGTAGAGGGTTACTCTGGGCTTTGCTTTCTAACTCCAGGATACTGAAAACTGATTCCAAAGGAAAGTTAACTCTAGTATCAAATCAGTTGAAACTGATTCCTCGAGTGATCTGACAATTCATATCCCCTGCCATCAGACGATCTAGATAATTGAGAATTCTTGACAGTGTATCTCTAGAAGCAGTGCATGAATTAAAGTGCTGATGGACCAGCATGGGACCCCCTGCTTCTCACCAGGGAAGGTGCACCCCTTGCTGTGTCTGGACCACTGCAGACCCATATGAGTATCTTCTCCAAGACACTTGGGCATTGACTATTGGACCTAATACCCTGAGGACTCATCCGAGCCATAAGGTGAGGGAAAACAAATTAGGAACCATGTAGTCTCAGGTAGCTTTGCATGATCTTTCTATAGCCAACGTTAGAAGCCAAAAAGAACCTCCAAGAAATGTATGCCCTTAATGGGTTAAAAAGTGTTTCTTTTCTAGTCTTACTAGCTTATTCCTCTTCTAGTTCCTGAAACCTCCTTTACTTCCTGAAGCCCAGTGCTGCTGTGATTTGTCGTCAAAGGGTTGTATTTGTGTCCACATGCCTGTTTTACTGCAACCTGACAAGACAGGTTCTAGTAAGAGCTCAAGAGCTGGTTATTGTAAAATTTCTTGTTTCAGCAAGAAGTACACAATAAGAATTTTAGGCTTGAGGTTGTACACAGACCCTTAATTGTTATTATTATTTATTTAGTCCAGATTTTTTCCCCTGGTAACCTGTATCTTTGAATATTCTCTGTGGGGTATGTAGAAAAGAAAGGTTAGCACTCTTGTTGGAACTTTATGAAAGCAAGAGCTATAAATCACCTACAAATATACAGCCAGCTTCCGGAATGTTATGTCAAGACAATATGTCTAAAATTTCATTGTTGTTTAAGGATTTAGCCAGACAACTTTTATTCACTTTAATGAATGTAACTGCCTACTCACCACTGTGGAAAATTCAGGGTTCGAGAGTGTGAAATGCTGCATTGATTATGCAGAACCTCAGTCAAAGCTATGCTTTTTTTTCCTACATATTTTATGACGTTATTTTGTCTAGACATCTATGTCCTTGTTGCCCTCAGTTATAGCATTTATTGCCAAATCGCTTTAATCAGCTATCTCCTTCATTCAAAACTCTGTGCCCAAAAGAGCTTAAAAGGATGCAGACTGTCCCTCTTTTCTCTTTCAGACTGTTGAAGACACAGGCAAGTGTGAATAAAGTAAACAGTGTTTCTTAGACTGTACATCATGTGTCTTGATTAAAATATTCAATACATATGGGGATCCCTGTAACCTTTCCAGTCATCACCTCAGAGCCCAGTCATGAAAACTTAGCCAACTACATTACACAGAGCATTTCTACTTAGCCCCAAATATTATAGAGGTAAGCTTAGGCTTCCTCTACCATTTGTATTCTCTATGTTGTCAGACAAAAGTAAGACAGCTAAATATATTTTTGGGTTCCAATTTAGGAAAAGTTTGGGGATATCAATTATTACTCTTAGCACTATAATCAGTCTTCCGTTTAAGAAATTATGTTTTAAATATAATTTCAAATTCTCTAACTTAAAAAATTATTTTATGAATACCGTCTTCTTAAATTAAATATGGTGATTGTCAATAATGTTAGATCCTTGATACTTTTGTGAGTAGACTGGCTACAACTGTGGAAATCATGATGATTCTAATTCTGGCTCTAGTTTAACAGGAAGTCAATCAAGATTACTAATTTAATGCCTTTTATGCATCATAGTTACTAAAATAGTGTCCATTATTTTAGCTATATATATTATAAGCTATATATTATGTTAGCAATATATACATATATAGAGAGAGCGCTATATTTAGTATCCATTATTACGTTATGTTCATAACCACATTTCTAATTCACTAAGCATTCAGCCTAGTTGACTTTTTTCCTCTTTTTAAATGAACTGCTTGGGTTAGAGGCTCTCTGAGGTCCATTTCAGCCCTAAAATTTTATGATTTTGTGTTCTATGAGATAAACTGGCCATCTCGTCTTTTATATGATCCCAACTGCTAACTCAGATGTAACCTTTCCCTCATTCCCAATCGGAAACATTGAAAATATTTTATAGATGGATCAACTTTTTTAAATCTAGTGAAAGGAAGAGAAGAAGAAGAAATCAACTCAAATTCAGCAGAAGAGAATGGCATTTAAAAGACATTCCCAACTTGAAGAGATTTGAGACATCTTCAAATAGCTCCTATGAAGTTATTTGTTGTGGAAACTCCTGGAATGAGGCTATCTAATTTTAAATGGTTCAAGATGAAGTTTCATCTAGTTTGGTCTAGAAAGTAAAAGTCTGTATTATATCAAATCACCTGGTCTGACCTAGGCAATCTTGTGGAATATAATGATTCCAATAAAATTATTCAATTATTTAATTATTGAATATTATTCAATTATTTAATTATTGAATATCCAATATTTTATTGGAATATAATGATTCCAATAAAATTATTCAGTTATTTAATCCAATAAAATTATTATAATTTCCAATAAAATTATGAAATGCTTATGGAAACTGTTTTTTTTTTAACACTTTTATTGATATGAATACTGTGCCAGCTCATTCACTTGGCCATTCTTTCTAAGAGATACTCACCATCAGCATCTATAAATGGATTAAATCAAGTTATTATATTGGGTTGACCAAAACGTTCATTCAAGTTTTTCCATTAAAAAAAAATGGAAACGGGTTTTTCTTATGCAAAAACCCGAACAAACATTTTGGCCAACCCAGTCATAAGAATAGCTAATCTAAGACTGTGCCAGGCACTGTTCAGAAATTCTGACAATGGTTCTAAGCTGGGTACTATTATCCTTCCCATGAAAAGGAAGGGAACAGTATGTGTAATGAAGGGAAAAGCAGCTGTGCCCTACACCATTATCATAGGAAGGTCTTTATTTATTTTTTTGAAGTATAGCTGATTTAAAATATTATATTAGTTTCAGGTATGCAACATAATGATTTAATGTTTTTATAGATTACACTCCATTTAAAGTTATTACAGGGAGTTCCCAGGTGGCCTAGTGGTTAGTATTCAGGGCTTTCACTGCTGTGGCCTGGGTTCAGTCCCTGGTCGGGGAGCTGAGATCCCACAAGCTGTTATTAATTAATTAATTAATAATAAAATACAAAATAATGGCTATATTTCCTGTGCTGTACGATACGTCCTTGTTGCTTATTTATTTTATACATAGTAGTTTGTACCTCTTAATCCCATATCCCTAATGTGCCCCTCTCCCCACTGGTAACCACTAGTTTGTTCTCTATTTCTGTGAGTTTGTTGCTGTTGTGTTATACACATTTGTTTTCTTTTTCAGATTTTACATATAAGTGATAACATAGCATATTTGCTCTCTCTGTCTGACTTATTTCACTAAGCATAATACTTGCTAGGTCCATCCACATTGTTACAAATAACAGAATTTCATTTGTTTTTATGGCTGAGTAGTATTCCAGTTTATATATATACTACATCTTCTTTATCCATTCATCTGTTGAGGACACTTGGGTTGCTTCCATATCTTGGCTATTGTAAACAGTGCCTCTGTGAATGTTGGGGTGCATGTACCTTTTCAAATTGTGCTTTCATTTCCTTTGAATATATCTGCAGGAGTGGAATTGCAGGGTCATATTGTAATTCTATTTTTAGTTTTTTGAGGACCCTCCATACAGTTTTCCATAGTGGCTGCACCAATTTACACTCTTACAAACAGTATTCAAGGGTTCCCTTTTTTCCATATCCTTGTCAACATTTGTTATTTGTAGACCTTTTGATGATAGCTGTTTTAACAGGTGTGAGGTGATATCTCACTGTGGTTTTGATTTACATTTCTCTGATGATTAGCAATGTTGAGGATTTATTCATGTGCCTGTTGGCCATCTGCATGTTTTCTTTGAAAAAGAATTGTTCCTTAGTTCCTTTATTCATTTATTCATTTTTTTTTTTTACTTTTTAGCACTGACTGGTAGAGCTACCCTCTAATTCCTCATTGGTTACTTCCTAGAATCACTCTTCATTCTAGTACCTGATCCTCCCAGGAAAACGGAGCTGTACCAACACAAAGCCTGGGATTATTACCACAAGTCCTCTTTTCCTCAGTACAGAGTGTCTGGGACATCCTCGCGTGTATTTTACAGAATTCCCCTTTGCAGTTTCCTAGCTGGAGATCCCATATGAAGTGAAAGAAGAAACTAATTTCCTCCTCAGATTTCTGTGCTCCTGGGAAACTTTATCTTGCACCATTTTTTAATTAGACAGCCCTAAGCCAGGAATTTCTGAAATTCTGCTTCTTGATGTAGCTGACTCTGTTTGGGGCACACAGAGATGGTCACAGAGCATAACAGTTCTGTTGACCTGTTTAAGCCCTGGACAGTTCTACTGACATGTTTAAGCCCTGGTGATTTCCTTGTTGCCGGGTCCTTCCTAAGTGGACAGCAGTCATACTAAAGGCGAGTTTAGTGTGGAGGCAAGTATCCATGAGCGACAGGTCCAAGGCTATCAAATTACTAATTTTTCTGCCACCTAAGGTGAACCTGAAGCCTAGACCAAGAGAAAGCCTATTTTCTTAGTTCTTTACATGATTTATAACATCCTTCTCCCTTACCACCCCCAACTTGTTATCCTTTTTTTCTGGAACAGAATTAAATAATGGATACCATATCACAGGCATTTCCATAAGGTTAAGATGATGTAACCTGTTTAACAAGTATTTCATTAGGGAGAATAAAAAAGGTAAACTGAGAAATTCCAGTAAAAGTTTGTTATATAATTTTAAATGCTTTAGAATAACGTCACAATATTCTGCTTAAAAAAAGATCCGTCCTGGGCGTCCCTGGTGACGCAGTGGTTGTGAGTCCGCCTGCCGATGCAGGGGACGCGGGTTCGTGCCCCGGTCCGGGAGGATCCCGCATGCCGCGGAGCGGCTGGGCCCGTGAGCCATGGCCGCTGGGCCTGCGGGTCTGGAGCCTGCGCTCCTCAGCGGGAGAGGCCGCAGCGGTGAGAGGCCCGCGTACCGCAAAAAAAAAAAAGATCCGTCCTTTGTGGAAGATGTTATTAGTGAAGTCCTTGACGCAAGTGGTGGAAAATGACTTTTTCATTACTTCAAAGGCAATATTAAAGGACCATGAAATTCAAAGCTCCTGTTTTATCACAGATACTTTTATGTCAGGATTTAAACATTTTCCTTCTCGGCATTATTCTAACAAATGTAGTTTTATAAGAAAGAATTGTTATAACTGGCTTGGATCATAGGAGGATTATTAAATGATAGGCATCAATTAAACTGATATTTAAATTGAGGATATTCATATCAGATAAGAGGAAAGTATGATTATAATTAAATGCAGAAAATGTGTAATCTGCTTTGGGAGTACGCTTTAAACCATGTGATTATTTGTTGGAATATAAACTGTCACAAAAATTCTTCTGCCTATTTCCCCCATGCTCACTGTCACTAAGCAGAAATAAAATGTTTCATACATATTTTCCCTAATCTTAATGTGATTATGGGTGTGCCTTATGTAGATGATCATGCTGAGGCTGTATCACTGAGGAATAAAAAGAAGTTGCAGATGATAACCCAGGATCACTCTTGTGAATGCAGAGTTGTCAACGCACTTGAATTCCCCAGAGTTAGCCTTCTGGTTCCTGGGGTTTTGACATGAGTTACTATCATAGCATTGGCACTAATATAATAATACAGTCATAAAGTGCTTGCTAAGGATTTAGGGACTTAGCAGTTGTGTGTATTCATTGCTTTTATGGATATTTTAAAAAGTATAAAACCTGTTAAATAGCAACATTCGTAAGTTTAAAGTATTATTTTCTTACCTACTGGAGATCAGAGAAGCTCAAAAAAATCAGATTCACAAATTTCAATATTAAAACTTTCTTAAACAAAAATACTAAGACCACAAAGGGCTTATTTCATCATTTTCATACATCTTTTCACTTGGAAACTCTTGAAAATAGGAGAGTTCTTCATTTACACGTGTCTCTGTGTCTGTTCATCTACATCTAAAACATGAGCAGATGCCATTTGGGGTTTTTTTGGTTTTTTGGGTTTTTTCCTATTTCTGTAATCTGGTTCTTAATGGCTGTGTCTCCAGGCATTGACAAGCAGCCGGGTACTGTCCTTTGGGGCTGACCCTCCTCTAGCTCTACATGATAAGAAGCCATTGGCCTACATTTATAAAGGGAGTCCCATCCTTCATACCAGAGTTACTGCCCAGAGGTAGTTACGTGATCCAACTTTATCCAATTAGAGTGAAACTCTGGGTTTTTGTTTAATGATAAAGAGAGGAATCTGCCCACTACCCCTCCAGTCTCACTGAACAAGGTCTGGAGAGAAAAGTACATATGCTGAATTCTAACTGCAGTCACCTAATCAAGGGGAGCTGACCTACAGATGAAGCTAGTCCGTAAAATATGGAAGAGCAGGAAGAACCTGTGGAAAATGGAACTAAACCTCTAACTGAACTGCATCCGAAGGCCCACCTCTTCACTCTCAGTTACATGAGCCAATTAATTCCTTCATGATTTAAGCTAGATTGTAATGATGTTCTGTTATTTTTTGTAACCAAGAGGCATCCTACCAGGTACAGAATTTGCTGCTAAGAGCAGTATTTTGCTCATCACAGATCCCAAAATATTGAACCAACTGTATCTAGGCAAGCAGAGCAATTTTTCTATGGTTGGAAGTTGACAAATCTTATTATATAGTCACAAAATAACTAGTTAAATGATTTCCTGCTGTACCTTACAATAGATTGCAAGTGCTAGCCAAGATTGTACTGTTCAGTGATTTAGTAGGAAAATTTTCAGCTTGCCCTAAAGTCCTTCGAGAGAGACAGGATTGGCCTGAAACTAATCAATCTGAAAGAAAAGAAAAAATGTAATATGGCTTTTCTAAGAGAAGCCCTCTCTACAAGTGACTTTCCTTCCTAAATGGGTAAAAGTCTGGTTATCTGGAGACTGACTGGTTGAAAAATCAAATTCTCTGCCCCAAGATTAGGTCAGTTGGAGCAAAAGCAGGAGACAGGGGCTATAACAGGAGGTAAAGCTATATCTGGGGAGAACCTAATCCTTACTCCTCTCCCAGTAACTGGAATTCCCCCAAGAAACCCCAAGCCAAGGGTTAGGCTCTTGTTCATCCCTAGGGTAATCTCCAGGCTCTTATAATCTCATAGCTAGACCCCCAAAGTGATGCGGGCCGGGAAAAAGAATTCTCCCCAATGTCCATCTTTGGCATAACTCTACAAAACAAAGGATAGGGAAGACAGTCCTGAACAATAGGACTAAGGTCAGCAAGATTGGCCAACTAAATCATTCACTCCTCATGCAAGGCAGGGACCACTCAGTGTTCTGTCCAGCTGGATATGAAATGCGCTATGGATGAATGACCACTCCATGTTGCTTCCTATTCTCCTTTTTATACATAAAATTTGTATAGTAGCTTACCATCCTCTCTCCACCATTGTATGTTGGAGGAGGGCAAGTGATGGTAACTTATCATTTGTCAACTTGTGACCGACCTTTGAGAGTTATATCGGAATTTGATTTAAAAATAATAAAAGGACTTCACCTAGAAATCCTGCACTTGAGTTGCTAGTAACTGGAAGAGACTTGATCATCTCCCTTTAAACTAGTGGTTCTCAACTTCGGTTGCTATGCAGAACCACCTGGGAATTTTCTAAAAATTCCGATGACCAGATTTCACCCAGATGAATTAAATTAGAATCTCTGGGGGAGGGACCCAGATGTTAAGTGATCTCTGCATGCAGCCTAGTTGAGAACCACTGCTTCCATTTAGGGGTGGGGACTGGGGGAACTTGGATATAGGGAGCAGGGTGTGTGTGGTTGTTGGTTTTGCAAAGATTGCATTGGCTCTCTGTGCTTATTCCTCAAGTCATTTCACTCCTCTCCTTTTGGGTACCAGCCATGCTCTCGATTGACCCCGGCCGAACTTTAGCAGATCATAGGAATACATGGGTCTTACTGCAGGTATTGATTCAGGAGAAGACACTTGACCTAATATGTCCCAATTAGAGTAAAGCTCTGGACTTTTGCTTTTTGGTCAGGAAAGACAAAATATGAAGGAAGAGTATGAATATTGATTGTTTCTGGACAAAATTAACTCCCAGAGAATACGAGACCCTGGATAACTGCAGGAAAAGGGTGTTAAGAGCCCAGAATATACCATAGCTGAAACCTACCCAACCTCTGAATGGAGCCAGCAAATTCATTCCGTTGGTTAGGACAGTGGGAATTAGGTTTTCTCTTGCATGTAACTGAAAGCGTTCTAACTGATAGGCCCTTTAGTGGACATAGTCAGTGCTCTACCAAGATTCCCCTGGATTCCTTTTTCTATTTTTCCCCCATTTCTTCTGCTTCCAGTGGTCTGTACCTATGACACTCCTCTGAGGACGACTTTCAGGCCACTAGAGATGCTTTGCTTGTTTGCTCAGAGCTAGAAGTACCTTCACATCCTCCCTAGAGCAGACCTTAGCCAGTACTGGGAGACCTTAGCCTCCCAGTACACAAGCATGAAACCCAGCATCCCTACCTAGAGTTGAACAAACCATGAGCCCCCTGTGGGATATGTACCTTTGCTGTGCTTCTTCCATTCCTTATCCGACATAACCAACATGCTTCCCAGTTTCTCCTGGGAGCAATTCCTTCAAAAAATGACTTGAGCACAAATCCTTACTTGGAGTCTTCCTCTGAAAAACCCAAACTAAGGCACATGCTGAGTTCTATGTGCCAAGTTTTATGTGGAGCACGTAGAGTGGGATTGATAAATGTAACTAACTGGTTCAACAGCCGATAGCCTTCTCTACAAATATTATCTCTTATTTTACAAGTCAAATGAAATACCAAAACATATTTAGCAATAAGACACATGACAGAATCAAATTTTAGAGTGAAGTCCAAAGAGGTGATCTAACAAACCTGTCATGTTACATGTAAAGCAGTTGAAGTCTAGTGAGGTCACGTGATTGCAAGCCTCTTGACCACTTAGTGGCAAGGCCAGTGCTTGAAGTCAGTGCTTTTTTGGTGCCATAGGCAACTTGTCTATTGCTGCACCTAACTTGATTTCAAGCCTCTTATTCAAATCACATTTTCTGTGTTTAAAGACAAATTCTTTACTCTTCTTGTACGCCGAGGGGTGTCCCAATAGCTCAATTGTTAAAGCTGAATGCTATCTGTAAGAATATGATAAGCATAAGTAAGTGATTCTTAAACATGTGAACCATGGAGTTAGGTAATTCCTGAGCCACAGAATAGACTAAAACAGGAAGAAATGTGACTCAAGAAGGTAAAGGTCATAGACCGTGTTCTTAACTTATTCCGGAAACATAGTAGATACTCAAATATTTGCTGAATAAAGCATAGTGAAGTTCACAAGGACATAGGGAAGAGAGGTTCTAATGTCAATGGTAGAGAAGAGGTAGGCACACCTGAATGAAACTGGAACAGAGAAAATAGGCCTTATGTAGAAGAGATGAAGGACTTTGTTACTCTCCTCCTGCCCTTCTTCTTAGATCTAGAACTCAGGAAGTTGAAGAGCCTCAAGTTTGTTCCTGGGTGGTACATCTGTCATAAAGAGATTGATATTTCAGATATTTACCCTGTTTGTGTGTGTATGTGTGCGTGTTTGGTGTGTAGCTTTTCGTTATTCTACAGTTCTAATACGGTCTAGGTAAAGGTCTGAGCTGAGCCATAATGCATTACAGAAGGTACTATGGTACTACTGACCTCTCCTGCACTAGCATTTTAGATGAGATGCAGCGTTTCACACCTGGAAATCAGCAGAAAGTGACAAGAGTTTTCAAGGAGAGACAATCAAGGCACTGGTAAATTTTGGACCTAACAATTGGGACCATGGTCTCCACTGCCCTTGGTCTTTACCACATGGAGAGTATCTCTCCGCTGTCATCTTAGAGGCCTTGGATTGTGTTTTGTTAATAATCACACTGATTTTCCTTACATAAACCCAGAAACATTTTTAGTTAAAATAACAGATAATGCCTTAGTTTAGTATAGACATTTAGAAAGTACTTTATAGTAATCTCAAAGACTTTGCTAATCAAGTTTGGAAAGGCTTGGATAAGGTTTCTATCCTGTCTCAAAAAAAGATAATCCAAAGCATATCTCTTCATGTAGGATAATCTGAGTAAAATTCTGATCTAAAAAGAAAAGGAGAGAGAAATATTTATACACATATACGGATTGTTAAAGGTTACATAGATAGGAGCTTTAAATGAAATTCCAGAAATGTCAGCTTTCTTTTTGTTGTTTGACTAAGAAGATAAAATTGCACTGTTGATAGCATTCTAAAATTCTCTCTATAGTCCTGACCACATACTAAAAGAAAAAAAAAGATCAAGAGGAATTGGGGAAGCTTGCCATGAAATTAAGCTTTGTTAATTCACCTATTATATTCTAGTTACCCTTTTACCTGATTTCAATCTTATCTCAGGTAATCTTCAAAACTACCTCCTAAAAAAAAAAAAACAACTACCTCCTAAACAATATCTTATATATGAAAGAAAACACTTCTACAGTAAAGTAAAATAAACTTGCACAAGGTAGTAAAAATGGATTTAAAACCATGTTAGTCAAGTCCAAAGTTACAGTAAAAAAATGAATAAGCAAGCAGTGCTAACAAATTGGAAAATTCAATGAATAATCTTTTTTTTTTTTTTTTTTTTTTTTTTTTTTGTGGTACGTGGGCCTCTCACTGTTGTGGCCTCTCCCGTTGCGGAGCACAGGCTCCGGACGTGCAGGCTCAGCGGCCATGGCTCGCTCCGCGGCATGTGGGATCTTCCCAGACCGTGGCACGAACCCGCATGCCCTGCATCGGCAGGCGGACTCTCAGCCACTGCTCCAGCAGGGAAGCCCTGAAATATCTTTTTGAAAAACTTTTTATAAAAGTAATCATTATTTGGAGGAAAATAAAATCTAACTTTTGCATTTTGTTATATACTTAGAGGTGAAGGTGATGCCTTGAAAGCAAAGTACCTAATGCATGATCATTCAGGCTGGAAGGGCTGATGGTTTGCTGTAGGATTAACCAGCAAGTGTGCTTAGGTGTTCCTAGGCCAACGGATGTACATAAAGATGCAAGACATTTGGGAGCCTGGGCCAAGGTCTGGTATTTATGGAGCAGGCTCTGTAAATTGACAAAATGTGCCCTTGAAAGTTGATTAAAGTGAAATTTTCTTTATGAACTCCATTTTTCCATTGACTCTTATTTGAAAACAAGAGTTATATTCAGTTAATCACCAAATATTTGTTGAGTGTTCATTCAAGGCACACTTTTCATTAGGTTTTACAAAATAGAGATAGGCAAGAAAAACAACAATCAGACTAGCAACCTGAAGAAAAGAGATCTGGCTTTATTTGGTGACAGAGTAATTTTAGCTTCTTTTCACAACCGTTTCTAGTTCTTCTTTCTAAACTACACAAACTCAAACCTTAGCTCATCATCCCTCTTCCTAATCCCCACCTCAGGTCATTTAGATTTAACACCAAGCAGAGCCTGTTCACTGCCAGAGGCAAAGTACGAGAAAGTCAAGATGCTAAGACTATTTGTTAACATTTATTTATCACTTACTATGTGCCGGGAAATGCCCTAAGGTTTTAAGATGTATTAATTGACTAAATCCTAATAAACAACCCTGTTGGTGGCTATTTTCATTATTCCTCATCTATCTATGAAGAAACTAAGACACTATGATACTATTATGAAGGAATAGGTATATGAGACAAGAATTAATAAAGATAGGTGGGGTAAAGATAGAGGTAAATTTTTAGATGGAAAGGAGGAGAAATTGAAAGGATTATCTTTGTCTTCTCCATAAAGTAGGAGGCAATAGGAGAAGGTGATGAAAGGGAACTAAAACTTGAATGTTATTAGAGCTTGGCACACTGATATTAGACACTTTACATAAAGCATTTACCTACTGCTTACTATAACCCTTCCAGGAAGGTAAATTACTCCCATTTGACCAAAAAAAAAAAGCATCTGAGGATTTGAGAAGTTAAGTTGTTTACCAAAGGCCACACAGTCTAGGAACTCAACATTGTCTGCCACCAAATCTTGGTTCTTTCCCCTGTGCCATGTTACTTCTCAATTCTCAAATTGGTGGGAATGAGCCTGGGAAACTAAGAACAGCACACGTCTGGAATAGTCACTGGGAGAAATGAAACTCACAGCCAGACAGCAGTAAACAAAGAATTGCCCCGTCAGTCTGAGGATTTGAGATTGCAAAGTGTGATATTAAAATGGAGTCAGTCTGGGTGATTCATTGACTCCTGATAGGAAGACAGTGTGCATGGCATGCATTTTGGAACCGCTGGAGATACAGAAGTAAATAGACTGGTCCAAACACCACTTATAACACTGGTGTCCACGAACACCTAGAATACAAGGCAAGAAATTATATTTGATAAGTGCCATGAGAGAGGAATAGAGAATGTCATACTTCATTAACTCTAATTCAAAAATTTCACATTTTAACACCTCAAAATTGGGATGCATTTTAAAATGGGTAGCATCTTTCTTCACCTATGACTAGGTAGCTCTCATGACTTAGTTGTGATTGTCTGCACATTCTTGAACTTGGTCATGGATGTTCGCATTGCCTTCACTCCAGATGGGTTGTGTTTATTGTGGATACTACAGGTACTGATTTGCATATGCCATTTAAAGTGTCTTCTTAAAAAGTACTCTATGATTTTGCATTGAAAAAATAATTGTACACATAGAGGCATGGAAATAGTGCTGAGAGGCGTATATGATATGTGAAGCAAATATTTATATTAATGAAGTAAATGTAAACACAAGTTCATATTTTTTATGAAGCAGCAAGGCAAATGCTTTACCTGACCTATGCCCACAAGGCGATGCAGCTAGTTATGTTTTGTTATTGAGATATCTGAGAAAGGATTGCCTAGTACAAATCAAGCAACTCAGCTAAAGGTATGAGAAATTGCCGGATGCCTACGACTAGTTGTATTCTAGTTATCTCTTGCTGTGTAACAAATCACTCCCCAAACTACGTGGCTTAGACAAATACTGATCATTTTATTATCTCTCACAGTCTCTGTAGGACGGGAATTTGGGAAGGGCTTGCCTGGCTGGCTCTGGCTCAAGGTCTGTCATGCAGTTGCAGTCAGAAGAGACTAGAGCTGTGACAGCAGGAAGGTGAAGCACGTGGAGGCTGGTTGAGCATCCTTCTCCCTCCCTTATGTAGTCTCAGAGCCTCTCCCTGTGGTCCCTCTCCCTGCACGGGCTCCTTTGAAATGTCTTGGCAGCCCCAGGGCAGTTGGACTGCTTACATGGCAGCTGAAGGTTTTAAGAGTGAGTAGTCCAGTGGGCAAGGTGGAAACTGAATCACCTTTCACAATGTAGCTTCGGAAGTTATGCAGCCTCACTTCTGCTGCATCCTGTTGGTGACAAGCAAGTCAGAAGCCTGCCCAGATTCAAGGGGAAAAGAATTAACTTCATCTCTTGATTGGGAAGCAGCAAGCTCCTACAGGAGCATATGGGCTGGGAGATATTGTTGCAGCCGTATTTGGAAAATACAGTCTGTCACCAGATGAAAGAAATGTCAACGGAACAAGAGGCAGGCATTACCGATTCATTCATTGTGCAGGACTTAGCATTAAAGCATTGAACTTTCATTGAACTTCCTGCTGACTTTGAACAGCAGTTATCTAACTTCCAGCAACATGTGATTCGATCCGGGGGTGGGGGGGTGGGGGGGTGGGGAGAGAATGAAACTACAAGGTTATGCTAATTAAACCCTGTTTTTTCTGAAATAAGTTGTCAATGCTAATGGTATTAAAGAGGTCAAGATCATGATCTCCAGTTATATGTCTTCTAAGTCGAAATGATCCTGGAAGAGCTCATTAGGTAAGTTAAAATAAGAATTCTAAGTGATAAGAGAGCTCTATGCCATACTTTAACTGGCAACATTTTTTTTAGTGCTGCATAAAATAATGGTCAGTCTTACAATCCATGGCATCTTTTGCTTTGATGAAGGACAGTAGTGTCATGAAAGCATAAAGTTGGCAGAAATTTCCTCCTCTTGGTATAGTGGGAAGGCCCAGACAAGTGGTACTGGGAATTTTTAGACTTTGGGAAGTAGAAGAGACTTAAACATGAAGCAGGAAGTGAAGGAGTATATTTGAAAAACACTTTACAACCAAACCCTATCCCGTCTCCTCAGGCTTTGCCCCATCACTCTATATGTAATTCCTACAATAATCAGTCCTTCCACTTGCTCTTACGAGAGTCCTGCCAATCCTTCCCAGCTCCTTGCAGGTCCTGCCAACTCCATGTTGCGAAGATTTTTCATTGGTTGCCACTGGAGACAGGTGGGATGGGCTGACAGAGCAGAGCTTGGTTTATCTGTTTTAGCTGTTGGGATTTCTTATAAGGTTTCTATTGATGAATGGGGTTTACAGCTTAAAAACAAAAACAAAATGTGTCACTGTAATATATTACACACTTGCACACTCAATCTTAGAGCATTACCATTAATTAGCTATCATCCATTCATTCAGTTAACACCTACCTATTAGCATCTTCTTGGTGTTAGGTAATGTGCAAGGCATTGGCTATTCATGATACACCTTGCCTCATGGAACTTCTAATTGATCTGGAAATGGATGTATGTTCATTTCTTTTGGGCGGATATCTGGGAGTGGAATTGCTGGATTGTCTGGTAATTGTATGTTCAACTTTTGTTAATATAGGTGTACCATTTTGCACCCCCACTAGCAGTGATGAGACTGTCAATTGCTCCACACCCTCACTGACACTTGGTGTGGTTCGTCTTTTTTAAAAGTCTAGCTATTCTAAGGATGTACCTTAATGTATCATGGCCGTTTTCATTTGTACTCCCTTGATAGCTAATGATATTGAGCATCTTTTCATGTACTTTTTGCCCATTCCTATATCTTCTATTTTGAAATGTCTTTTCAAATCTTGTGTCATTTTAGTTGGAGTTTTTTTTGTCTTATTGGGCTGTAAACTTTTTTTAATAACCTCTGTGTTTTACTTCCTTGTCAGATATATGTATTGTGAATATTTTCTCCCATTCTGTGCTTTGCTTTTTTAAATTTTCTTGATGGTATCTTTCAAAGAACAAAGTTTTAAATTTTAATTAAGTCTAACTTATCAAAGTTTTCTTTTATGGTTCATGCTTTCTGTGTCACATCTCAAAAATACTTGCTTATCCCAAGGTTGCAACAATTTTATCTTATGTTTCTATTCTAGAGCTTTTATAATTTTAGATTTCACATGTAGCTATGATTCACTTCTAGTTCATTTTTTAAATATGATGTGAGATAACATTTGGGGTTTATTTTTAAATTTTCTCATTTACCTTTCAGCTGTCGCTACTTCCTCTTATTACTTCTTCCCTATTTTTTTTATACCCTCTACCCTTTCTGACTTGTTGTTTCTACTGTTCTATGAAACTAGACAATCAAACTCACTGGAAGATGAACCAAAACCTATAAAACTGAAATAGTTGAGAAACAGTTATTTTAAAGTGCATGGGGATTTCAGGCATCTATTTTGGCAACACAGGAGCCTGATTTTGCTGGCTTTAAGAGTCTCATGTATTTCAGATGGTCACATAATAGGACCTCTGGAGAAGTGACATGCTAATTCCTCTACTATATTACTATATTTGAGTTCATTTTATGGTGGATAGTTTGTTAAATCCTAGACCATCTATTTTACTATTAGCAATTCTACACGCTGTGCCTAGCATAATGCCAGTCACATAAAAAGTACTTGGTAAATTAAGTATGTTCTGGTGACTGACAGCAAATATAAATGACAGTGTTTAGACTTACTATTTTCTAGAGCAGTGCAGTGGACTTGCCTTTTTGGCTGTTGTATATTTTTGGTCATACGCTCTCTCCAATGTACGTATATTTGTTTATTTACATATTATATACATGCATCATTGCAGTACCAAGTTTTTTAATTTATAACATTAAAAATAGAAATTGAAAAAATGAAATAAATCTAAGTAAAACTTGTAATATTTTCATCTTATACTCAAATCATATTATGATTTTGTTCTTGGAGACATAATATAGGATTCCTAATTTTCAAATTGGATTCTGAAATTAAGCGCCATAATAATGAACTTCCACACACTGGATTGCTAAATAATCAATAGAGGGAACATGTTTACCAATGATTAGATTATTATATTTAGAACCCATATCAATTAATAAAATTTCATATCAACTAATAAATTTTTTTGTAAAGATACAATGAATTGTTGACAGTAAAACTGTCCTTTGAAAATGTAATGCCATAATCAGTTTTGACCAACCTTTATTTGTTGCTTAAAAAATAAACATTTCTGAATTGCTTTACTCAAAAATACCAGAGTTGTAAAGATGATTTCTGTGCATATCCTATGAAAACATTTGGATACCCCCATCATACATCTGTATAGATATATTTATGATCATTCATATTCAGCATGTGCCTTCTAAATACACCAGTGAAAAATAAAATGATTACTTTTCCTCACATGTTCAGCAGGCACTCTAAATTAGCCAGCTGGTCTCTTGTCATGGCTGAAAATGTATTGTCTTTTATAAAAAGTGACAGTAAATACGTGCATGGCACCAGTCACTTTATATGCAAGTGGAAGTTCTGTTGGCGCAATGACTTATGATTGGAGAAGAGCAAAAAGTGTGTAAAGAAAGAGAATCAATGAGAATGGTGCTTCGCATGCCCTGCAGCGGCTCACAGAGAATAATTCATTCTAAGGAAGTGAAATCACCTTGTTTTATGGCAAGGCAGTAATCTCAAGGTCCACATGTTAAGGTTTTTTTTTATTATTATTGAAGATTCAGAAGTCATTTTAAAACGTGACCTGTTAGAACAATTAAATGCACCAACTCTATTTGCAAAAATTGTGTTATAAATCATGATTCATTATGTGATTGTGATCAGCATACGGTGTTAGAAATTCATCTCTCATGATGATTTGGTCCTTTCTGTGTGGGTCCTTTTATGCAATGGAGTAGTCCCCACTCCCACTTTTATTTCTTTTGTTTTCTTTGCTCTATTCTGTCCCTCTACTTTATTTTTCGCTCTATTTTAAACTACCTTATACTTTTTTGGGCCTCTATTGTAATCTAACTTGTGTCACCAGTACTATAAGGTATACAATAGGTACAAAATACCATAATAAATAAAACCATCTTTATTTTCACTGAGAATGTGGACTTAAGAGTCTCTCATAGATCATGAAATAATAAACAAATGAATGCTCAGATGATGGAGTTGCAGAGAGGGTGGGGGGACACTTTAGAGATTTCCTACCCGAGTCCCCTCGTTTAAAGATGAGAAACTAAAAGTCGGAAAGAGAAAAACAAGTATCGTATAATATTGCTTATATGTGGAATCCAGAAAAATGGTACAGATGAACTTATTTGCAAAGCAGAAATAGAAACACAGATGTAGGGAACAAACTTATGGATACCAAGGGGGGGAAGAGGTGTGGGATGAAGTGGGAGACTGGGACTGACATATATACACTACTATGTATACAATAGATAATTAATGAGAACCTACTGTATAGCACAGGGAACTCTACTCAATGGTCTGTGGTGACCTAAATGGGAAGGAAATCTAAAAAAGAGGGTATATATGTATACATATAACTGATTCACTTTGCTGTACAGCAGAAACTAACACAACATTGTGAAGCAGCTATACTCCAATAAAAATTAATTTAAAAAATAAGGATGAGAAACCGAAACTCATAGAGACCAAGCGAACTTGTCAGACAACAGAGGGACAGTGTAGATTTGCCTTGTTCCCAGACTACTGCTTCCCCCCTCTGCCTAAGCTCCCTTTGTGATGAAAACCAACTGAATTGTACAACTGGCAGTCACCATCTTGATGGTTAAACTATTTGTGACAGTTGTCTCTTTCCGTGAGAATTCATTCAACCGTTATTCTATGATATTGATTGAGCACCTACCACAGACCAGGACTGTTGAGGATACAGCAGTAAACACAGAAAACAGAGCCCTGCCTTCATCGAGGCAGCTTTCTAGTGGAGTGAGACCGATGATAAACAGCATAAATGAGCAGAGCATGTAGAATGCAAGATGATGATAATGATAAGTGTTTTGAAGTAAAACAAGGAAAGGAAATTGAGAATAAATTTATATTTTTGTGTTGAGGGGGAAAGGGTAAAATTGTGAGCAGTGTAGCCAGAAAAGATGTCACAGAAAAGGTGACATTTAAGTAAAGACCTTAGGTGGTTGAGAGCCATGCAGTCCATTTCCTTCATGACAGTGGAAGAAAGCCGAGATTCTCCATACATCTCTCCTTCATCTTCTGCAAGGACAGTTGTCCAAGAGTATCTGCAGGGGATTGGTTCAGGACCCCCAGGGATACCAAAATCTGCTGATGCTCAAGTATCTTATATAGAATGAATACAGAACTCATGGATACAGAGGACCGATTGTAGTCAACCAGTTGAACATCCTGACGTCAGAGTTCTTTCTTTTACCCAAAGTATTTGCAGCAATCAGAAGGGTTTCTTTTATGTTGCACATCTAGATGTAAGTGATTAGAGCACTATAACTCTGCCCATGAAAAATGTAGATAGACTTAGCCAGCATTTGAGAGCTGGGCAGGGAAAACTGGATTTGTGTCAGCGGAGCCAGGGCCCACTTTTTTATTTATTCTCTGCCCATCAGTTAGGCTTAGTCTACAGGGCTCAGATGAATTACAGCTTGAGAGATCTCTACCACCTGGCAACATTTTATCCTGAGACCTGGAAAGCACAGAACAGGAGAGAAGTCATTTGTTTACTTGAAAAAGAAGCCACTTTCTGACAATGACCATACCCTTGAACATCTTTCGAAAGAAAAGAATTCTCAATAAGCTCAGGAGGTTTAACCATTAACTAACTTTTATTGTAGGTAGAGGAGGGCTAGCTTTGTGATTGTTGATTTTCTCATGTTTTGCATATCAAAAGAGGAAAAGATTTTTTGATTTAAAAAATTTTAAGAATCTCTGTGTGTCTACCATACACAAGAATAAATGTGAGACTTAGAACCAAAAACACTTTATGTATAAATGCATAAACTACACATCTGCATCTAACTATAAATTTCTGTTAAAGGCTTTCAGATTGCATGTATGCATCTTAGTTACAAAAATTCTATTTCAGAGGAAAAATATCTTCATGAAATTCCCAATGCCATCTTCATTTATTTATTCGTTCATTTGCAAATACTCATTCAGTGTATATTGCATGCCAGGCACTGTACTAGACACAGTCTATGCAGTAAGTTCTAGAACTACCTTTTCTTTATTTTGTGTATTTCCTTATTCAAAATCAGATGCTCATTGGACAAATGCCTTTCCAAATTTGTTTGTGTATTAGTGCATTATAAAATATAATGATATATGAACTGTGTGTAGTACCATCAATTTTTTTGAGAGGGGAATGGTCAAGTTTGGATTAACTTAAATGTTAAGGGGTAGAGAATTACTATACAATGTAATGTACCTCATTTTAGGAGAATAGGCTATCTAAATAAACAAATCAATTAGGAGGGCAATGATATTATTGAGTAATAAAATAAGTTTCAAAATTTTAAATTTCTAGACAGACTCTTCATAACAATATTATAGTACCAAAAGAGATATCAAATCTGATTTCAACCAGAGCATGGATGTTTAGGATTTTTTAAAATTTCAATAACAGGAGGACTTCAGTGATGGAAAGATGGAGTGGATATACTTTTCCACGTAAGGACCAAGGAAAGGACAAAAGACTTTTAGACAATAATTGCTCTACTCTACTTTTGGACTCATCAGAGAATGCCAGCCTTGGATCCTACTTGTCTCCTCTGAGGCTTGGGGAAGAGGGCAGCTAAGAACACAGGTCCACTGAAAGACTCAAATTTAATTGTAAGATTATAGAAGACTTCTCGTCCCCCATGCCTTAATACCACACCAACAGGGCTCCAGTATAGCAGTGGCCTCCAGCTGAAAGATCTGCAAGATGTAAAATATGAGAAGATAAAACTGATAGAACTGAAAGGAGAAATAGACAAATGTACAGTTACAGTTGGAGACTTTAACATTATTCTCTCAACAATCGCTAGAATAACTAGAAAGAAAATTAGCTTAAAATTAAAAGAACTCAAAAAAAATTAAAAGAACTCAAAATACCATCAACCAAAAGGATCTAGTTGGTATTTATAGGACATTTCACTCAACAACAGCAGAATACCCATTCTTTTCAAGTATCCACAGAACCTATATCAAGATGCAATATCATGGCCATTAAACAAACCTCAACAAGCATAAAAGAACTAAAATTATACAGAATGTTTTCTCTGACCACAATGGAATGAAACTGGAAGACAATAACATAAAGAAAGCAGGGAATCTCCAAACACTTGGAAACTAAACAGTACGCTACTAAATAATCTATAGGTCAAAGAAGAAACCTCAAGGGAAATCCAAAAAATACATTGAACTGACTGAAAATGAAATTAAAATATATCAAAATTTGTGGAAAGCAGCTAAAGCGGTACTGCGAGTCAAACTTATAGCACTAAATGCACACATTACAAAGGAGGAAAAATTTCAAATCAGTATTCTAAGCTCCCTCCTTGATGACCTAGAAAAAGAAGAGCAAAATAAACTCAAAGCAAGCAGAAGAAAGGAAGTGAAAGCCTGTTTTTGAAGGCCAGAAACCAGTGAAATTGAAAGCAGAAAGTGAGATGAGAAACTCAACAAAATAGAAGAGTTCTTTGGGCTTCCCTGGTGGCGCAGTGGTTGAGAGGCCGCCTGCCGATGCAGGGGACGCGGGTTCTTGCCCCGGTCCAGGAGGATCCCACATGCCGCGGAGTGGCTGGGCCCGTGGGCCGTGGCCACTGAGCCTGTGCGTCTGGAGTCTGTGCTCTGCAACGGGAGAGGCCACGGCAGTGAGAGGCCCGTGTACCACAAAAAAAGAAAAAAAAAGTTCTTTGAAAAGATAAAACTGATAGAGACTGACGAGGAAAAAAAAGAGAAGGCACAAGTGATTAATATCAGGAATGAAAATGTAGATAACACCACAGACCTTGTGTATAAGTTTGCGGGGGCTACTGTAACAAAGTACAACAGACTGGGTGTCTTAATCAACAGTCTTACAGTGTGGGAGACCACAAGTCCAAAATCAAGGTTTTGGCAGGGTTGGTTCCTTTCAAGGGATTTGAGGAAAGGATCTGTTTCAGGTCTCTCTCCTTGGCTTATACATGGCTATCTTCTTATTTTTCTTCCGTGTTCATCTCTGTCTTCAAATTTTCCCTCTTTATAAGGATACCAGTCATATTGGATTAGGGTTCACCCTAATGACTTCACCTTAACTTGATTACCCTGTAAAGACCATATCTCCAAATAAGGTCACATTTTAAGGTACTGGGGGTTAGGACTTCAACATATGAACTTTGTGGGACAATTCAACCCATAACACTGTGCAAACAAAAAACTGAGAACAGGGAAGTGTTTCAAAGAACTCTATACACAGAAAATTGACAATTTAGATAAAATAGGCCAACTCTCCAAAAAACACCATCTACCACAATTTACCCGATATAAAAAAAAAATCATTTGAATGCCCCACAACTATTTAGAAAATTGAATTATTTTTTTTAAAGCCCAATTCTGCAGGCCCAGGTGGTTTAATAGAGAATTACACTAGACACCAATTCTATACAGTCTCTTCCAGAAAATGTAAAAGACCACTTCCCCAATCATTTTATGAACCTAGTAATATCCTGATACCAAGATAATAGAAAAAGAAAACTATGGACCAATATTTCTCATGAATATAGATGTAAAAATTCTTAACAAAATATTAACAAATAGAATTTGACAATATAAAAATCATTATACACCATGAGCAGTTAGGGTTTAATCCAGAGATATAAAACCAGTTCAATATAATCCACCATAATAGCAGGCTAAAGAAGAAAAATTACATGAGAAGAAAAACTACATTTGATGCAGAAAAAGCATCTGACAAGATTCAACACCCGTTCTTTACTAGAAAATATTATCTTGGAAAAACCAGGAATAGAAGGGAATTTCCTCAGTTTCTTCAACTGAAAAAGAACATCTTTAAAAACCTTACTGACAAAATTTTACTTAATGGTGAAAAAGTGAATATTTTCCTCCTAAAATCAGGAACAAGGCAAGAATGTCTATTCATAGACACATAGATCAATGGATGAGGATCAAAAATCCAGAAATAGGACTCACACAAATTTGCCCAGCACCTTTTGACAAAGGTGCAAAAGCAATTCAATGCAGGAAGGATAGCTTTTTTAACAAATAGTGCTGGGTAAGTGGGCATCCATAGGCAACTAAAGTGAACCTAGATTTAAGACTCACACCTTATAACAAATTAACTCAAAATGGATTACAAACCAATGTAAAACTCAATTTTTAAGGAAAAAAATGGGAGAAAATATCTTTGACATCTAGGACTAGGCAAAGAATTCTTAGATTTGACACCAAAAGTACAATCTGTAAAAGGGAAAATTGGGGAGAGTGACTTCAGCAAGATGATGGTAGCAGCATTTTTAACACTTGTCTTCTCTCAGAAACATCAATTTGAACAACTAGCTATCCATGCCTGAAAATACCTTCACAAGAGCTAAGGATTCTAAGTGAGAGATTACAGCATGTGGGTGGAGCATAGAAATAAGAAAAGACATGGAGAAGGCAGGAAAGAAAATTGCACGTTACCCTCATCCCTGCAAGCCCACGCAGCCCAGCAAGAGATAGTCACCCTCCTGTGGAGGAAGGAGAGTGAAATGAACACCCTACTTCACCATGGACCCTAGAACCAGGCCCACACCAGTGCCGGCAGGCTCCCACAGACCCAGACTCCTGGCCCATCCCAGTGCCAGGCCAGTCTTCATAGACCTCAGTTCCCTGGAACTCAGGCTCTTAGCCTGCCCCAGCGCCAGGCTGGCCCACATGAACCTAGCCTCCCAGATGGCTCCCACAGCTCCAGGCTCTAGGCAGGATCCCACAGACCCGGGCTCTTGGCCTGTCCCAATGCCAGGCTGGCTCCCAAAGTCTCCAGGCTGGCTCTCACAAATCCAACCTCCAGGCTGCCCCGGAGGCCCTAAGTTCCAGGGCAACTCCCATGACCCCAGGCTCTTAAGTTTCCTCCAACATCAAGATGGCCTCAGTGATCCCAGCCTCCAGATACATAGATAGATAGAGGAGAGAGAGAGTAGAATGGTGGTTGCCAGGCCACCACCTGGAAATGAGATGTTGGTCAAATGGTACAAACTTCCAGTTATAAAATTAATAAGTTCTGGGGATGTAATGTACTGCATGGTGACTGTAGTTAACAATATTGTTTTATATACTTGAAAGTTGCTAAATGAGTAAATCTTAAATGTCCCACTATTAAAAAATTGGTAATTATTTGAGGTGATGGAAATGTTTACTATCCTTATTTTGGTAATCATTTCATAATATGTGTGTGTGTCAAATCAACATGTTGTACACTTTAAACTTACACAATGTCATATGTCAATTATATCTCAATAAAGCTGCAGGAGAAAGGATACTGACCCTTAAAAAAAAAAAAAAAGCATATTGCCAGGCAGAAATGTTCACAATTTTCTCTCAGTTCTTGGGTGGAAAAATAGATTTCAGCTGACTTTACCTTAAGAAGAAAACTGCTCTGTTCCACAAGCCCCAAAAGAGCAGGGAGATAAAATTCTTACGTAAGAAACTGTGATTGCTGGCAGAACATTAAAACAGGAAAAATTGATCAACAGGACTTCCTGAAAATTGTTGCTCTGTGAAAGACCCTGCTAATAAGACGAAAAAATAAACTACAGAGTGAAGGAAAATATTTACAAACCACATATCCAACAAAGGATTAGTAACTAGAATATTCAAAGAACTCTCAAAAATCAACGTTAAAAAACAAACAGTGTAATTAGAAAATGGACAAAGACGTGAAGAGACGTTTCACCGAAGAGGTGATACAGATGACTAATAAGCACATGACATGATGTTCAACATCATAAGGGAAATGAAAGTTAAAACAACATTGAGATATCAATACACATCTATCAGAATGACTAACACCAAAATAGTGAAAACACCAAAAGCTGACAAGGATGCAAATTGTATCACTCATAAACTGCTGAACCAAACAGGTGTAGTAGTACAGCCACTATGAAAAATGGTTTGACAGACGTCTTAAAAAGTTGAACATAGGGACTTCCCTGGTGGCACAGTGGTTAAGAATCTGCCTGCCAATGCAGGGGACACGGGTTCGAACCCGCATCCAGGAAGATCCCACATGCCGTGGAGCAACTAAGCCCGTGCACCACAACTACTGAGCCTGCACTCTAGAACCCGTGAGCCACAACTGCTGAGCCCGCATGCCACAGTACTGAAGCCCACACACCTAGAGCCCCTGCACTGCAATGAAGAGCAGCCCCTGCTCGCCGCAACTAGAGAAAGCCCACGCACAGCAACGAAGACCCAACGCAGCCATAAATTAATTAATTAACTTTTAAAAAGCTGAACATACAGCTACTCTTCCATCCAGTATCTGCCCTCCTGGGCATTTATTCCAGAGAAATGAAAACTTAACATTCACACAAATACTTGTACCTGAATGATTTTAAGAACTTTATTTATAACAAAAAAAAACTGGAAGCAAACAAATGTCCATCAAGAGGTGAATGGTTAAACAAACTGCTGTTCATCCATGCCATGAAATACTTCTTAAAACCCAAAGAAAAAAACTATTGATACAAATGATAACATGAGTGAATCTCCAGAGAATTAAGCTGAATGAAAAAACTCAATCCTAAAACATTACATACTATGGATTCTATTTCTGTAACATTATTGAAATGGCAAAATGACAGAAATGGAGAAACACAGTAGTGTATTCCAGGAGTGAAGGTGGGGTGGAGGTGGGAGGGAAGAGGGCATGGCTGTAAAACACCATGAGGGGTCTTTGTGGTGATAGAAATGTTCTGTATCTTGCCTGCATCAATGTCAGTATCCAGATTGTGATATTGTACTACGTGTGGTTTTACAAGATGTTACCATTGGGGAAAACTGCGTAAAGGATACCCAAGATTTCTCCATATTATTTCTCACAAATGCATGTAAACCTACAATTATCTGAAAATAAAATTTTAATGTAAAAAATTCCACTGACTCCACTCAGAATGCAGTCACCCGTACTTGCATTGGCCATTAAGATTTTCAATGTAGTAAAGGAGAAGAATAGTGGGAGACTGAATGGATTTTAAACTCTGTAATTGCCTTCCTTAGGAAGAAATTGGTAAATTCACCAAAGAGACTTGCTAATGACTGCAGGGATTTATTCATATTATTGATTGGCTTATTAGTAAGCCACAGAAATAACAGAAAATCAAAATCAACAGGGTCCAATTTGGGTTTTTTTATTCCATAGTTGTAATCTTCCTTAATCAATCAAATAGAAATAATAAGTTATCCTGTGGTTCTTGCTGTTACAAGGAATGATCTATTTCTCCGTATGAAAATTGTCCAATTAAAATGTGTGTCTCTTCTATAAAACTCAATTTGAAGATCCTCAACTCAACAAACATTTAGTGAGTACCTACTATGTGCTGGGCACTGCTCTAGATTCTGGATTTCAAGAGGGGAACCAAGCAAAGCCCATGCTCTTCTGACACACACACATACCCATTAATAAGGGCTGCGTAATAATGCCCTGGTTGGGTACAGTCCAAGAAAAATGTGTCTTTCTGAATTATGTTGTATGGTTGGTTTGTTTGTTTCATTTTCTTAGTAGAAAACAAACCAAAATAAGGAATATGCAACTCTGTGAGGATTACTTAACAATGATAGCTCTTTGGGAATCTCCTCAACACAAGTGTCTAGAAGCATCTTCTTCTGTTTCCTTCTAGTGGATTCGTTGTGTTTCAGCATATAACCTGCTTCCAGTTCACCTAGAAGAAGGGAGAGTGAGTTGTTCCCTTTTCAAGCCTTTATCTGTTCATAGGCATACCTCCTTAGTTGGGAGTAGAAGCAAAGCAATGATGGGTTCTATAGAAACAGAAGGAAAAGCTTATTTCTCCTTGTTAAGGAAAGAACTTACCTCTCTGTCCTCTTCCTTTCTGCATGTGTATATAGAGTTCCATATATCAAGCATCCTTAGGATTCTGCTTTACTTTTACTATGTATCCTTCTTTGTTAGATTCTAAATTCTACTAAACGAGATTTAGATTTTAGATTCGTTCTTGTTCTGCTGGTAACTATGATGGAAGATAGCTCAGGATACTTCAGACTTCATTTCTAACTATGACATACAGAGGGGAAATCCGATTTTCCTAGGACCATTCTGGGCACCTAAAGGAAACACAAAAAGTGGAGAAAAAAGACAAAATGCGACCCTATTGTCTCCACTATGACTTTATAGGCTTGCATTTTGGATGGGAATGTGAGCTTAGCCGTCTCTCTTTAGGAATATTTTACTTTGAATTTTTACTAAATGTAAATCCAGAGGATGCCGTATTCATTATGACTGCTTAAGTGATTTCTGCGACCTAGAATTGGATAAGATGTCTGATTATGAATAAGAATTCACTGCAGAGTGTTGTAAAAAGGGTAATGAGGTGCAGGTGGGTCACTGAAATCCACTGACAGGGCTGAGTAAAGAGCAGTTGACAGACACATCTGTGTGTGGCACAGAATTTGAAGCTTTTCCCTAGATCCGTGTTACAGCTTTCACAAAACATTTTTCTTCATCTGTAATAAAAGTACACTGGCTGTTCTACGCTGCCAATACTTGCCTGACAACAGAGAATGGAGAGCAGAGGGCAGCCGTGGCTGTGCTCATGTACCTGTTAGGGCTACCCCTGATTCCTCTGAGAGTAACTCATACGTACTCAACCTTCAACCAGGATCCCCTTTGACTGCACAAAGGCACTAGACAAAATTCCCTCCTAGTGGGAGGTGGAGGGGGAAGGGAGAAGCACCCCCTCCCTATAATTTTCCCCTCCAGCCAGGCATCCCTCAGTAGTTTCCATCCTTAACCCCAGTACTAATTCTCTAGGTCTTTATCTGAACTACTTTTAAATTTAATTTAAGCAACTATTTGCTCCATATCCATGCAGCCCATTAGCACACGGTGTACATTTACTGTACAGTATTTCAAATGAAGTGAAACTTCAAAGCCATTTGATAGGTATGGGAAAAGGTGGGCCTGATGTAGCCAGAAGGAAGTAATAATCTCCCAAGGATCTCAGCAGGAGAGCTAAACTTAGCGGCCGACTTCAGTTTCCATTTAACATTAAATGTATCTCTACTTGGAGCAACTTGGGACCCTGCCTTGTGCTGCAGAGAAAACCTCAGGAATGAGGAGGAGAATGGATATATATACCTGGTCAGAATGAATATTTCTCATCATCTCAAATTCTCTTTCCCTGCACAGAGTTACCAAGGAAATAGAATTCTTGATGTTTTGCTTGCAAATGTATATTCTTTACCTTGAAGCAGGAGTTCTCTGCACTCGGAGGAAAGGGGCAAGGGGACTTGGATCTGCCTTCAGGGTGTCACCAAGGGTCAGAGGCAACAAGATCGTGTTGCTCCCTTGCCTTGTAGGAACTGGCATGCACAAAAGGTGGATGAGTTTCTTTACTTTGACTTTCGCTACCGATTATGAAGTGGACTGGACAGAAGCAGGTGTTTCCAGGCAAGTTGGAAGTAGATGAGTGCAGATCAGGCTTCTGTAGTCATATAAAGCACTCACACACACTGCCTTCAATTGCATCGTCCACTTTTCTCCATTTGCAACTCATATTATCTGACAGCAAGGGATTTTCTAAAATGCCAACACAGCCCCTACAATATAGTATAGAGGGCACAGAGTTAAAACGTCCAGATCTATATGAAAGGGGGAAAAAGTTTTGTTCCAATGCCTCCACATGCGATTAGATCATCGCTTGTCTAGAAATTAATGTCTTTTGACCCTAGTCACTAACTTATCTTACTTCCCATTTTTGGTGAAATATTAATTCAACAAGAATTTATCATACCAGGGCCTCCCTGGAGAGAATTTACAGTACTTTGGTGGAAAGACTTGAAAGCATCCCAGAAACAAACCTGAAAACCCAGAAAACAATACTAAATAATGAATAGTGAAATGCTAAAAAGAATACACTCGCGTGCAAAAAAAAAAAATTGGTTGAGGTAGTATGTCCTAGGGGCTGGAATTCCGGAGTGTATAATTTGGAAGAGAAATCAGGGTAATCTCTCCTGTAAACACTAAAAAGATGCATCTCTCTTAGAGACCTAACTCAGGGTCATTTTGGGTGTGGCCTCATTTCCCCCTGCGTGAGTCACCTGGTTGTTTATTGAGTTTTTAAACCTGAGAGCCATATTTCTTTTCCATCACAGTTGTGCTGACAATGACAATCACAGTTAGAATACTAAAGTGAAAAGCGAACACTCTTTGCAGCGAACTTCTACCAATATGCTGAGTTAGAAGTTGCTCTTGGTTACACGTTCACTTGACCATACTTTAGGTGCGGGTGCACAATGTATTATAATTGCTCGTGCAAATAGCCTTTGTACTTACAGATTTTATGTAGCCTGATATTGCTGATGGTGTAATGGCACGGTTTTTCTTTTCATGTAAAAATTGAGTTAGAAGCAGATAAAAAGAGAAGCATTTGATTGCCCTCAATCAGACTCTGGCTTTCACTTGTCATTAAATTAGAGGCTTATTTGACATCGGTTATTGACAGTAACCCATTCCTCACCTGCTTATGTGAGTCTTGAGTTCATGTGTCATTTCATGTTTTATTTGTTCTTCGTGCACGGTTTCCGCGGTGTGCTCATTGTTATGCACCATTTCTGGGGAGCCTCACCTTGGAGTGTGCTTAGAAAGCTGGCAGAAAACAGAATTCAGCCTGTGAGTTAGCCATGTGGAAATGACAGTGTGAAAATCAAATTGAATTATAAGCCCAGTTCTGCATTCCTTGCTTAGGATAGCAACTGCAATTTGAAATGGCATCACTTTAACATTTTTTTGTTTCTTTACATAGGAGGTATATAATGCTCAGAGTCAGCTAAATTATGAAACCTTTTCTAATTTCCATCAAAATTCTCTTTGGACTGAAAAAATGTGACAACCTCAGGCTGAAAGTGAACTGAAATCTACATGTAAAACTAGGTACGGGTGTTAGGAGTGTTCCACTTCTCTGTCAGTGGTTAGTGATTCTACATGAATGTATTTTATATATATGAGTATATAATGTATATATATATATATATATGTATTTTTGTATATATATATGTGTATATATGTATTTCTATATGTGTATATATGTATATTTGTATATACATATATATTTGTGCCTGTGAATGTATATGTATATATATTTTCACATTGATCTGCTCTATACCTTGTCCTCTGTGCCAATTAAATCTCTCTCAAAGAGTAACAGTCATGTCATACATTATCGTAAGTAAACAAACGTGTATGTTAAGATCATTTCTTACCCACATGTCACCTCTAACCTTTGTGTAAAATGTCTGTTACATTAGCATAAATATTAAGAAGATGCCATTTCTGCTATATATAGGTCTGCCTTCAGCTAATCAGTTTTTCATGCATTTAAATAGGAATATTAGAATGATGGTAATTACTTTAGTTTTCCATGAATGATCCATCAAGACATTGCCTTTCACTGGATAGTATTGCTCAGGGTAAGTAGGACAGAGTTAAATTGTTAGCTGGGTTTGAATAGCTTCAGTGTTTTGTTGGTGACTTTTAAACAAAATTCATTGTTAAGCCTATTATCTTTTCTAAGAGTAAATGCACAAGCTGCTTTAGAAAGACGAGAGTAATCCGAGGCACATGCAGACTCTGTGAAATTGTAATGAATTGTAAAATAAGACCTGTTTATTAAATGCATGAGAGACAAAAGACTTTCAGGCAGATTACAAAATCACACACACACACACACACACACACACACACACTGGATGAATGTGGAAAAATTCATAAGTACTTTTTGAAAAAGTGCCTTTTATCGAAATGAGACCTTTCTTCCTTTGCACAAACATACTTCTATGGTTTCACAAATTACTGTCACGTGTAAACTCAAACTTTAGAGGGCTGAATTTAAAACAACTTGCATTTTTATGCATTATACACTTATATAATTAAACTACCTTTACTCTGCTGGAGCTAGACATCACTAATGAACATATATTTTAAACTGACTGGTAGCTGGTGATTCTGTTTCAGCTGTGTTTCCCGCTTTGTCTGCAACAGCAGTGTTTGTTTGCACCAAGATATCAAAATAAATGTATGTTTTGCTTCATTGTTTTCTAAAAATTAGCAGGAAGTTAGAGAAAATGATGGTTTGATACTGCAAAAAGCATAGTCACTTAAGCCTACAGCCCAGGTAAGGGCAGCAATCTCAACACATGCTGAAAGTAGCAAGTCTTTAGCTCAACAAGATAATTCTTAAACTTAAGCCAGACAAATATGTATTCAAAGAGAAAGAAAAGAATAAAGATTGGGGGCTTCCCTGGTGGCGCAGTGGTTGAGAGTCCGCCTGCCGATGCAGGGGACACGGGTTCGTGCCTCGGTCCGAGAGGATCCCACGTGCTGCGGAGTGGCTGGGCCCGTGAGCCATGGCCGCTGAGCCTGCGCGTCCGGAGCCTGTGCTCCGCAACGGGAGAGGCCACAGCAGTGAGAGGCCCGCGTGCCGCAAAAAAAAAAAAAAGAAAAAGAATAAAGATTGAAGCATGATATCTTCATCTTAAAAAACTTTCCACAAAATTGTGTGCTTGTACATGTTTACACACATGTGTATAGAAATATACATGCAGTCTTGTAAATGCATAGAATGGCACACACCAGATGGATAGCAGCAGTTACCTGGGAGTGGGACTTATGAAAAAAAGAGAAAGATAGACTTTTACTTCTTATTTCAGTATCATTTGTAGTTTTGCAATATATTTGTTTATTAATTGGATAATTTAAAAAACGGTTAACAAGTAAATGACCAAAAGAACATGTGTAAAAAGCTTGAAACATATTGGCAAAATTTCCATCTAAAAGGTGATATTTAATTAGAGATTTTAGAATACTTCTCAAAGCTCAGGAGATAGAAGCTCCTTCGAGCACTGCAGTCTATCTTTGGGATGTTAGTCCTTCTTAGACATTCTTAGGAAAACTTCATGCACAAAAACACAGGGCTGCCTACACATTGTGAAATTTCATCCTCCTCACAACCCAGTAGTGTTCACTGGGCAAGCATAATCATGTCCCTGTTATCAGTCAGGTGATAATACTGAAGCTCAAGAAGGCTTATAAGAAATTTGCCCAAGTTCACAGGGCTGTAGGTGATAGAACTAAATGTGAACTCCTGAGCACGTCTTTGGGTACAGGTCCAAAGTGCTGCACTGGTTGCTGTGGACTGAATGTATCTCCCCAAAATTCATATGTTGGAGCCTTAACCCCCAAGTGACTGTATAGGAGATAGGGTCTTTAAGGAGGTGATTAAGGTTAAATGAGGCCGTAAGTGTGAAGCCCTGATCCCATAGACCTGGTTTCTCCTGGAAGAGAAATCAGAGAGTGTTCTCTCTCTCTCTATCTTCTCTCTGCCGTGTAAGGACACAGTGGAGATCCACAAGCTAGGAAGAGGGCTCTTATCAGGAACCAAATCAGTTGGCATCTTGATCTTGAACTTCTCAGCCTTGAGAACTGTGAAAAACTAAACTCCTGTTGTTTAAGCCACTCAGAATATGGTATCTTGTAATGGCAGCTGAGCAGACTAACACCCTGGTGGGAAGGCACTTGTCTTCCCAAAAGTCAAAGACATTCCAGCATCTTTTTGTCCCATAAAATCTTTTTCACCCTACCAAGGAACAAACTACATTATCTGGCTTTTCCTGGTTATCAGCCACCAGTATTTAGTTTCATTGCATAGACTGGTCTGAGGCCTGTTTGTGTTGCACAGAAAATAACGCTGGGATGAAGCACAGGCCTATTACCAATGTAAGAAAAATACTTCTCCACACTATTAACAATTCCGAAATGACTCCATAAAGGTACCCACTGAGGTTTGTCTGTAGTAACCTAGAAAGAACATGATCTTTGGATTCACACAGACATGGATGCAAATTCAAGCTCTGCTACTGAAAACTGTAGAACCGGTTCCTTAGCCTAAACCTTGGTTCTGCAGGAATCAGAGTTGTGCTTGAGGTTTGGCTTGTACCTAATAGAATTGTGAGAATTAAATGTAACAATACATGTCAAATAATTCCCCTAGCTCCTGGCACATGCTGGGTACCCAGTAAAATCTTGTCATCATGCCTTCCCTTTCTTGCTTCCTTCGTGTACTTTTGCTTCATTTCTTCTCATATCTTGTTTCTATTTCTGCTTTTACAAAAAGCTGTTTTTCTTTTGCCAGTATGTTGTACAGCGTTTAGAATCTGTAGACAAACTCTGTTATACTTTACATTTCCATAGCGGTTTGGATTTTAACAAAGTGGTTCCACGTACACTAATCTTATACGCTCTTCTAAATAAATATGTTATCAAGTGTGAACCATGCCAGATTGTGTTCAGTTTGGCATCACTCTTGTTCCCATTTGCTTTGGACTGAATGTTTGTGTGCACCTAAAATTTATATGTTGAAGCCCTAATACCCAACGTCATGGTATTTGGAGATGGGGCCTTTGGGAAATAATTAAGGTTAGATTAGGACATGAGGGTGGGGTCCTCGTGAAGGGACCAAAGCCCTTAGAGAAAGAGTAAGAGACTTGAGATCTCTCTCATTGCCATGTGAGGAAAGAGTGAGAAGATGGCCATCTCCAAGCCAGGAAGAGCCCCTGACACTGGATCTGCCAGCACCTTAATCCTGGACTTCCCAGCCTCCAAAACTGTAAGAAATAAATATTTGTTGTCTCAGTCAAAAAAATATATTATTAACCATCAGTCCCCATTATTAACTTTCCCCTTGATCAGCCAGTTGCTCCTATGTCACTGGAATCTAGAATATTAACTCTTGGAGAATATAAATTTAGTGTCAACATGAAGCTCAAGAGATTGTGTTTTATGTGCTCAAATGTTTCATGTCATCAGCATATATTATAACACTTTGAAAAAAGTTTAAGTAGATATTGGCTTTTGTTGCCAATATTAAGATTTATTGGTTCAAGAGTTATTGAGGGCTTCCCTGGTGGCGCAGTGGTTGAGAGTCCGCCTGCCGATGCAGGGGACACGGGTTCACGCCCCGGTCCGGGAAGATCCCACATGCCGTGGAGCGGCTGGGCCCGTGAGCCGTGGCCGCTGAGCCTGCGCGTCCGGAGCCTGTGCTCCACAACGGGAGAGGCCACAGCAGTGAGAGGCCCGCGTACAGCAAAAAAAAAAAAAAAAAAAAAAAAAGAGTTATTGATCATGGGCAGTCTTGGCCATTATTATGCCTTGAGGACAAGTAAATCTTTATCAGCAGAACATGAGTCGATATAATTATGCTTCACTTATGCACATCTTTTTCCTTAACCATATTGGGTTTTCAACCAAATCATAAAATATGAGAGAAACTACTTAGGAAGGCAGTTGTGAGGAATTATGCCAAGAACATTCACGTTTTGCAGCAGTGCCAATACTAGATAAAGCCAAGCCCTACCAGCTCTTGCTGACAGAATTGAGGTAATCTCAGCAAAAGGTAGAAGTTAATTTTTGAAGAAACTGACTCAGATTTACAAAAATATAATAGGATAGAATAAAAGACTTTAGAACTAAAAGAAATTGTAACAATCATATCCTATACTAGAACAGGTAGCTGAGAGAGTTCTAGAAAAGAAAGGCAAAAAAGTTGCAGAAAGTCCAGGAAATCTGAATTTACTTTAAATCTTTTTCAGTGATTCTAATGTGCAGGCTTCAGGGAATGACTGACTCCTTCGTTAGATGCAAAAATTATCTTTCAACATTTCCTTCTGTTAGCATTGACTAATTTTATGGGGGATTTCTTTTGCTGTTGTTTAGCACAACCATCTCACCTTTGGTGAAAATTAAAGCTTTGGCTCTTTGTTAGATGACCTTTGATTCTTGCTTATGACCTATTATAAATCTACTCTAAATGCCAGATTTTTTCCTGTTAAGATTCAGCTTGTTTTTGTCTGGTGTTTAAGCCTCCAAATCCATTTGTATTTTGATTCTGTCATGCTTGTTCATTATCCTGTCCATCTTTGTTTCATGTGTACATTTGATCAGCATCCTTCTCTATCTCCATCCCAGGTACTGATAAAAGTTGACCAGAGACAGTCTTATCGTAACCCCCAAATCCACACCATTTCACATAGTTGTTAATACCTAATATGGCTTCTTTCCAGCCTGTCTCTACATCTTATACACATGCACTTATGTTAAGCTTTATAAAATGCAATGCTGAAATTAAAAAAAAAAAGATCTTGAATAGGTTTTAAGGTGATTTCTAGTTAGCACCAGCTGCCTGTCAAAACACATGCACATAGAGAATGCAAATCAAAACTACAATGAGGTATCACCTCACAATGGTCAGAATGACCATCATCAAAAAATCTACAAACAATAAATGCTGGAGAGAGTGTGGAGAAAGGGGAACCCTCTTGCACTGTTAGTGGGAATGTAAATTGATACAGCCACTATGGAGAACAGTATGGAGGTTCTTTAAAAAACTAAAACTAGAACTACCATATGGCCCAGCAATCCCACTACTGGGCATATACCCTGAGAAAACCATAACTCAAAAAGAGTCATGTACCACAATATTCACTGCGGCACTATTTACAATAGCCAGGACATGGAAGCAACCTAAGTGTTCATCAACAGATAAATGGATAAAGAAGATGTGGCATATATATACAATGGAATATTACTCAGCCATAAAAAGAAATGAAATTGAGTTATTTGTAATGAGGTGGATGGACCTAGAGTCTGTCATACAGAGTGAAGTAAGTAAGAAAGAGAAAAACAAATACCATATGCTAACACATATATATGGAATCTAAAAAAAAAAAAAAAAAAAAGTTCTGATGAACCTAGGGACAGGACAGAAATAAAGATGCAGACGTAGAGAATGGACTTGAGGACACAGGGAGGGGGAAAGGTAAGCTGGGACGAAGTGAGAGAATGGCATGGACATATATACACTACCAAATGTAAAATAGAGAGCTAGTGGGAAGCAGCCGCATAGCACAGGGAGATCAGCTCAGTGTTTTGTGACCACCTAGAGGGGTGGGATAGGGAGGGTGAGAGGGAGACACAAGAGGGAGGAGATATGGGGATATATGTATATGTATCTCTCCAGAAAAAAAAAAACATGCACAACATTAATTACATGGGAGTGTGATTAATTTCAGGCATATAACTCTGAACTCTTAGATACAGGAAATCTTTCTTCTATTTTCTTTTCTGCTGATCCCACAGTCAAATACACACTGACTCTGTTTTTAGTGCCTTTGGATTTCTGGTTGACCCCGCAGATAACTTGAAATTTTACCTAGGCTTGCTGTGACAGTATTACTGATGGAGACTGGAAAGCTGAATGCTGTAGAAGTCCATCGTTTATCTTTTTTTTTGCCCACAATCTAGGCAGACGTAGCTAAGCAAATTGAAGCCGATCATGGATGGTGTGATAATTTCATAGGATGTAATATCCAGCTCTAAGAATTCAGAAAAGAAAACAAAGAGCCTGGAGAGGAAAAGAAATAATTATATGCTGTCTTATATTCTTTCTGTGATGTTCAGAAATCAAAGCATAGCGTCTCAAGTGTGGATGGTGGTCATTCAACACAGCTCTTAGCAGCAGGCTGCTGTGGGATTACCCAAAGTGTACGCAGTAGTGCTGTAGAGACACAGGAACATACCTCACCATTTGCCAAGTGCCACATCTGGCATTTGCCACATGGCTACATGAACTGGTGCATCAAGTCAGAGAGCAGCTGGGGCGGAGGTTGTGTAAGACATCCAAGGCAGTTTAGGGGGGTGACTCCATTACTGGAGTGGTTGGCATCATCAGGACAAAATCCACAGCCAGGGACTCCCCTGGCAGTCCAATGGTTAGGATTCCGAGCTTCCACTGCAGGGGGCACGGGTTCGATCCCTGGTCAGGGAACTAGGATCCTGCAGGCTGTGGGGCATGGCCAAAATTTTTTTTTAATAATAATTTTAAAATAGCTTAAAAAAAGTACACAGCCAAGTATTACAGTCATAGGTAACAACCTGTCCTTCACAGTCTCTTCTTTTATGCCTTGCTTTATGATCTACAAAGCACTTTCACATTTAACTCCTCTAAACCACTTTATGATATGAATCCTCATCCCACCTTCACAGAAAACACTGAGGCTCACGGAGGTCTGGCAATCTGCCCTGGGACTCCTGCTTCTTATGGCGGTGCAGGGACTAACTCAAGCCACTGACTTCAGTTTCCAGCTCTCTCTTCCCTAAAACAAAGCTCCCTACTTTTATGCTTAAGGTTTTTCTCTATTTATTCTCCAAATATTTCCAAATATATCAAAAGGTATGAAGATGCTCTACATCCTTCTTTATGATGATGGTGGCTGTAATCTGATATTCTCTTAGACACATACTCTGTCTTTCCACCTAACTTCAGGCCCTTCTGGGAAAGAACTTTTATCGTGAGCATTCCACACACAGTGTTCATTTGATACATCCTTCTTCGTGATGTCAGTATGAAACCCTTGTGGGAGCTGTTATTTATAGCTATTTTTCTAAACTCTTTAGTCGTTTAGTGGTGTCTTGGTCCATTTGCCTATATTAATGAACCCTTAATAGGCCGCTGCTGTGCTTGGAAATGGAGATTTATCTTGTGGTAAAGCAGAGATTAGATTTGAAATGTAGGCCTGGATCTACTGTAAATTTGTGTGCCCTTCCAAGTATGATAGAGGGAGGATAATACGAGGGGCATCAGGGAACTCCTGAGGCCCTACGAGCCTGAGTTACACGACAGAGAGAGCACTGGTTTATGAGTCGGAAGACCCAGGTTCTAGAAGGGGCTTTGCTAATACTGTATTATAGAACTTTGTTGAGGCCATTCATTCAGTCTCTAAATTTCCATTCTTTCATCTGAAAAACAAAGATTAATGTTACTGACTATGTGGAAGCAGCCCATGAAGTGCTATAGAAATTTAAGATAAAATTGCCATAGTATACATATTTTATGAAAACCATAATAATACATTTCCTTTGCAAATGCTGAATCAGTCTCTTAAAATATACCCCATGAAAACATTTTTTCATGCAAACTCCTATCCCTTTGATTACTATTGTAAATTTCGAACTATTGTAAATCTCAAACAGCAAAAATAGAGAGATATGGTACCATACATAACAGTCACAGATCTTAGGGAGACAGAATGCTAAGGGCTGGGTTGTCTTTGTTTGACTCTACGTGACTCTTTTGCTCACTCACGCAATCATAAGTCTATGTTTCTTAGGTGATCACGACCCACAGAAGAGCTTAGTTTCAGTGTAAAGTCATCAATTATCCACCGTGCAGCCCCTAGGAGTTCAACAGTCCAGGGCTTCCTTTGCCTTTGTTCATGTTCAGGCGGTCGAATTCATATTTCCTCCTCAAAATTTAGAGATGGCTGAATAAAGATGATCACTTAAACAGATTTTTGAGGCAGAAAGTTGAGACATGTCTGTCTTTTAAAAGTGAGCAAGTATTGTCAAACCCCTTCAGCCTAGGACAGGAGTCACTGCTATGAAAAACCTGCATACATCAGAGGAAGGCATTACTTGGATGGGGGACAGAAGCAAACCAATAATGATGGAACATGATAAGATCATGTCGCCACTGCTTTATAAACAAAAGCTCTTCAACAAAACCAGTGTCAGCAAAAGGTTCACTTATTCTTGCTCTACTGAGCATGAAATGGGATTGAAAGATGGTATTAAATGGATTATTAAACTGAAGAAATGATGTCTTGTGATCTTTCACACCAAAGCCCCCACCCCGCACCCTGCCCCAAGACAGGCATTTTCTCAGTGAAAAACTCTCCAAAGACTCAAGTCCTTAATATGGAACCTGAGCCTCTTAAATGTTAGACTGGAAGTTTTATTTCCCATTTTCATGCTGGAACTATATGATCCCTTGGGAGATTACTATTGCTCTTTATTTATTTTATTCTTATGTCAACATGTGGAAAAGGAATGTTTATGAAAACTTCTAAATTTCAAACACAGAAAACTCATTTTCATGTACCAAGAAAGAAAAAATAATTTATTTTAAATAAATTTATTTTAAAACCTTTTAAAATTTTCTAGCATTTTCCCCCTATTTTAAAAATTTCTCTGTGTCTCAGATTAAACATAAGCAATGTGTTTAAAACCTTGCTTGGTTTAGGTTTTTTTTTGGCTGTCCCACACAGCGTGCAGGATCTTTGTTTACCAACCAGGGATTGAACCCGTGCCCCCTGCAGTGGAAGTGTGGAGTCTTAACCACTGGACCGCCAAGGAAGTCCCGGTTTGGCTTTTGAAAACAAGTTATACAATGAAGTCTTACTTATGAAAAGTCCAAAGAACTAACAGGATCAAATAATCATTATTTCCTATTCTTATACATATGAAAATTGCCATTCTCATATAATTAAGACCCAAGCCACAGAATGACGTTAGCAGGAAATGTATACTTTACTGTTTCTGAAAGTTGTAATTATTTTAATATGGCGACTCAGCTAAACAACATCAAATCCAAATATCATTTTCCCAGCTTTCAAAAGGACTCCAAGTTTTGTTTTAGGCAAAATCATAGATGACATACTCTGAGGAGAACTTAAAATAATCGAGTTTTTGAAAAGCTTTAAAGGCTTACATGAGATAGTAGGAATGTTAAAAATTCACAGGTACCAAAAACTACTTGAAGAAGAAACCAGAGAGGAGAGCTGATGACTAAAGCCAACATCTACCCTGAGGGTGTTTGCTTAAGTTGATCTTGAGCTTTATGGGCTCTAGGTGAATGACAGTTATAGACTGAGGGGGTCTCTCCCAGGATGGTGAATCGAATAGTAATATCTCCTAGCATAAAGTATAAAGGCAAACTAGAAATAATGTAGCCCTTCAACATCCATCCATAGCCAAGGAAAATTATCTGTCTGGGTAAAACAAGAAAATTCACACCGAGAGGAAAATATTTCCCCTGAATCTCTGTAATAACACCGGACATCAAATGAGTTCACAAACCAAATTCCCACTTGTCAATCATTTATAAACTTCAAGTTGGGAATGTACTTTACAGTAGTCCTGGGTTTGAAGATTCATCAGTAACTTTGCAGAGGCAAATGCAGATCCTCTGTGGAAACCCATCTGCAGTCTAGGCTTGGGAAATGTCATAGACAGTGTAAAGGAATAATGAGCTTACAGTGGAGAACCTAAACATATAAGCAAACAAGTCTTCATAAGCAAGACTTTAGATATGAAGATTATCAGAAACATAAAAATGAGTGTGTTTAATAAGTTTAAAAATAAAATATGGACTTGAAATATGTGCCAGAAACAAGAGACTATTTAAAAATTGACCAAGGACATTTGAAAAAGAACTAAATAGAACTTCTGGAAATAAAAAAGAATTGTTGAGTGAAACTGAAATCAACAGAGGATTAGACCCAACTGAAGAGGGAACTAAAAAACGGAAAAATAGATTAAAAGGAAAATTTCAGATTACAGCACAGAGAGGCAAGAAGATGGAAAATATAAAGGACAAGTTGAGAAACAGAGAGGATAGCATAAGAAGGACTAACATTAGTATAATCAAAGCCCAAGCAGGAGAGAATGCAAAAAGTGGAGGAAATTCTAATCCTTAGAATCAGGAAGCCCTGCAAATCCAAAACAATAAATACAAAGAAATTCACTGTTAGAAGGGTCATAGTGAAGCTACAAAACATCAAAGACAAAGAGATTATAGACACAGAGAAAAAGGCCAGTTACAACAAAGGAATGACAATTATACTGACAGCTGATCTCTGAGTAGAAACAAAGGAACCCAGAAACAATGGAACAGTATCCTCAAAGTGTTAAAAGAGAATAAACCAACCAACAGTTGTACACTCTATGAAAATATTTTTAAGACAGAAGTCAAAATAAAGATATTGTTAAACAAACAAAGGTTGAGAGAAGTTTCTATCTATATACCTTCATTAAAGAAATTCAAAAGGATGCACTGCAAGGTAGAGGAAGGTGATTCCAAGTGGAAGGCCTGAGACACCCAAAGGAATAATGAGCCCCGAAGGGGGTAAACCGTTTTTTAAATAGCTATATAAAACAATAGCAATAAAGTCTTATGTTGTAAAAGTAGACTAAAGATAGACTAAAATATCTAATTACATGCCAAAAGCAATGGTATCATAGAGGGAAAATAGAAGATTCTTGTATTATCTAGTATATTCTCGTATATTCTAGGGATAGAATGTGTACTTATTATTTTTGAATATTGATCCGTTAAGTGTGCATGTAAAACATGCCTAGGATAACAATAAAAAAAGACAGAGAATAAACAATAAAACAGTGTGCACAACTGCTAAACTAGTAGAAGGGGAAAAATGTAATGAGAAAAACACTCAACCTAAAAGAAGGCAAGGAAGGAGAGTAATAAACAAGTAGAAAAGGAGTGAAAATACACAAAAATAGATGATAGGATTAGAAATAAATACAAATATATTAATTAATTTAAAAACTGTAGGATCCTAACCCAGATGGTGGAGTAGAAGGACGTGCTCTCACTCCCTCTTGCAAGAACACCAGAATCACAGCTAGCTGCTGGACAGTCATCGACAGGAAGACACTGGAACTCACCAAAAAAGATACCCCACATCCAAAGACAAAGGAGAAGCCAAAATGAGACTGTAGAAGGGGTGCAATCACAGTAAAATCAAATCCCATAACTGCTGGGTGGGTGACTCACAGACTGGAGAACACTTATACCACAGAAGTCCACCCACTGGAGTGAAGGTTCTGAGCCCCACGTCAGGCTTCCCAGCCTGGGTGTCCAGCAACGGGAGGAGAAACTCGTAGAGAATCAGACTTTGAAGGCCAGTAGGATTTGACGGCAGGACTTCAAAAGGACTGGGGGAAACAGAGACTTCACTTTTAGAGGGCACACACAAAGTAGTGTGCACATCGGGACCCAGGGGAAGGAGGAGTGACCCCAGGGGAGACTGAACCCTACCTACCTGCTAGTGTTGGAGGGTCTGCTGCAGAGGCGGGGGTGGCTGTGTCTCACCATGGGGACAAAGGACACTGGCAGCAGAAGTTCTGGGAAGTACTCCTTGGCGTGAGCTCTCCCAGAGTCTACCATTAGCCCCACCAAAGAGTCCAGGTAGGCTCCAGTGTTGGGTTGCCTCAGGCCAAACAACCAACAGGGAGGGTACCCAGCTCCACCCATCAGCAGTCAAACGGATTAAAGTTTTACTGAGCTCTGCCCAGCAGAGCAACAGTCAGCTCTACCCACCACCAGTCCCCCCCATCAGGAAAGTTGCACAAGCCTCTTAGATAGCCTCATCCACCAGAGGGCAGACAGCAGAAGCAAGAAGAACTACAATCCTGCAGCCTGTGGAACAGAAACCACATTCACAGAAAGATAGACGAGATGAAAAGGCAGAGGGCTATGTACCAGATGAAGAAACAAGGTAGAACCCCAGAAAAACAACTAGATGCAGTGGAGATAGGCAACCTTCCAGAAAAATAATATAGAATAATGATAGTGAAGATGATCCAGGAACTCAGAAAAAGAATGGAGGCAAAGATCGAGAAGATGCAAGAAATGTTTAGCAAAGACTTAGAAGAATTAAACAACAAACAAACACAGATGAACAATACAATAACTGAAGTGAAAACTACACAAGAAGGAATCAATAGCAGAATAACTGAGGCAGAAGAGTGGATAAGTGACCTGGAAGACGGAATGGTGGAATTCACTGCTGCAGAACAGCATAAAGAAAAAAGGTTGAAAAGAAATGAAGACAGCCTAAGAGACCTCTGGGACAACATTAGACGCAACAACATTCGCATTATATGTGTCCCAGAAGGAGAATAGAGAGAGAAAGGACCTGAGAAAATATTTGAAGGTATTATAGTCGAAAACTTCCCTAACATGGGAAAGGAAATAGCCACCCAAGTCCAGGAAGTGCAGTGAGTCCCATAGAGGATGAACCCAAGGAGAAACATGCCAAGACACATAGTAATCAAATGGGCAAAAATTAAAGACAACAGTTATTGAAAGCAGCAAAGGAAAAATGACAAATATCATACAAGGGAACTCCCATAAGGTTAACAGCTGATTTCTCAGCAGAAACTGTACAAGGCAGAAGGGAGTGGCATGATATACTTTAAGTGATGAAAGGGAAGAACCTACAAGCGAGATTGCTCTACCCGGCAAGCATCTCATTCAGATTTGATGGAGAAATCAAAAGCTTTACAGACAAGCAAAAGCTAAAAAATTCAGCACCACCAAACCAGCTCTACAACAAATGCTAAAGGAACTTCTCTAAGTGGGAAACACAAGAGAAGAAAAGGACCTACAGAAACAAACCCAAAACAATTAAGAAAATGATCATAGGAACATACATATCGATAATTACCTTAAACATGAATGGATTAAATGCTTCAACCAAAAGACACAGGCTCACTGAATGGATACAAAAACAAGATCCATATATATGCTTTCTACAAGAGACCCACTTCTGACCTAGGGACACATTCAGAATGAGAGTGAGGGGATGGAAAAAGATATTCCATGCAAATGGAAATCAAAAGAAAGCTGGAGTAGCAATACTCATATTAGGTAAAATAGACTTTAAAATAAAGAATGTTACAAGAGACAAGGAAGGACACTACATAATGATCAAGGGATCAATCCAAGAAGAATATATAACAATTATAAATGTATATGCACCCAACATAGGAGCACCTCAATACATAAGGCAACTGCTAACAGCTATAAAAGAGGAAATTGACAGTAACACAATAACAGTGGGGGACTTTAACACCTTATTTACACCAATGGACAGATCATCCAAAATGAAAATTAATAAGGAAACAGAAGCTTTAAATGACACAAGAGGCCAGAGAGATTTAATTGATATTTATAGGACATTCCATCCAAAAACAGCAGATTACACTTTCTTCTCCAGTGTACATGGAACATTCTCCAGGATAGTTCATATCTTGGGTCACAAATCAAGCCTCAGTAAATTTAGGAAAATTGAAATCATATCCAGCATCTTTTCTGACCACAACGCTATGAGATTAGAAATGAATTACAGGGGAAAAAACGTATAAAACACAAACACATGGAGGCTAAACAATACATTACTAAGTAACCAAGAGATCACTGAAGAAATCAAAGAGGAAATCAAAAAATACCTAGAGACAAATGACAGTAAAAACATGACAATCCAAAACCTATGGGATGCAGCAAAAGCAGTTCTAAGAGAGAAGTTTATAGCTACACAAGCCTACCTCAAGAAACAAGAAACAACGCAAATAAACAATCTAACCTTACACCTAAAGGAACTAGAGAAAGAAGAACAAACAAAACCCAAAGTTAGCAGAAGGAAAGACATCATAAAGATCAGAGCAGAAATAAATGAAATAGAAACAAAGAAAACAATAGCAAAGATCAAGAAAACTAAAAGCTGGTTCTTTGGGAAGATGAACAGAATTGATAAACCATTAGGCAGACTCATCAAGAAAAAGAGGGAGAGGACTCAAATCAATAAAGTTAGAAATGAAAAAGGAGAAGTTACAACAGACACTGCAGAAATACAAAGCATCCTAAGAGACTACTACAAGCAACTCTATGCCAATAAAATGGAGAACCTGGAGGAAATGGACAAATTCTTAGAAAAGTATAACCTTCCAAGACTGAACCAGGAAGAAATAGAAAATATGAACAGACCAATCACAAGTAATGAAATTGAAACTGTGATTAAAAATCTTCCAACAAATAGAAGTCCGGGACCAGATGGCTTCACAGATGAATTCTATCAAACATTCTATCAAACTCTTCCAAAAAATTGCAGAGGAAGGAACACTCCCATACTCATTCTATGAGGCCGCCATCACCCTGAATCCAAAACCAGCAAAGATACTACAAAAAAAGAAAATTACAGACCAATATCACTGATGAATATAGATGCAAAAATCTTCAACAAAATACTAGGAAGCAGAATCCAAGAACACATTAAAAGGATCATACAACATGATCAAGTGGGATCTATCCCAAGGATGCAAGGATTCTTCAATATAGGCAAATAAATCAATGTGATACACCTTATTAACAAATTGAAGGATCATCTCAATAGATGCAGAAAAAGCTTTTGACAAAAATTCAACACCCGTTTATGATAAAAACTCTCCAGAAAGTGGGCATAGAGGGAACCTACCTCAACATAATAAAGGCCGTATACGACAAACCCACAGCAAACATCATTCTCAATGGTGAAAAACTGAAAGCATTTCCTGTAAGATCAGCAACAAGACAAGGATGTCCACTCTCGCCACTATTATTCAACATAGTTTTGGAAGTCCTAGCCACAGCAATCAGAGAAGAAAAAGAAATAAAATGAATCCAAATTGGAAAGAAGTAAAACTGTCACTGTTTGCAGATGACATGATACTATACATAGAGAATCCTAAAGATGCCACCACAAAACTACTAGAGCTTATGAATGAATTTGGTAAAGTTGCAGGATACAAAATTGATGCACAGAAATCTCTTGCATTCCTATATACTAATGATGAAAAATCTGAAAAGAGAAATTAAGGAAACATTCCCATTTACCATTGCAATAAAAAGAATAAAATACCTAGGAATAAACCTACCTAGGGAGGGCATCCCTGGTGGCGCACTGGTTGAGAGTCCGCCTGCTGATGCAGGGAACATGGGTTCGTGCCCCGGTCCAGGAAGATCCCACATGCCGCGGAGCGGCTAGGTCCGTGAGCCATGGCCGCTGAGCCTGCACGTCCGGAGCCTGTGCTCTGCAACAGGAGAGGCCACAGCAGTGAGAGGCCCACGTATTGGAAAAAATAAATTAAAATGTCAGTTACTTTAATATCAACAAAATTGGTCAAAAATGATTTTTTTACCCTTTTTCCCATTAAATTCTAGAGGATCACACATTTTATCAACAATGTCTTTTTCACAGCAACAGGCTAATACCAAAAAGCAGTTTGCAGTGCCATTAAAAAAAAAAAAAGCATTTGATTTAAATAGATAATATTGTAATGTTGGGAAATCATGAAGTAGACCCACAAGGGGGAGGAGAAGACTGACAAGTGAGCAATTAGTTGCTTTAAGATTAAGGAAGGTGACCACAGTTTTATTTCCGTCCTTTTTTGTAAACAAATGGGCAGCCTAGAATGAAGCCAAGTGTTAAGTTTCCCAAGAGAAAGCAAGTAATGCAAGTCAAATTACAATTGAAAATTACTCTCTCAAAAAGCAAAAGCAAATAAAAACCAAGAACAAACAAAAAAACCCAAAAGAATACATGTATATGACTATATGTTTTTTCACAAGTCTCAAATTCACACTCAGTGCTTGAGAGGAGAGAAGATATTGCTAAGTGGAAGACATTATCATCAGCTCATTTTGCATTTGTACATTTTTGGTAACTATGACTGGCCCATTAAGTATGTCCAAAGCAGGATAGCAGTTTGCCTAGGAAAAGACAGAGAATGGTAAATGGTGACCTTCCCTTTTAAACAGAGATTGATGAAACACATTTTGGGGAGGGAGGTGAGGGAAACACAGTTTTTCCTTTAATTTGTGAAGAATCCTGTCCTGGATTTCCAGTTAGAGTATCAACTACGGAATCTTTCAGATTCATCAACTCGAGTGAAAGTTGGGTTGCCTAAAGTTTCTGAATTTTGATGAACTACTTCTTAAACTGCAATAGCAGAGTTAACTAATAAAAGACTTCTTGGGGAAAATTTAGTCTTTAAAGGAAGAATAACTTTTTCCCCTTAAAAGAACTTTTACCCTTCACGTGTAAAACAAATTTTATATCATCAGAAAAGGGACTTATGTACCAAAATGCTTAGCTTTCAATAAATATTTTGCTGTGAGGCTTAGTGAAGCCACAAGGGAATTGGATGAGGATAGAATAGAAAAGAAATACAAAGGCATGAATTTGAAGCCAGCCCATTAAACATGGACTCTGTTCTTTTCCACCCACACACAGGTATGTAATAGGTGGAGAGGTGAATTTGAGAGGGTTCACATTTTGTCCTGCTGATGTACCAAAATGAGATAGGGTGAGGATATTAAAGATATATGTAAGGGAGTTATTCCAAGGATTGTGACATTTTAGCTGAATGAGGAAATAAGGACATGGAGACGATCAGGTCATGGGGCAAAGGTAAGGGACAGTGAAAAATGGGATTGATGAATCATATGAGCTGATGTGGCTGAAGGATTAGTATGAGGATCCTAGAAGAATGAGCGTGAAATGCGTCAGGTGGTGGTCATAGAATGGGATGCTGGAGGTGGATTCCGCAGGTATTGGTAATGAAAGTTCTAGGTATGATGACCATGGGAGTAAGGGGCTGAGGCAGGTGGAGGATGAGACCATTGGAAGAGAAGAGGTCGAGGTATTGGAAGAATTCCCTACATGGATACAAAACTCATAATGAGTTATAATAAGAGTAGTTTTGTAGAGAGTGAGCCGGAGCTTAAATCTTCAAGAAGAGGAGCTGCCCTGAGGGTTGGTAGATAACTGCAGCAAGATGGTATAGGCTAAAGGAAAAATTCAAAGGTGCTTTTTTTTAACAGAAAAAGAAGAAAGAATGATCCAGAAGGAGCAATGAGGAACAGGGAAGACTGGTACCTCACCTCTGGATCCAGTGAGAAGAGGGTTATAAGACAGTGGAGAAAATTTGGACTCACCTCCAAACACAGCATGGGCAAGTGGGCATTAATAGCCAAGGAGCAAGGTGGCGATCAGTGGATGGAGTATTGCTAAGAGAGAACATCAAAGATAAGGGGGTTCTGGCTAAACCAACCTAGCAGAATTCTTGCTGAAGACAGGCCAGGGTGATCAGACATCACCTGGTTGGTGGTGGAGGGTAGGGGACCAGATCAGCCATCAAGGATGGGGGATTCTGGTTAAACTGACTTGGCGTGGTCCTTGCTCAAACTAGATTTTACAAGGAGTGTACAGATGGGCTTAGGAGAAGGTTGAGGAGCCTGACTAAGGTTTGGTCAAGCAACAGATTTGGTCATACCTTGATCTCCAACTTCTAGCCTGTAGAACTGTGAGACAATATATTTCTGTTTTTAAGCCACCCAGTTTGTGGTACTTTGCTACAGCAACCCTAGCACATTAATAGCAATAGAATACATCTGTATGGTGAGCTTTGTGAGAGCAGGAACCGAATGTCATGTGTAACTCCAAGACTTAGCAGCCCATGTCCTACTCAGATTTAACTGCCATTTAGATCTTGTGTGGGTACATTTTACTTGAGTGTTATTTTTTCAGTATAAGAACAGTTAGTCAGGGAGCCAGAGAAGTGTCTGAGGACTTAAGTTTGCAGGGTTAAATTATCATTGGAGTTTCGAAAATTCTTTCTAGGAGTCAGATTATGGCTGTGCTGTATGTCATAAGCAATCTGGACCCAGCACCGTAGACTAAAGTTCAATTGACTGGCCTCAGATTTATGCCGACGGGCAGATGTCCTTATTGCTATTCCTCTTTCTCTTGCTCTACCATCTAGGTGATTGAGCCCAATTTACAGGGAGGGAAATCTTTCCTCTGAATCCAATCCATGGGACTTCTATTGACCCTGTGTAAGACTTTGCCTGTGTCTTTATACTATATAAGTTAAAGAGTTTTTTTTTTTTGCTTTTTTTTTTTTTTTTTTGTGGTACGCGGGCCTCTCACTGTTGCGGCCTCTCCCGTTACGGAGCACAGGCTCCGGACGCGCAGGCTCAGCAGCCATGGCTCACGGGCCCAGCCACTCCGCGGCATGTGGGATCTTCCCGGACAGGGCACGAACCCGTGTCCCCCGCATCGGCAGGCGGACTCTCAACCACTGCGCCACCAGGGAAGCCCTAAAGGTATTTTTTAATCGGCTTCTATTGCGAAGAGGTGGGTACCTGGGTCAAGTACATCTTTGATATATTACTAATTATATTCTGATAATTTATTGAAAGGAGGGAGAATAATGTGGGGAGCTTTGGCAAGCTGCATAATAGAATTGATGACAGAGGACAAACCATGTTATGAATAGCCTTGGAAGTGGATATATTTGAACGGGATTAAAGATATTTCTCAGCAGTAAGGGTGACGGTTCACAGTGTGATTTGCTTGGCTATCCAGCTACCTGAATATGATGAGGTTCCTGCAATGCCGCTTCCACTGCTAATCTCAGAACTCATAGTTCAAATGCCCACAAGCAGTAAGATTATCATTAAAAACCAACTTCAGCAAAAACAGACACAGGAATGTCAGCAGAAATGCAAAGTTTGAAATTAAATTTGAGAAATTATAATGCAGGATTTGGAACTGTCCGAAGTTTACTTTCAGATGCCATTTCTATGTATAGATAGATATAGATAGATGATCTATCTATATCTATCTATCTACCTATATCTATAGAGGGAGAGATGAGCAACTTTTTAAAGGCTTTTACATCACGGCCCTCTTATATGTGATATATTTTGTATTACATACACAAAACCTTAAAAGATATTAAATCTCTAAAAGTGAACACAGTGCAGGAGGTAAGTGGACTAGTTGTTCCAATTATTTACTGCTGTAGAAAACATCATCCCCAAACTAAGTGGCTAAAACAATATTATCTCTTATGGTCCTGGGGTTGATGGCGTTCAGCTAGGGGTTCTCATTTAGAGTCTGTCATACAGTTGTGGTCAGACAGTGACTAGAACTGGAGTCACCTCAGAGGACTTCTCACTCACATACCTGGAATTGACACTGGCTATCCACTGAGCTCTTAGCTGGGGCTTTCAGCCAGAACACCTATAGGTGACCTCTACTTCCTTATAGCATAACAGCTGGATTCTAAGAGCACGTATCCCAGGCGAGAAGATGGGAGCTGCATCACCTCTGAAAACCTACTCTCAGAAGTTATATAGCTTCTCTTCCTTTGTAGTCACAGGCCCACCTATGTTCAAGCGGTGGGAACATAGACCCCACTTCTCAATGAGAGAAGTAACAATGTCACTTTGTAAGAAAAGCATGTGGGATGGGAAATCTTGTTGCAGCCATCTTGGAAAAAACAATTTGTCACACTGATAGTATCCATAAAACCTGGCTATAACAAGTCTTGAGTTTGGACTACCAAATTTCACTCTAAGAACTTAGTCCTTCTCTGTAATCATTCAACAATTTATCAATGGAAACCAAAATAAAATTCATATTTTTCCCAAATCTCAGCCTATAGTACCAAGCTCTAGATTAAATAGTTTGTGTCCAAATATCAGAATTAGCAGAGAGGAATGGTGAAACTAAAGGAATTTATCTTTCTTCTTTTGTTTTGAGGTTTGAAAGACATGTTGTAGTGGATAAATCCAAGGAGGTCTAAATCACATAGGTAGTTTGGGAAGACTGGCAATACAGAAGTTTCCTTAACACAGTGGTATTCTATATATCTTATTCAAATCACCCATGATGAACCAAACCTATATCAAAGAAAACACTCCAACCTCTTGCATTTAAATCCTGATGCAAGTCCTTGAAATCAAATGTTGATCATCATAGCACAGTCAATATGTAGCTGTGTTTATGATTTCTGAGTATTAAAATTTATTTGAACCCTAGTCAAAATCCCTGCTCTATGGCACCTGCTCTGTGAGTTATCAGATATCAAGAGGCCCAATGGACTCAATGGGCATCAAACCAGTGGATGCTTGAACTCTTCAGTTCAGTTATTACCAAGCTACTGGCAGCATTATTGAAATCATTTCTCCTACTTCCAAGCAAAAAAGCTCAGTGCTTAGAAAACTTTTTACTTATTCAAAGCTTCCCTGGGGACACGTGCTCAATGAAAATTCCTTAGAAATTTATGCTTGTGGCCCAAACCTGAGAAAATAGTCTAGGTTGGGCAGATAAGGGAATATTCAGAGTACTCTGCATTAATTCTCCCTTAGATAAAGACTACAACTACCATTCTTTTTAAAACTGAACTGACTCTTTCATATCCAGGATCATTCCAGTTTTATCAATACTTTTCAAAGGAGAGTACTCCCTTGAAATAAGTTCCAGTGCAAAAACTATCTTTATTAAATTCCACCAACATTTCTTAAACCTTGATTCTGCCCTAGACACATAAATCTCCATCCCCACCTCCCACTCTGACCCAAGTTTTAGGGGACACAGATGACCAATAGTTCTTGCCCTCAGAGAATTTAGAGAGAGATGAAGGTACAAGGGGGAAAGGGAAAGATGTAAGATATATACATAACTATTAATTAATTATGAGAGCATTGGACATGGAGTCAGAAGATCCCCATTTTAGCCAAAGCTTGCCGTTAAGTGGTACGTAATTCTGGCAAGTCACTAAATCTCCTTTACACTAAGCTGCTTCATAATTAATAAATACTAATTTCCTTCTTCACAATGGTAATATTATCTTCCTCACAGATTTGTTGTTGTTGTTGTTAATAATACGTGGTCTGGTTCATGTAACATGCTTAGCACAGCTCCTGGTACACAGTAAGCACTCAACAAATGTTCATTTCATCATGCTATAGTGGTAGCGATGGTAGGGGATGTGGGAATGCTTTGTAAACTGTGAAGTCTTAGATCAACATAACAGCTACCAGCTCCCCAAACACTACCTTTTTTTTTTTTTTTTTTTTTTGTGGTACGTGGGCCTCTCACTGTCGCGGCCCCTCCCATTGCGGAGCACAGGCTCCTGATGCGCAAGCCCAGCGGCCATGGCTCACGGGCCCAGCCGCTCCACGGCACGTGGGATCCCCGCAGACCGGGGCACGACCCCGCGTCCCCCGCATCAGCAGGCGGACCCCCAACCACTGCGCCATCAGGGAAGCCCCCCAAACACTACCTTTTTGCTGTTTCTAGAGACTCTAGGGACTTCCCTGCTCCATCCCATCCCCTTTCCTCACCATTCCGAGACCAGTTCAAAGACCATCTCAGCTCTAAATTAGCCCGACCCCATGAGATCAAGCAGGTAACCCCAGCCCATATTCCCTTTACAATCCATCCACATGATTACACTAGGAGCGCTTTTGTCTTACTCGTGTGTGTATTCCCAGTACCTAGAATAGTACCTGGCTCATGGTGGATGCAGGTGTGCATTGTGTTAATGCAGTAGGAATGTTGATGAGAATCCAAGGAAGGGGATGTGTGGCACACATTATGGATGGAGCTCTGGCCTTGGACCAGATTTCAGTTGTACCTCTGACTTTTCCAAACTTGCTGTTTGACTGGCACTTGACCTTTAATCTACCCATTTTCTCATCTGGAAAATGGCTATTGACAGCCAAACATAATTTCAGTGTGGTACAAAGTCTTCATAACTCTATAAGGCAGATATTATTAACAGGGGAGGAAATCCACATTCAGAGAGCTTCAGAATTACACAGCTTAATACGTGCTATAGCCAGGTCTCTCCACCTGAAAGGTCCAAGTTCATAGCTGCTGTACTACATGGTGGCTTATTGGAACACATAAGATCCTGGTTCCTTCTCGCTCTGAATTCCAGAATGTCATGACACAATTCCTCTTCTCTCCCTCCTATTCTCTGCTTGTCATGTGAAAGATATTCTAAATCTACCCCCTTCTATTATTTAGTCTTATTCAAGCCTAGACTATCAACCCAGTGGAAGTCAAGGCCATTATTCTACCTCTTAATTTTCTCCCCAAAATGCAGTTGCTGGGCCTAGCAGGGGTGCTCAGCAGTGATTTACTGTAGTTGAAACAGGTTTCAAGCAGTTGAGAGTCAGGTCATAGGAGCTGGATAAGACCTATGCAAAAAAAAAACAACACAAAATGCTTTTCAGGTTTGTTTTTCTCTTGGACTCTTGTCCCAAGGCAAACTATTTGGCATTTGAGCTCTTTTTGGTGAATTTTTTTTTTAATTCTAGATAATACTGTTGTGAAATAAACTAGACAGAGGTTTCTCAGCCTTGGCACTCTCTCCACTTTGGGCTGGATATTTCTTCACTGTGGCCGGCGGTCCTGGGAACTGTAGGGTGTTTGGCACCATCCCCGGTCTTTACCCACTATATACCAGTAGCACCACCACTCTCAGTCATGAAAGCCCAAATTGTCTCCAGACATTGCCAGATGTCCCCTGGGCGTAAAATTCCCCATCCCCCATCCCACTTTGGAACTAGACTGAATGGAGCAGGTGGGCTAAACCTCATTCCTTACATTACGGAATCCAATTTCGTATCAAAGACATTTTTACCCAGTGAAGTTAGAAAGTATGATGTCAAATGAGGAAGACTTCTCCCCAGGTGAGCACTTGTCCCCTCAAGCTCACCCTTTACTGGTAAACCACCATCCAGGGCTTTGTCAGGACTGGGATACATGGTCCTTAAAAAGCCGAAGCCACAAAAGCAGTTATGGTTTTGTTACACCAAAGTGTCCCTGAAATTCAAAGCTACGTGTTTATCAAGATGTATTCCCCTGTCACCGTGATTACCTGTGTTGCCTTGGGCTGCAGAGAAAAGACAAGGGGTGATTGAGTGGGATTTTTTCGTGTTCACGTATTGTACCTGAGTTCTGTCTTAGTCTGCTTCCTAAATAGAATAATCAATGCCATTATCTCTTCCTCCCTCATCTAAATCACATCAGGACTCTACAGCAGATCGATAGTTACAACAAAGAAGGCCAAAGCTCTCATTCCAGGGGGACTCATTACTCTGCAGCCCAGTATCTGGGTATGGATTCCATGTAAGGTTATCTACTCTAACGTAGGAGTTAACAACAGCTGTCAGTTATTAATACCGCGCCACGACACCACCATAACTGGCTGCCTGCATGCAGAGAGCATGTCCAGAAAACAAATAAGCCTGCTTCCTTCTTTCCCATCGTCCTCTGATTTCGTCTTTCTTTTCATATTATTTTAAATGGCCTTCTCTAGCAGTGCAAAACGTTTGGGTCTTCATTGAGATTCTTAGCCAGTACAGGTGGCGTATAAGCAGACTCACATCTGCTGCAGTATTACTACAAAGACTAATTAAAATAAATTCAGATCTTAAATTAGTCCTTTCAGTAACATTTATTGCTTAAGTCACTGGGCAATAAAGTATATAATTTAGTTAAGCTGAAGAGAAAAGTGGTTTTAGGATTGTATTTCCTGACCAGCCCCTAAAAGGAGGGTAAAATAAGACAATGGTTATGCACCCACCTACCAATTTTTCCAATAGCAGCTGCTTTTCCTGTGGTTCTTCCCAGCTTTGGGGCCATCCTATTTGATTGTCATTAGGGACTAGCCTGTCTGTAGTGTGAGCTAAAACAATGTCATGGACAAATCATATAGGAAACCTTTTTTTAGTGGAAAGCCTGGTTATTACCATCTCCAGGTTCTCTAAGATTCTGCAGCAGTCAGTGTTCACATCTGAGACCCAGCAGATGGACTTTTTGTTAGGAAAGCTCTGTATCTCAGGGAAGACCAAAATTCTTCAAATCCCATATACGGATTTTTTTTTTTCTGTCTGCCAATGTGATATTTAGCAATTTCCCTCTACAAACAGCTCCACCTACCTCTGTGTATCCCTTGTGTTAACGTGAGTTTCCCATAGACTTCAAAGACCTAAACTCTCGTTTTTTTCAAAGAAGAGATTCATTTCTTTAGTTAAAAAAAAAAAGAAAAACAAGACTGTTATTGGGCATCTGCTATATGCAGAGTGCTCAAATTCTGACCTAAGGATGTTTAGTGTTCTTCTGGGCTGATTTTAAAGAAAAATATAGCAAAGAACAGAGCGCCATGACATTTTTATACCTATATGCAATTCTCCAGAGAGTTACTTTTTTTTTTAGGGGTATATATTTTTATTTTTAACATCTTTATTGGAGTATAATTGCTTTACAATGTTGTGTTAGTTTCCACTGTATAACAAAGTGAATCAGCTGTACGTACACATATATCCCCATATCCCCTCCCTCTTGCGTCTCCCTCCCACCCTCCCTATCCCACCCCTCTAGGTGGACACAAAGCACTGAGCTGATCTCCCTGTGCTATGTGGCTGCTTCCCGCTAGCTGTTTTACATCTGGTAGTATATATGTGTCCATGCCACTCTCTCACTTCGTCCCAGCTTACCCTTCCCCCTCCCCATGTCTTCAAGTCCATTCTCTATGTCTGCGTCTTTATTCCTGTCCTGCCCCTAGGTTCGTCAGAACCAATTTTTTTTTTTTTTAGATTCCATATATATGTGTTAACATACGGTATTTGTTTTTCTCTTTCTTACTTACTTCACTCTGTATGACAGACTAGGTCCATCCACCTCACTACAAATAACTCAATTTCATTTCTTTTTACGGCTGAATAATATTCCATTGTATAGATGTGCCACATCTTCTTTATCCATTCATCTGTCGATGGACACTTAGGTTGCTTCCACATCCTGGCTGTTGTGAATAATGCTGCAGTGAACATGGTGGTACATGACTCTTCTTGAATTATGGTTTTCTCAGGGTATATGCCCAGTAGTGGGATTGCTGGGTCATATGGTAGTTCTATGTTTAGTTTTTTAAGGAACCTCCATACTGTTCTCCATAGTGGCTGTATCAATTTACATTCCCATCGACAGTGCAAGAGGGTCCCCTTTTCTCCACACCCTCTCCAGCATGTAGTTCCTTTTTAATACTGACCAGCCAAGTTTTTTTGACATGCTCTGAAATAACCTGGTAACTGCCACCAGTGAGCGGATTCATTCAATCTTTTGGAAGTTGTCTTGTTTTGCTGGTGGTCCTTGGGGTGCTGGGCCTCTCGGGACCTCTCCTTTTCTGTCACCTCAAGAAGATATAAGATATAACAACATAGAGGCTTGATCCAGCTGGAGCTTCCAAATCCACAAAAGTCGGAACAGTTTGTATATCTACCACCACCAAAATTCTTGGACATGTGACCGGAAAGCTCTAGATCTCTGAAAGTTTAGATTGTTTGAGGCCCTTGAAAAGACACCTCTATTTCCAGGCCATCTGGTTGATGACAGGGCTGGTGATAAATTTTGGTAACTGGAATTCAGGCCATTAAGAAAACATTTTAAGTTGTGGGATTTCCTCTTAAAACTTTGCCTCCTACAAATTATATTTAAAAGAAAGACACATTCCTTCTTACAGTATTGAGCTTATACTACTCTTATGGAAAATAATTGACATTGTATTTATGTATTCTGTTTACTGTTTGGCCTTAATTGTTTAACAGCAATTTTTGTTACATATTTTTTTTTCCTGTTCATTGCTATTTGTACTATACCTGTTTAAAGTCTGAAGACACTGCTTTGTGCTACAGTGTTTTCCTTTGTGACTCAACCCCAGCCTCCTTCCCATCCCCTTAAATATAAAGGAAGTAACAATAATAAACTTCCCCTGTGTCTTCTTAACTGTTTCCTGGGATGCCTGACTCTAGGTAACATCTGAAGTTTCTCTCCACCAGCTGCCCAGCTCTGGTGTTCAAAGCATGAGGCACTCTCACTTTTATTTCTTTGCAGATAAAAAGTGTTTTTTATTAGACATTATTCTACAATTTCTCCAAGGCCTTTTCTAATTAATCACCTGGCACCTGTCCTAGTATTAAAAGATACTCCCTGCCTTCCTGTGGTAAGGAAGTAGATTAATGGTGAAAGGCTTGCTTTTCTTGGTACTTGTTTGATTCCTGTGTGAGCATTTTGATTCAGGAATAATTTATATCCCTAATTTCTACTGTAGTTTTCTTCTTGGGACCTAGTATTCTTAAGTTGCAATCAGAGGAAACTCTGTGTGTGTGTATGTGTGTGTGTGTGTGTGTGTGTGTGTGTCTGTGTATCTGTGTGTGTTTATATATAAATACCATGAATGCATACATGTTAAACAGACTGCATTTAGGATCACTTGGAATAGAAATACGTTCTGTTCCCTGTTGCTCTGTTCTGTCTTACTCTAGAATAACGACCAGTAGGGGAATGTTGGGGACATCCCCATGGCCTGTTTTTCTCTCTTAATTTTTAAAAATTAAAAGTTGTCAGCATTATTTACATCAGAAATGTCCAAGAAGTTGGAAGTCTGAGAAAAATTGTGATTTCATAAAAACAGCTGAATTGAACTGGCCAAAAAAAATACGCCCTACCACCACTGGTAGGGTTTTTTTTGCCGGGGCCGGGGGGTGGGGTGCAGTTTCCAGACGTTTGAGGGTTTCTAGGCTGGGGCCTTTTTTTCATCTTTTCTTTTTATTATTTTGCTTTTACTTTTTTTAAAAACAGAATTCCAGCGCGAGCTATTGACTGAGTTATGCCTGTGTACACTTGCGCCAGACCAATCCTAATTAGAGGCTGTTTAATAAATTGGGACTGTGTTGCCTGCAGCTTTTTGACCTTTGTTCCCTGATTGTCTCCCATGAATCCCCTCGCCCTCTGGTGTTCCCTCTAAACTTTGGGAATTCACTGATTCTGGTTCAATTTGTGGACCTTCTGAGTTTGTTCGAGCCTTTTAGGAAGTTTCCTTGAGCTAATAACCATCTGTCACTGCCCGTGTTTTACTGCTGCAGCTCCCGCTGCTGGAGACCAAGGCAGGGTCCTAAGCATACTGCTAGTATCTTTAAATCAAAGCGTGATCGTTAACTAACATGCCCCGAACATCTTTGTCATATAAAACTGTAAAGCTACATTAGATGTAGTACTTTAACCTTTGCCGTATTGAAGAGGTAATGATGTCAGAATTTGGCTTCCATCCCTCAAGGACCCATAAATACACTGTGTGGATGCCAGGTTATAGACCACAGGCTTACAGTATGCACTGCTGGTTTCTTGCCTCTATTACTTTAAAAACAAGGCAACTGGTAAATCACACCCATCATGGATGATCCGCTGCTACACCTCACCTCTTCAGGTTCCTCTAACAGTGTTTGTCATTCAAAGGAAAGACTGCCTACTCCTTGGCACTACTCGGAATGGTCCAAGATATTGAACTTGCTCTCTCCGAGGGCCTGTGGACTGGTGACCTTTTTCCTGAGTCCTGGGGAAGCACTTGGTTACCAAAGTCAGCTGCTTCACCGTGTCAGAATTCCTCTTTTCCAGGTGTATGAAAGGCAAAAGCGAAAAATCAAACATACAAAAGGAAACTCTATTATATACAATGTTTTTAGGAAAATTTAAATAATTCAGGTCTTTTTACTTGGAGAGGTTGGGCAGAGGGATTTGGGAGCCCATTAACTACAGAAAGGTCACATATTCAACAGTACTCTAAATCATATTAGCCTCAAGGCAAACATCTCATGGAATTCTAGTAACATAAGCAAAAAAATCCCATTATCATAAATATTACTGCAGGCTATTCATCTCCCTTCCTTCCTTCCTTATTTCCTTCCTTATTTCCTTCCTTCCCTCCCTTCCCTCTTTCTTATGTCCCCTATCCTTAAAGCCTTCTCCCTTCAGATGCTATGCAGTTTTTTCCACTTCTCAAAGATAAATACTCTGGAAAGAGTATTCTATTCTTGCTGTTTCCATTTCCTCACCTCTTATTCACTCCTGAGTTCGTAGGAATCTGGTTTCTACCTCCAACAGCCTACTGAAGTCTCTCTCACTAAAAGTACAAATACTATTACTCCAAATGAGGAAATCCAGTTGATGGTTCTGATTTCTTTTCTTATGGCTCTCCTCTGCCTTGTTTAGACTTAGGGATAATTTCCTCCATTGTAAACCTCTCTTTTTTTCAAAGTTCAGTGCTTCAAGTTCTCCTTACAGCTCACTAGCCACTCCTCTGCTTTCTTCATGGGCTCCGGCCATCCTATCAGTGTTAAAAAGGAGCACGGCATTAGTTCCGTGGAAACAGGAAGCATCACAGTCATGAGCTCTGCAAGACACGAGCACATACAAAGTTAAACAACGAGGAGAGGGACAAGCTCAAGAGAATACAGATCTTCCTCGATTCACAAGGAATGCATTTAATACACTTAACCTACCAAACATCATAGCTTAGCCTAGCCTACCTTAAACGTTCTCAGAACACTTACATTAGCCTACAATTGGTCAAAATCATCTAACACAAAGCCACTTTTATAATAAAGTGTTGAATATCTCATGTGATGTATTGAACACTGTACTGAAAGTGAAAAACAGAGTGGTTGTCTGGGTCCAGAATGGTTGTAAGTGTATCAGTGGTTTACACACCTGATGGTGTGGCTGGCTGGGAGCTGTGAAAAGATCAAAATTCCAAATTTGAAGTACTGTTTCTGCTGAACGCGTATCGCTTTCACACCATCATAAAGTCGAAAAATCATAAATTGAACCATAGTGAAGTAGAGATATGTGATACGAAACATGGTTCGGAGGAAGAATAAGTGAAGAGTATCGATTGGAGTAGTTCTGGAAGCATCGTGGCCGTACAGAATACATGTAGCATTTGGAGTTTTCAGATTGCATTTGGATCCTAGCTCTGATAGTCATAGGACCCTCCCTGGGCAAGTTGCTTGAGGGCAGTGAGCACTTAATGGGCTAGTAATACTTAGATCACAGGAGTGTTGAGAGAATTAAAACAATGTGTCATGGGCTTCCCTGGTGGTGCAGTGGTTGAGAGTCCGCCTGCCAGTGCAGGGGACACGGGTTCGTGCCCCTGTCCGGGAAGATCCCACATGCCGCAGAGCGGCTGGGCCCGTGAGCCATGGCCGCTGAGCCTGAACGTCGGGAGCCTGTGCTCGGCGGCGGGAGAGGCCACAACAGTGAGAGGCCCACGTACAGAAAAAAAAAAAAAAAAAAAAAAAACAATGTGTCATTATTTTTGTTGGTATATAGTATGTGCTTCATGAATATTTGTTCACTTTCGTCGTTTCATGGAAAGGGGAGCCTTGAGAAGGCCTACAAAAAAAATGAAGTAGTATTTGGATAGGGAGAGAGAAAGAGTAAAGACATTTTAGGAGAGAAAAACAGTATGAGAAAAGGACTAAGGAAGAGGGTTACTAATAATGTGCTTGAGTCAGTGCATGGCACTGGAGAGGAGAATGGATGTGGTAGGTAGAGGGGAAAGATTTTTTTTTTTTTTTACATCTTTATTGGAGTATAATTGCTTTACAATGGTGTGTTAGTTTCTGCTTTATAACAAAGTGAATCAGTTATACATATACATATGTTCCCATATCTCTTCCCTCTTGCGTCTCCCTCCCTCCCACCCTCCCTATCCCACCCCTCCAGGCGGTCACAAAGCACCGAGCTGATCTCCCTGTGCTATGCGGCTGCTTCCCACTAGCTATCTACCTTACGTTTGGTAGTGTATATATGTCCATGCCTCTCTCTCGCTTTGTCACAGCTTACCCTTCCCCCTCCCCATATCCTCAAGTCCATTCTCTAGTAGGTCTGTGTCTTTGGCCATAAGTGGGTTTTAGGGCAAAGATAAATGCTCAGTGTTATGTGGCAGCCTGGTTGGAAGGAGAGTCTAGGGGAGAATGGGTACATGTATATGTATGGCTGAGTCACTTTGCTGTCCACCTGAAACTATCACAACATTTGTTAATCAGCTATATCCCAATATAAAATAAAAAGTCTTTTAAAAAAAGATAAATGGTCTGGCTTATTTATACCATATTTACAAATGGCCCAACTTTGCTTATATCATTGCAAATTTTGTTTAAGTGTATTATCTTAGTTCACTTCTAGGCAATAAGATGTTGGAACTTATGCATCAAACCGCACTGTCCTCTTCAATATGTAGGAATGAAAGATAAGCACAATTAATGTTAATGATATGGTGCGTTAGAAGGTGAAAGGGGGCTTCCCTGGTGGCGCAGTGGTTGAGAGTCCGCCTGCTGATGCAGGGCACACGGGTTCGTGCCCCGGTCTGGGAAGATCCCACATGCCGCGGAGCGGCTGGGTCCGTGAGCCATGGCCGCTGAGTCTGCGCGTCCGGAGCCTGTGCTCCGCAGCGGGAGGGGAGAGGCCACAGCAGTGAGAGGCCCGCGTACTGCAAAAAAAAAAAAAAAAAAAAAAAAAAGAAGGTGAAAGGGACTGTGGAGCAAGATAGAAAGTACTGGGTTGAGAATGACGAGAAGGTGCAATTTTAAATAAAGTATTCAGGAAAGGCCCCTCTGAGGAGGCGACATGGTGCTTGAGCTCGTGAAGGTCGTGTGGATGCCTGTGGGAAGGTTATTCCAGGCGGGGGACGAGGCACGCAAAGTCCCTAAAGCGGGAGGGTTCTTGGTGTGTTTGAGGAACAGCTAGGAAACCTACATGGCTGGATCAGAGTGAGCTGGGGGAGGGAGGGTGCTGGAAACTAAGACACTTGACAGACTGGTGGAGCAGGTGGAGGTGTCCCTAGTATAGTCATACATTCTAAAAAGAACTGCTAAAAAAAAAATCAGTCATCTCAGTAAAGCAAGATTGGGTAAGAATTTAAGAATATTCTAGTCCTGGATTGGCAGGTGATGAGCAGAATAATCGTCCAGACCTTCTTCTGCTCAGTTCCTGGGGTGCTGAAATGCTGAGCGGGAATGCTTTGAAAAACAAGGTGATAGTTTGAAGGCACTTGGCTTTCTAAAAGCTATCTCTTCATAATAACGTTCTTCCGTTTCAGAAAGAATTTAAATTGAAAACTTAATGCTCTCGTCATGTCTGAACACACACTGAATGCAATGAAAACACCCTCCATAGGAATTTCTGATCTCCCTCTTTCTTTGTTGTCATTCAAGTCTCCCAACTCAGCTTTTACATTTGAGTGTCCTTCTAACTTGAGGGGGAGAGGCCGTCATACCATTTCTCATCCCTTGTGGCTGATATGTGAGATGGGTCTCAGGCAATTAAGGGAAGAAAGCTCTACTTGCTGGAGACAAACAGTATTGTGTAATAGAACCCTGGATTCTCTCTCAGTAGCTTCTGACCCCAAGGCTGTCCCACAGAGCTGTAGTCCTAGGAAAAGCCACACAATGGTTTAAGCTTGGGGTACCAATTAATAATTGTGATATATGTTACCGTTGATGGTTCAGGATATTTCCTTGAAAGACCTGTTTTCATAACACTCTGACTATGCTGTTTGGAACAACAGTTAGTGTAACTGTTTAGATAGGAAATTTAGGACTGACAAACTAACAAAACCCTGGAAAATACATAGTGCAGTCAGTCATGGTTTATAAGATTATGGATGTTAGTATAATAATGAAAAGAAATTAGTAAAGTTCCTCTATAAAATCAATATGCTCTTTAAAAGTATGTTGCATCTATGCAGGATTTGATCTCCACGGCTGCTGCCACATCCTCAGTGTTTACGTGATACACTCCCTCTGATTTTGTGTAATATTGCAACGTTTATAAAATGCTGTCACCCAGACTTCTGCTGTCATCAGACTTCTCACTTATTCTGACAATTTGGTTTTATCAGCCCTGCTTTACAGTTGAGATTCTGAGAGTGTAACTTTGTCGGTTTCATATGGCTAAAGACGACAGGTGGGTAGAACCCAGGTCTCTGCGGCCTCAGAGTCCATGATTTTTGCACTGCATCATGCTTCCTTAGAAATTAAATGGACTTGTCTTGCATGGACTGTGTTCTTCTTCTAACCGGGGCACAGGAGGAGTCCCAAGTAAATAGGCAGGTGGTCTCTGGGACGGATGTCTGGAAGCAACTGTTGGGAGTCCCAGCAGGTCGGCAGTGCTGTGTCAAAGGTCTGGTCCCAGGTAGTGGGAACTCAGCCATGGAGACTGGGCTGCAGGAGGAGGACCTCGATGCAACCAGGAGGACCTGGTTGCTTCATAGCAACCCAGGGTTGCTATGTTGTACGGCTTCCATTTGCTCCTCCAGATCTGCTCTCCACCCTTCCTCAATCTGCTCTGGGCTCCTGGAAGCTGACCTGCATGGACAGGATCAAAAGACCCCCTTTCTCTTTTTTGCTGTTGCCTTTTGCCAATGGGAACCATCAGCAGGAGGTCAGAGGATGAAGCTGGGAGTGTTTATTCCCCCACCTCCCTCCCTGTGAGCTTGCCCTGAGCTCCCTGCAGCCCTCAGTCTCCCATAACGTAGCCTTGCCTGCTGGTTCCTGTCACCACTCCTTCCTCTTGTCCCTTCTGACCTAGTCCGAGAAGCTTCACTATTTCTTAACATTTTCCCTGTGCCTTTCCTGTACCTTTGCAAATGGTCCTGTCCTGAACTCTTCACATTGCCCAGTTTAAATGTGCTTTTTGTTTCCTGATGGGCCCCTGACTGGTCAGACCTGACCAGGTGGGAACTAATGTCTGGATTCAGGCACATGAGCAGGACAGGGACCCTGCCACTGGGAATGAAATTAGAACGAGGATCTGGAGCCAGGAAGACGAGCTGAGCGTGCCCTAGTAGAGTGAGAGACAAGAATGCAGTAGACTGGGAAGAAATCTGCCCTGAGACTAACTGGACAGGACTCTGCTGGATGGGATCTCTGGTCTTCCAGGTCTTCCAAGACCCTGCACAGATGCTCTGAAGGGTTGGAGGTACAAGGAAGGCAGCAGATGCTCAAGAGGTGGCAAGCCTACGGAGAGCTGTGGCCATAGGAGAAAGAGTGGCTGGACGTTTGAGTCCTTACCCCTTGTGACAAAGACTGACTATTCACTGAACCCTTTTTCACTTCCTGCTGGGCACAAAGACTACGATCCCATGTGCCTGAAATCTGGCCAAAGGAATGTGAGCAGAAGGGATGTACTAACCCCTAAGACCCCTCTCACTATCCTCCATATTTTGCTAGCTGTAATTACGAGTGGTGCCTGCCACAATGATATCGCTCATTCATGCATTCCTTTCATTCATTCCCTGAGACAGGACTTGGGGATACAGCCTCTCAAGAAGCTTGCTCACAGGCCCTTATATTAGACTGATTGTGACTGGGGACGTGGTAGACCACTGCCACACCTGGAAAGACGCTACAGAATTAGACATGATTCTTCTGGTACTTCAGTAATACCTCCTGCAATGGCTGTGCATAAAGCACTGTGCATTAGGCCCCATTTTCTATCCTTTTCCTTTCAAAAATGATGATCATTTTTATTGGGTGCCCACCCTGCACCAGGTGCTTCTGAAACCTTATGCTGTGATAAGTAGAAAAATGTAGGCTTATAACTAAGTTGAGGCTGTAACTAATTTAAGCCTCATTCAGCATTTAGGCAGCCCGGATCTTCTTATTAATATACAAGGAGTGGTTACTGATAACAGACACATTATGAAGCCCAAAGGCATCTTGGCAGTGCATACTGAGGAATGGGGGAAATATGAGAAACTTCCAAGGAATTCTCCTGATATTTTTGCATCCATATATGCATATATGTTTTTTCCAGTGTTTTTATCCTAAGAAGATCCTTAAAAGCAGACACAGGCATGCTCTGTGTATGTACATCCAGGAGATATTTCCCAGAATCCGTCCCTCTGCCATTCTTTCATCTGCATTTTATCTCTCAGCATGAGTAAGTTGCCCAATAACTCCTGTGATTATCTGCAAGTCTCATTAAATACACTACTTGATGCCCCAAAAGAATTTATAAAAAAGAAAGAAAAAACGATTACACCTCATGAGTATCAACACTCATAGATACTAATTACAAAATATAACTTTTTGAATTGAATCCTTTTTTGAATTAGGGTTGCACAGAGAAGAACATTTTGTTGGTAGCCTTCTTGAGGTTCTAAGAGGGTTTCAACTTTTGCCGCCGAAGGAGGAAACCATGGCTGCTCTTGGAATCCTGATCTGGGAGAACGCTATACGATGCTGCTTTCCATAGCGAGCTGATTCCCGCCGGCCCCCTTTCCTGAGGGAGTTGGGCAGAGTGGGGTGGTAAGAGTAGAGACAGGCAGAGGCAAAAGCTGCAATGTCCTGATTCCCTTGTACTAGAAATTTTATTACAGATAAACTTTTTTGCCCATCAGATGCATTGCTGGATCGAAATGTCACACGTTCCTTCACAGATGTTATTTCACATTAAGCCACAGGCAGCAAGGAGTGGACATGGCACACATTTTCCTCTTCCCTCAGTAGCATCCCGTTTCCCAGCAGTCATTTGCAAAAGCAATATTACTCACATAACAATTGAGCTGATCTTATATTTTAGATTATGATGTCAAGATATATTATACTGCAGCCTACTGACTTAAAAAACAGCCCAAGAAAGAGAATGACTAGGGCCAAGTTGGGATTGAAAAGGACGTAAAGGAATGTCATCTGTTATGAGAATCTTAAAAGCTTCTAATGACCTTGTTATTCCCAAGAGGCTCTTGCTACTGTGACTATTGAAATTATTTTTGCTAAACAAGCTTTGCATCTAATGATAGCTTTCTCTATGGTCTGAAACTCACAAGAATTTCTTTTACCTTTTTCTGAATGAAATACTTGGTCAGCAATTCATCATGCAGACACCATTTATGCTTCCATCACTATGTTTAGTATTATATAATAAATGTATTTATGAGTTCTTCTGTTAAGATTCTTATCTGTTTTAGAATATTTGACGGGCTGTATCTTAGAGGTTAAGTGTCATCTTTGCTCTTCTAAATACATTTTATATTCCTAAACTGAAGATGTTGTCCTGAACATTTTCCTGCACAGAATGCACTGAGGAAAGCATAGAATTAAGGTAAAGCTTTTGAAAATAACAAGCATGATTGCATCCCAGTGTTTTAAGGGTAACACATCCTATGAACAATTGCACCTCCCTCCTACATGGTGAGTCCTATGACAGCAGAAGACTTGTCTGTTTATCCATGGCTGTATTTTCAGGTACATAACGGCTGGGTATTTAGTAAATATTTGTTGGATGAGTAGACGGATAGATGGATGGGTGGGTGGATGGATGGATGGATATAAGTATGTGGTTTGGGGCTAGGGGCTATTTTTTCTGTGAGCCTAGCCTTAAGTCAGACTCTTTGGAATTACTGAGCTTCACAAACATTTACTGGGAGTCAGTGTCCTGCTGTCCATGTGAAAAAGTGAAAGCTTCGAGAGCTAGTGAACTCTTAGGAGGATGACACTGCTTTCCATCAAGTGAAGCCACTTTATTTTTGGCTGAGAAAATAAGTTAAAATTTGAAATTGCTTTCCCCCAAATGGTTGCAGTCCTTCAATCTAACGGGCCACCCTGAAATTGGAGAATAAATAAAAATGCAGAAACATCCCTGAATCTGATTCACCGAGTGAAAGAGTCCTTCCTTTGGTGGGTATGTGCACAAGGATGGAAATGGACGTGAAGGCAAAATGGCAGCCGCTTCAGACATTTTTCTGAAATGACTTTGGGTGTGAGTTTCTGAGACAAATCACTTCCACATGGCCTTGAAAAGAACTTGGTTAGCTCACCTCCAAGGAAGGCTAAGAATAGGGCTGGGAAGCAGAAATAATGTATTATTCTGCTGAGTGTGTTAATATTTGGGCAGAAAAGGGTGGATTCTTTTTTAGTTAAGCATCATTTTAACATGCACACTATAGGTGGTGGCTTTTTTTTTTTTTTTTTTTAACAGAAAAATGTAGCTGTCCCCTAACGGGAGCAATTTCCCTTCATATTTCTTGCAGCTCTTGTCCCATGAGGCGACAGATGAGTATGTGACAGCAATACTGATTCCAGTGCTGAGATGCCATCTGATCCACCGGGAGAGCTGGGGGATTGAAATCAATGTCGGTGCATGCCTTCTGGGTAGCGGTCTTTCAGTGCAGGATTTGCTCTATGGATCAGAAAAACAGCTGGCAACTCGCAACATGTTATGCAAAAGACCTTTTAAATGTCTTGTTGTTTCCAGCTGTGATGTAGTGTGTCACTTCAAATATTTTTTTTTAATTTCTGTGCCTGCTTGATGGAGCAAAGTCCTGTTAAGCAACTGGTAAAAACGCAATACCAGTTTAAACTGGTGTCTGCAGAATTCTGAGGCTTATAAGGGGCTAGAAATAAGCCTCTGCCTTATTGTACATTTTTTTAATATAAAAGTTTTATCCATAGAAAGCATTTATTGGAAATCCAGTCCTGAAACTGCCTGTATAACATAAGCATGTGCTAAAAAAAATAGAAACCCTGTGGGTTATTCAGAATTCTTGGAAAACAAGAACTTTCATCCAGTTATTTTGCTCAGATGCAAGATGGAGTTATTTATTTCCAGTGTATGTTGTTTGCATATGACAGAATTTTGGAGTCTCTTCTCTGTTTTAAGTTTTCCCCCCATAAAATATGCACAATAATTCCTATGAATGTTAAAAACACATTACTGTGTTTTCCACTCAATGCTTTCAACCCCAGAAGCTAAACTTCTTTCCCCTCATTTTTTTTCAATCTTCTTTTTAATCTTTTTGTTGGTTTTTTTCATGAGGTTTCTTTCTCACTTTTTTTTCAATATTTCATTTCCTGCCTCTGTAATCCAAGTTTCTGGTAACAGTTAAGATCACTAGTGCAGATATACCATCTATGTCCAGATAAAGAGGCAAAGAGGAAACTAGCAAAATTTTTGGAAGATCTGGATGGACTAAAAGAGAAGGGATTGATGTTTTCTGAGTGTTTGATAGATTTTAGTCTAGTTGATGGATATTTGGTATCAAATCGGCATCCCAAGTCTGATGTGATAACCCAAATTTCGACATCAAACATTCAGAGCAGCCAATGCCAGCATGATGCTCTCACATATATCAATTCAGTGACTATTTATAGCTTCCAAATTATTTTCCACAGCTCTCAGTTGACTACTTTGACGAAATAACCAAACAGATGTCAGCCATGTGTCTCTGTGGATGAAGAGCTACGTGAAGTACTATCGTATTCAATATTTGCAGGGTGTGAGTGTTGCGACTGTAGTTTTAACAGGGAGTCTCTCGCTGCATTTGACTGCAAGTGTCATTAGCTGTTGGTGTTTAGTGTGCGAAGAATTTTCATTGATTGGTTGGGCGTGTTTTAGGTGTTGTGGACATGGACAAAATATATCACTGAGTTCATCCATCCTGTATAGCTATTTTTATATGTACTTAATATTCCAGCAATACTGATGTCCACTGTACATAATGTCCTCTAAATAGGTAAGAACGCAATTCCTTGTTGAGGGTGAGATTTAAAGGAGGAAAAAGAATACCAGACCAAAAAAGCATTTCTGGAAGTGTGTTCAGGAACATTAATTCTTGGAGAAATTAGTAGGATTGGGGGCAAAAAGTGAGTGAACCAGTTTGGGAAACACAGAGATAAGCTGTGAGCGGATTGTCTTTATTTTAGGACTCATCAGAGCTTTTACTATGCTATGAATGCTGTAAATCTTAAAAAGGGAGAGCTAGATGCAGGGCCTCCCCCTACTTGTTAGACGGAACAGCTCCCCTGCATCCAACCCTCTAACTTGCCCCCAGAGAATATTTTGAAAAACAACACTCTGTGATGCTTGCTTGGTAAATGCAGACTTAAACACTATGCTGTAGTAATCAATAAATATTACTTCTTTATAAAGTTAAACACCAACTGGAACACCCACATGAAAAAAAATTAATCCAGACAGAGATTGCTCTCCACAAAAATTAACTCAAAATGGATCAAAAACGTAAAGGTAAAATGCAAAACTATAAAACTCCCAGAAGGTAACTGAGGAGAAAATCTAGATGATCTTGGGTTTGGCAGTGATGTTTGAGGTAAAACACCAAAGTACATGATCTGAAAGGAAGAAGTGACAAGCTGGACTTCACTAAAATAGAAATTTTCTGCTCTGTGAAAGATGATGTAAAGTGAATGAAAATACAAGCCACAGATTAGGAGAAAATATTAGCAAAAGACATATCTGATAGAGGGCTGTTATCCAAAATATAAAAAGAAACCTTAAAACTCTGTGATTAGAAAACAGAGAACTCAATTTTAAAAATGGGCCAAAGATCTTAACAGATACCTCACCAAAGAAGATACACAGCAAATAAGCATATGAAAAGAGGCTCCACATCATATGTCACTGGAGAATGCAAATTAAAACAACAATTAAATATCACTACACACCTATTAGAATGGCCAAAATCCAGAACACTGAAAACCCCAAATTCTGGAGCTTTTGTGGAGCAAGAAGAACTCTCATTCATTGCTGGTAAGAACAAAAAATAGCATAGCCGCTTCGAAAGACAGTCCGGCGGTTTCTTACAAAACTAAACATACCCTTACCATACAATACAGTAATTGCGCTCCTTGACGTTTACCCAAAAAGAGTTCAAAACATGTCCACACCAAAACCCTACACATGGATGTTTATAGCAGCTTTATTCATAACTGCCAAAACTTAGAAGCAACTGAGCTGTCCTTCAGTAGGTGAATGGATAAATAAACTGTGGTACATTCATACAATGGAATATTATCCAGCACTAAAAAGAAATGAGCTATCAAGCCATGTCAAGCCATGGAGAGAAAATGCCCATTACTAAGTGGAAGAAGCCAGTCTGAAAAGACTACACACTACAGTATATGATTTCAACTGTAAGATACTCTGGAAAAGGTACAACTATTGAGACAGTAAAAAAAGGCAGTGGTGGGCTTCCCTGGTGGCGCAGTGGTTGAGAGTCCACCTGCCGATGCAGGGGACATGGGTTCGTGCCCCGGTCCGGGAAGATCCCACATGCTGCGGAGCGGCTGGGCCCATGAGCCATGGCCGGTGAGCCTGCACGTCTGGAGCCTGTGCTCTGCAACGGGAGAGGCCACAGCAGTGAGAGGTCCGCATACCGCAAAAAAAATAAAAGGCAGTGGTTACCAGGGCTTGGAGGGAGGAAGTGATGAATAGGTAGAGCACAGAGGATTTTTAGGGCAGTGAAACTACTCTGTATACTGTAATGGGATGCATGTCATTATACATTTGTCCAAATTCATATAACGTACAACACTAAGTGAACCCTAATGTAAACTATGGACTTTGATAAAGATGTGGCAGTGTATGTTGATTAGCTGTAACAAATGTACCACTCTGGTGGCGGATGTTGATAGCAGGGAAGCAAGGCATGCGTGGGGACAGGGGCATATGGGAAATCTCCGTGCCTTCGCTCAATTTTGCTGTGAACCTAAAACTGCTCTAAAAAATAAAATTATTTTTAAAAAATACATAGAGTAAAATTTTAGAGATAATCTAATCCAGTGAGTTATTTGGTTTGGGTTTGTTTTGTTTTTGGCTTCATCAATTTTTTAAAATAAATTTATTTATTTATTTATTGTTTTGGCTGCGTTGGGTCTTCATCGCTGCACGCGGGCTTTCTCTAGTTGCGGCAAGTGGGGGCTACTCTGTGTCATGGTGCGCGGGCTTCTCGTTGTGGTGGCTTCTCTTGTGGAGCACGGGCTCCAGGCGCGTGGGCTTCAGTAGTTGTGGCACATGGGCTCAGTAGTTGTGGCTCGTGAGCTTTAGAGCTCAGGCTCAGTAGCTGTGGCACACGGGCTCAGTTGCTCCACAGCACGTGGGATCTTCCCGGACCAGGGATCGACCCCGTGCCCCCTGCACTGGCAGGTGGACTCCCAACCACTGCACCACCAGGGAAGTCCCCCATCAATTTCTTTTTTTACCTGTCATTTACTAAGGGCCTGCTATGGGCCAGACACTGAGTTAAGTACTTTTATATATATTTAAATTGGCAATAGTCCTAGGAAGTAGGAGTTATTTTCCCTATTTAATGGGTAAGGAACTGAAGTTAGGGAGATTTAGTGACCTTCCCAAGGTTGCAGAACTAGTAAGTGGTGAAAGTGGAATTCAAACTTGGGCCAGAACTGGCTCCGTTAACCATGATATTATAACAAATAGAATAATAATGTATGCAAAAAAATGGTATATATCTGTGTATGTGATAGAGAGATGGACCAGTTTTCATCCAATTCTTAAGGAATCTGCAGTCTGAAAAATTTCAAGATCACTGAATCCAGTCTCAACGTGTAGAGGCCCAGAGCAATGATGTCATTTTCTCAATGACATACCACTAACTGGTGAAAAAATAGGAACTAGAGCCATGCTCTCTTGACTTCCCTTTGATGATAAGGGAATACACGATGCCACATCATAATTGATGGCCTTTAAGTTAGTTGATTTCAGAAAATGAAGGAAGACAATACTGCTGTTGAAAGTCTAGAACCATTTTGTCAGTAGATTATGGGAATTTGCTGTTAAGCTCATTGTTTCATGATGGAACACTCAGAATGTTTCATATCCAAAAACCAGACTATTAATACGAAGGATATTTAAAATATTTAAAATTATCTAAGTGTCAAGGTAAGAAAATATAATATCCAGGAAAAACTAATGTAAAACTCTGGCATTTGAATAGCAAATGATTCAAATGATACAGTAGAAGTTGATTGTTATTTTTGAAGATCCAAGCATAAAGCCCTATTTATATAGAGGGGTAATAGCCACCTTTGTAGTGTAATTTGAGATGGGACAGTACCATCTTGCCTCACTGTCCAAATTTCTACTCTTCCATATGCATTAAATTAGACTAAGACAATGCATTTCAATAGCCATTTGTTTAAATGAAAATAACTGGAGTAGACATACATAGAGTAGACTCTCAAATATTAAACCCAGTGTGAGCCTAGACTTGGCATGTCTCTTTTTATTGGTGTCAGAAAATAAAGAAGATAAACTTTGATAGGAGGAGGCTCATGGAAATGGTCAGAAACATGAAAAAATAAATGCTTGAGGCAGGCAGTCTGAGTCAGGCAGCAATGATGAACAGCAGTGCGTAGGTCATATGAGAAGTGAGATCACCCAGAGGAAATGACCTTAGAAGGAGATGTTGGACCGTGCTAAAGACAGTCAGTGTTTTACCTTTCAGTATATAATCTGATATTAGGGATTGCCTCTTTACCGTAGAGCAACATATATCTATAAGCTTTTCAGCTTTTATAAATTGTTCCACACCAAAAATTTTAAAAAAATGTCTTGGAAAAGGAAAGTTTCAAGGAATATATCTCTGGCACTGTCCTTGAAGATCTCATCAGGTATAACAGCTGCTGTGTATGTAGGAAAAGAGGGGGAGGACTGGGAAATAAAATAAGCTATTCCAGTGTGATCTCCTGAAATAGATAGAAGACTTGCAATTTCACACCAAGATCCACAGCCTGGCCTTGTTTTCTGGTTGCAAATAGCAGTAATCCATCTGTCAGCCTGACATCCTTTTATGCTCCCTTTCAATCACTCCCAGAAAAAAAAAAAATTCTTTTTAGATTGATTCTGATTTAGCAGCTTTCTAGTAACCATGCTGCACATTAGCTCTCCAGAACTTACCTTGCATAACTGAAAGTTTGTACCCTTTATCAACATCTTCCTATTTCCCTTTCCCCCTTGCCCTAACAGCCTCATACTACTTTCTGCTTCTATGAGTTTGACTACGTTAGATTTCATCCATGAGATCATGCAATATTTGTCTTTCCATGTATTTCACGTAGCATAAGGTCCTCCAGGTTTATCCACATTGTCACAAATGATAAGATTTCTTTCTTTTTCAAGGCCTAAGTGTGTATATATATATATATATATATATATATATACACATATACACACAGATATATATGTGTGTATATGTATATATAAACTTCTTTATCCGTTCATCCATCAGTGGACATTTAGGTTGTTTCCATAGCTTAGCCATTGTGAATAATGGTACAATGAACATGGAAGTACAAATATCTGTTCAAGATACTGATTTCATTTCCTTTGGATGTATACTCAGAATTTGAATTGCTGGATCATATGGTAGTTCTACTTTTAATTTTTTGAGGAACCTATATTGCTTTCCATAATGGCTGCACCAATTAACATTCCCACCAACAATGTGCAAGGGTTCTCTTTTCTCTACAACCTTGTCAATACTTGTTATCTTTTGTCTTTTGGATAATAGTCATCCTAACAGGTGTGAGGTGATACGTCATTGTGGTTTTGATTTGCATTTCCTTATGATTAATGATGTTGAGCACCTTTTTATGTATCTGTTGGTCATTTGTATGTCTTCTTTTGAGAAATATCTACTTAGGTTCTTTGCCCATTCTTAAAATCAGGTTATTTGGGGGGTTTTGCTACTGAGTTGTATGAGTTTCTTATATATTTTGGATATTAATCCCTTATTGACATATGGTTTGCAAGTATTTTCTCCCATTCCATAAGTTGCCTTTTTATTCTGGTAATTGTTGCCTTTGCTGTGCAAAAGCTTTTTAGTTTGACACAATTACACTTCTCCGTTTTTGCTTTTATTGCCTGTACTTTTGTCATCATTTTTGATTTCCAAAATAATCATTGCCAAGACCAGTGGCAAGAAGCTTGTCACCTATGTTTTTTTCCTAGTAGTTTTACATTTCAGGTCTTATATATAAGTCTTTAATCAATTTTGAGTTGATTTTTAATATGGTGTGAGATAAGGTTCAATTTCATTCTTCTGTGTATATATGTCCAATTTTCCCAATACCATTTATTGAAGAGACTGTCCTTTCCCCATGTGTATTCTTGGCACCCTTGTCAAAGATCAGTTGACCATAAATGTGTGGATTTATTTCTGTACTCTCCATTCTATTCCGTTGGTCTATGTGTCTGTTTTTATGCTAGTAATCATATTATTTTTATTATTGTAGCTTTGTAAATTTTTTGAAATTAGTAAGTGGCATGCCTCCAGCTTTGCTCTTGCTGCTCAAGATTGCTTTGGTTAGTTGGAGCCTTTTGTGGTTGCATATGAATTTTAGGATTTTTTAGAAATTTCATTAAGAATGCCATTGGGATTTTGAAAGCAATTACACTGAATCTGTTGATCACTTTCGGTAGTATGGACATTTTAACAATATTAATTCTTCCAGTCCATGAATATGGGATGTCTTTCCATTTATCTCTGTCTTCTTTAATTTCCTTCATCAGTGTTTTATAATTTCCAGTGTACAAGTCTTTCACCTTTTTGGTTAAGTTTATTCAAAAGTATTTTATTCTTTTTGATGTTATTGTGAGATAGTTTTCTTAATTTCCTTTTCAGATACTTTGTTGTTAGTGTATAGAAACACCACAGACTATGTTTATTGATTTTGTATCCTACAATTTTACTGAATTCGTTTATTAGTTCTAACAGTTCTTTTGTCAAGTCTTTAGGTTTTTCTACATATATGATCATGTCATCTGCAGAGATAATTTTACTTCTTTCTTTCCAATTGGGATGCTTTTTATTTATTTTCCTTGTCTACTTGTTCTGGCTAGAACTTGTAATACTATGTTGGATAGAAATAGTGAGAGTGGACATCCTGGCTTTATATTTAGTTTTAGAGAAAAATCTTTCAGTTTTTCCTCATGGATTCTCATATTAGCTGTGGGCTTTTTATATATAACCTTAATTGTGTTGAGGTAAGTTTTTCTACACGTATCTATTTGAGAGTTTTTATCATGAACGGATGGTGAATTTTGCCAGAATTTTATCTTTCATTCTGTTAATGTGATGTAAACCATTGATTGATTTGTGTATATTTAACAATCGTTGCATCCCAGAAATAAATCCCACGTGTTCACGGTGTGTAATCCTTTTAATGTGCTGTTGAATTTGGTTTGCTCACATTTTATGGAGGATTTTTGCATCTATGTTCATTAAGAACGTTGGCCTGTAGTTTTCTTTTCTTGTGGTGTCTTTGTCTGGCTTTGGTATCAGAGTGATGCTGGCCTCATAAAATGAATTTGGAAATGTTTCTTCTTATCTTTCTTGGAAGAGTTTAAGAAGGATTGATATCTTCTTTGAATGTTTGATAGAGTTCACCCATGAAGGTCCTGGGCTTTTCTCTGTTGGAAGGTTTTTGATTACTGATTCTGTCTCTTTATTAGTTATTGGTCTGTTTAAGTTCTCTATTTCTTCTTGATTCAGCCTTGGAAGTTTGTATGTTTCTAGGAACTTTTCGAGTTCTTCTAGGCTATCCAATTTGGTGCTATATAATTGTTCATAATAGTTCATAAGGGTCTTTTTCCCCTGAGGCATCAGTTGTAATATCTCCTTTTCATTTCTGATTTTATTTATTTGGGTCTTCTCTCTTTTTTCCTTCGCTCTATAGCTAAGGGTTTGTGAACTCTTAGTTTTTTGTTTGTTTGTTTGTTTTTTGCGGTACGCGGGCCTCTCACTGTTGTGGCCTCTCCCGTTGCGGAGCACAGGCTCTGGACGCACAGGCCCAGCGGCCATGGCTCACGGGCCTAGCCACTCTGCGGCATGTGGGATCTTCCCGGACTGGGGCACGAACCCGCGTCCCCTGCATTGGCAGGTGGACTCTCAACCACTGCGCCACCAGGGAAGCCCTGTTTATTTTTTTTCTATTTGTTTTCTATTCTCTATTTTATTTATTTCTGCTGTAATATTTATTATTTCTTTCATTCTGCTAACTTTGGCCTAGTTTGTTTTTCTTTTTCTAGTTCCTTGAGATGTTCCTTTTTTGATGTGTGCATTTATTTGCTATAACCTTGTCTCTTAAATACACAGCATGACATGTGCTTTTTATTGTCTCTCTCTCTTCTCCTGTAAGCACAGGCCTCTATTTACTTGCAAAAACTGCAAGTCTACTTTTAAAAAAGCTTCTTTGAAAATGAAATCAATATGCTTATTTTTTTGTTAAGATAGACCACTTAAAGTTCTAAGTTTTCATACTTTTACTTCTCAAGTTAAGTAAGGCACCAATTTAAGTTCACATAAATAAAGTAGGCCCTCAATAAGTATTTGCTAAATACTTTTTTTTTGCAATTATTATTTGCTAAACTAGTGTACCCAGTTCTGCCACTGCTATTTAGAGGAAAGTTAAGATGAGAGCCCATGTTTTTCAAATCAGATGATTATAGTTAGAAATAATCTTGCCACATTTAGAGAGGAAAGTAATTGGTAGTGGAGGATACACTCCCAAAGGCTCTTAAGTTCCAGTGTAGTTTACCAAGTTTATGAACAAACTTTTATTTAGTTCTCTCTGTATAGAAAGAGCTAGCTAGTGCTAAGATTATAAGTCAGTTTGAAAAAATAGCAAGAGGGCTTCTCTGATGGTGCAGTGGTTGAGAATCCACCTGCCAATGCAGGGGACACGGGTTCGAGCCCTGATCCAGGGAGAGCCCACATGCAGTGGAGCAACTAAGCCCGTGAGCCACAACTACTGACCCCACATGCCACAACTACTGAAACCTGCCTACCTAGAGCCCATGCTCCACAACAAGAGAAGCCACTGCAATGAGAAGCCCGCACACCACAAGGAAGAGTGGCCCCTGCTCGCTGCAACTAGAGAAAGCCCATGCGCAGCAACGAAGACCCAACAATGAAGACCCAATGCAGCCAAAAATAAATTAATTAATTAAAAAAAAATAGCTAGAGCCATTAAATGCTTATAACTTAGTCCAGAAAGAAGGAATGAATGAAACTGAATTATTCAGCACAGCCTTTAAGGCTTATTCTCACGCCACTCTACCCTCCCATTCCTGCTTACTCTTTTAGCACACAAGACCATGTTGCCACTGGATGGAAACACTTATGCACTCCTGCTGCCTTTCTTACCTCGTGCTAACTTGGCCCATTTGGCCAACGTTGGTGCCGTTTAGAGCGATAGGAGGCCGAGGAGGAGGTTTTGAAAAGAGCTGATGAGTTGAGGGGATGGGACATGTTGCGTTTGAGGTGCTAATGGAAAATGCACATAAAGGTATTGAGTGACAATTGGAGAATAGTATTTAACAGTTTGGTAATCACATGTGGACTAAGCGAGAGGAAGTGTTTTAAGCCTAGGTTACTGGAAGAAAGATGACAGAAAGTAGGAATTCAGTGATAGAGTGGATTTTGAGAGGAAGGTGATGAGATCAGTTTTAGATTTGTTGTGTTTCAGGATGATGATGAGACGTTAAAATTGACATGTTTTATGTGATCTTCAGAATGAAGGTGAAGGGAGAATTGCAGAACTGCTCCAGATTGAAGGAGATTAGAGAGACATGGCAGTCAGGTGCAACACAAGATACTGGAATGGTGCTTTTGCTATAAAGGACATGATTGGGACAATTGGTAAAATTTGATTGGGGGTCTTTGGACAAAGGGTATAAAAGAATTCTCTGGACTACTCTTGTAATTTTCTGTAAATTCAAAATGTTTTAAACTAAAAAGCAGAAAATAAACAAATATGTAACCTCATTTTGGGGGAGCAAAATTGGACACTGTCAGTATATCCTAAGATATATGTAAGATATATAAGATGTACGTATCTTAAGATACATGTAAGTATCGCAAACTGGAACCCAATAATCCCACTCTGAGTCTCTCTCCTGAAGGAATAATACTATGCATTATTTGAGACAGCATTATTCTTAATTGCAATACTAGAAACTATCAACATCCAAAGAAATGATAAAATAAACGCTGGCCTGTCCGCTTTGATAAATGCGCCTCAGCTGTATTCTAATTTGATATATGACTAGACAGCAATGTGCAAACCTCTTTGAGTTAATATTAAATGAAAATGTAGACTGTAATCTGAGATATTAACGATGATTATTATTTTAAAATGTAGATATGAAGTACACCAAAATAATATGGAGCTTTCAAAATGATGGAATTTTTGGTGATTCTTCCCTTTCTAATTGCTCAATTTCTCATAATGCATTTGTATTGCTTTTATGATTTTAAAGATACTTTACATCAGAAGGTCAAGAAGTAGTTAGAAGCACACAGACTCAGGAATGATGATTTATTTTAAGGATTATTTGCCAGAGTTTTAACCCCAGTGGCCAAAGTCTTTGAGAAAGAGAGTATAGAGAAGGGAGATCAGAGTGGGCCAAGAGGGAGCCATAGAGTGTTCCTGCATTTGGAGGAGAGGGAGGTGGTTGTAGAGTTGATAGAGGATTTACTAGAGAAGAATGCACTGAAAAGTGTGTTTGTGCTGGTGGGGCCTGAGAGACAGTGGAGCTTCAGAGTATCACCCCCTGAAAGAGGCCAAGGAGAAAAAAGGCTGAATGTAGACCTGGCTCTGCTCACTGAGCATTTCCCACCAAGCCCTTCAGTAAAGGACAAACTGGCTTTTATAACTCCACACAAACCACATGCGATTTTTTAAAGTTAATTCTTATGGTTTGCATTGTGATATTTTAACATGGGAAATGAAGTTTAGAAACTGCAACAAGAGGAATTTGAGCCATGATAAAATACTTGTAGCCTCTCCCAATGACTTTGGAGAAGACGTTGCTCTCCTGTGTCAGAGAAGGTTCTGGGCTGCCTTTTCAGAGCATTTTATCATCAGAAAATGGTTCACTTCATAAGGTTTATAACCTTCCATAAAACTGCAGAACATTTTTTTTCATTAAGCCACCTTTGGAATCATTTTGGTCCCTTTATAGTCTCTTATTTAATCTGTTTTTTCATGGACTAGAGGGAGAAAAAAATCTATCAGTGGTCAAAATAGTAATTAGATAGTATAAGTCACAGCCTAACGGCTTGAAGGCACATGTACTTACTAGTTACCTCCCCCATCTGCCTTAATCAGTGAATTCTTTTAACTCCCAAACACATCTTTACCTTCTTCATAAACAATGGAAAAAAGGAATTACCAAAATGTACATTTTCCGAATTACAAGAGTTACTAATGTTTGTACTTTTTGTTTATTAAAGCATAATTACCATGTTGCGAAAGCTCTTTTACCAAACTCTAAGGAGAGCATGAATTAATAAAACATCAAGAGTTTTATTTCCTATATTGAAAAATCTTACATTTGCATAAAATCAACAACCGAATCTTTCAGAAATAAATTTAATCATAAGGAGAGCACCATAAAAAAAAAAAAAAACACTGCAAAATAAATCTTAAAACCACATTCAGGTTTAAAAAAGAGGAAAATATCATTTCTACTTATTCCTGAAGGATTTTTTTTTAATCTTTTAATTAATGACAGCCCCTCAGGGCACTGCAATTGTTAATTAAAACAAGGAGGAAAGGGAGAGGAAGTAGGCAAGAATGCTGAGATGAACACGTTTCCTTTTCTCTGCAGGGGAATAACATTAGTAAGCCAACATTAATAAATATTAATATTTTTGAGAGAAAGTATATAAAAATGTAAAAAAAAATCTTAAACTCAGCTTGGCACACACTAGCAGGTGCATAAATTAATTGGGGCTCCTCAAGAATTATAAACCCCAGGGTGTCACCTTTTGTCTAATTGAGTGGTGGTAGTGATCTCCCACCCATGACAGGATGGAGTACTGCCTTTTTGGTACAAGCTGACTCCTGTCAGGGGATAGTGCCTGATCAGAGGTCTTCTAAGGGATTTCATTCACTTTCATTCTAGCAATGGGCGGACAAGCACATGGGTAACCACCGTCATTATGAAACATTTCTTAAGTGCTTAGAGTTAGGAGCTAGACTCACAGCCCATTCAATTCATTGCCTTTTCTCTTTTCCACCATTAAATTTTTACTTAGAAAAAAATAATTATCAGATCTTTTGGTTCACCCCCCATGCTTACCTAATTTGGCAGGTTATTAGTGATAACAGTTCTCAGTCCTTCCCTACCACTTTCCCCTGCACCCCACATGAAAAAGGCTTTTATCTTTCTCCTGCGCTCAGAAATCTACTTAACAAGCTGAGCTTTAGAAGCCAAGAACAAAAAGAAATGTAAGAAAATCTGTTTCTCACTTTATTTGGAGGGTGACAGAAGCCAGAGCCCATAGGCTATATGTTTAGCATGAATAAAGTCGTTCTTTGAAATTAGGAAAATCTGGGATTGTTTTCCCCCATTTTTTCTATGACCCTAGTTTTACATAACCTTGTAGGCTTTTTATCATAGTTGCTTTTTCAAAAACAGAACTCATTCCCTTAGGGTTTGGTGGGGTTTTGGAGCGGGGTGCGGGGATAGGGTTTTCTTTTTTAAATTTTTTTCCCATTTCCTGTGTGCATGCATCCATTTGATGTTCTGCAAGCTAGGATGTCAGGGTCAGCTCATGGGGGTCAGTGTCGTTTACAGAATTTCTCAGATGCCAGCTAAGATCAGTAGCTAGGAGACAACTTTGAATTTCATTTGCTGTTTGTAGTCAGAATACATTCTTCACCACAGATGAGACCTTGCCTCCGTGGTGCTCTATCTCTAAGAGGACAAATTCTAGGTAATCAGAAAACTATATTTCGTACAAAATACCAAATCTCTGCTTATTTGAGCAATACCTAGTCAAGCACAGGTACCAGGGCAAAAAAAAAAAAAAAAAAATTGTTTTCTCTTTTCATTGCGTTAATCATTTCCGTTGGAAAACTCCTGATTTTTCTCAGATGCCCTAAAAAGCTTTGTCCATTGCTTGTGCTAATATAGTAGCTGAAGGAGGCACAGAGGAAAAATATCTACAACCATTTATACCCTATAGTTTTGTTATTGTTGTTCTCTTCACTTGTTCGTGGTATCTACTAATGTTGCATTGGGGGCACTGATTTATATATTATTTAACAGGAAAAGGAAAACTCTTAACTCTATTTCTCAAAGTGGACCTAAATAAGAATTGCCGGGAGCAAATCTTTTCTTCCCCTTCCCAACTTCACAAATCTGAGGATGGGGCCCACGAATCTATATTTTTAATAAGTGATTTTCATGCACATTCAAGTATAAGAGCCACTGACAGGCCAAATGCTTTTATACGGTAACATGATTTTTAATCATATATATGTAATATATATTATATAATAGGTTTTATTGATATTTTCTTTATATATAAAACAAGTGTATTATTAAATATATGTAGTTATGATATGTAATTGCAAATATATATGAAACTCTATTCAAACTCCTATCTGTCAGTAGTAGCGGGTACCTCAGACTCAGAAATAATAACTCAGAGTCAAGGTCCTGAAGTTTGGCCCCTGTCTGGAGGGCAGACGGCAGGGTCAGGTTACAATGCCAAGATGGAGGAGGAAGAAGAAAAGGTGGAGGCGGAGAAAGAGTAGGAGAAGGAGAAGGAAGGAAGAGAGAAAAACCAAGATACCAGGTCTGGGAAAAGACTTCAGGTGGGTCAAACTCAGGGACCTTCCAGCCAGGCCCAAACATCACTAACCACAGGCCAGGTTCCAGATTTTGACTTATGTTCCCCTCCTGGGATTTTTAAACCAGGGACTGGTATTAGAGGTGACCTATTTACAGTTAATCTCAAACCTACTCTCCAACCGCAGGGAAGGTGAAACCAGCATCCCTAGGAAACAAGGATGGTGGACTGTTCTAATTCAGACTACACTTTACTAAAGTTCTGAAACTCAAGAATTGGTTTTTGCCTCCATGTGGCCCACAAAGAGATGTCAGTCTCTGAATCCACCCACATTCATTTGAGAACTCATTGAATAGAACTTGGAAGTAAATTTTAATGAGTACCCAATGGGGATTAGGGGTGGAATGGGGGTGGAATTATTTTTAACTCTAGTTTTGTTTCACATGAGATAGATGGTACCTAAATTTTCCAGAAACCTTTAAAGAAACTTTGATCTCTCAAAGGTTTCCTCAGCCCACTTCAATCTCATTGGTTTTCTCACAAAATTGCCTCTGGGATAATGCATTTGATATCAACAGGAACACAAACTCCCAGGTGCTTTTGCAGGCTCATACACTAGCTGTCTTCAGACTCTTGCTAATGAGAGCTTGCTCAAGAAGGAAATTAGTGAGCTGTTTCCAAACTGCCTGCCTTCTAAGATTTGTGTAACTGTGACAGATTTATTGATGCAGCTTGGAGAAGGGTTTTCATCTTTTTTTTTAATGTTCATTTATAAATATAGAAGCCTGTACTTTTCATAAAAGTATATCCAGAGACCTTTTCAATATATTGATGGCTTAAACTAACAATACAAATAATGTTTAAAAACACTTATCAGTAGCAGCCCCACACTGCACACCTTTATGTTTGTACAAATTAGACTTGATGGTTAAACCTGTGAAGATGTCATGGTATTGGGAAATTCGGATTTTGTTTCCTTGTATCATTCAGGAATGATGTATTTTATATTTTTAAATAGGTAAATACATGAAGAGAATGTTATGCTCTGAAAGGGCAGACCCTGTTACTTATCACTCTTGCTATGATAGCTCTCTCATGCCCTTCCTAGTGTTGCAGAATGGGGCACGAGAGGATGGTCATGTCCCAGGTCTCGGGCAAGTCCCTAGGATGGACTGCTAAGTGAGGGTCTGGGAAAAGACTTCAGGTGGGTCAAACTCAGGGACCTTCCAGCCAGGCCCAAACATCACTAACCACATGCCAGGTTCCAGATTTTGACTTACCTTCCCCTACTGGGATTCCTTCCTGCTTCACGCAGGAAGGAAATCAAGAGTGAGCCATAGTAAGTGGAAGCAGGTTTATTTAGAGAGATACACATTCCGTATACAGAATGCAATCCGTCGGGGCAGGGGTGGTTAGTTTTTATGGCCTGGGTAATTCCATACACTAACAAGTGGGAGGAATATTCTAACTATCTTGGAGAAGGGGCAGAGATTTCCAGGAATTGGGCCACTGCCCAAATTTTGGTCCTGTATGGTCACGCTCAGAACTGTCACAGCACCCGTGGGTGTGTCATTTAGCATATGCTAATGTATTACAATGAGTGCATAATGAGGCTAAAGGTGACTAGAAATTGAATCTTCTGCCATCTTGGGCCTAGTTGGTTCTAACCAGTTTTTGTCATATCCTCAACAGCTGTGTCATTCTTTTAATGGTGGTGCCCTGCCCCCGTCCCTCCTGTCTCACGAGCAGAGCTTCCCGAGTTACTTCCTACTGTTATAGTCTCTGCTTCCTCACCTTTCCTTCCCTCCACAGCTACCTTCCATTCTTCTAGTTCTCAGCTTTCCAGAGACCTCCTAATGACCAAATCCAGGGACGCCTGTTTCCACTTTTCTTTCTTGTCCTCAACTGTATCACTTGCACCTCTGGATCACTCTCCTTCAGACGCACCCATCTGGCCACCATTCTCCTCAGCTCGGGTCACTCCTTTCCATCGTCACTAATTTCTCTTCCCATGTTGACTTGTCTAGGAAATAGTCACTGTGTTTTCCTTGATTTTCACACTCACAATACTTCCCAGATGTGTGGGTATTTTTCCACACTAACAATTCTATGACACCAGCTGGGTGACCTACAATTCAACTCAATTCTGACACTAATCAGAGTTAACACAGACCTCACTGGTTAAGGGCTCAGTCCCTCAAGACTGCCCCCACTTCAGATGCTAGTCTCAAGTAGTGTGTCTCAAGGTTACCCACAACTTCTATATGACTTGGCTACAAAGACGAGGTTCCCATGACCCTCCCTTCTCAGGTTTGATAATTTGCTAGAATGGTTCACAGAACCCAGGAAAACAGTTTACTTACCATTGCTGATTCATTACTAAGCATACTTTAAACGATGGAAATGAACGAGCACAGGAACTTCCATCCTGATAGCGCTGGGAGAGCTCCTGGTGTCTGGATGTGTTCACCAATGAGGAAGCCCTCCAAGCTAGTAATTCAGGGGTGTTTAGGGAGGGCTCATCATGTAGACATGATCAATCATTAACTCAATCTCCAGCCCCTCTGCCCTCTCCAGAGGATGGAGGTAGGGCTGAAAGTTCCAAGCTTCTAATCATGCTTGGTCTTCCTGGTGACCAGCCCCAATCCAGGAGCCTGCCAAGAGTCATCTCTTAGAACAAAAGATGCTATCTTTTCCCATCACCCAGGAAATTCCAAGGGACTTAAGTTCTCTGTGTCACAACCAGGGTCAAAGGCCAAATATTAGCAGGAACATAATATGTATATATTATGTATATATATACATATATGTATATATGTATATATTATATATATATGTATATATACGTATATATGTATATATGTATATCTATTTTATTAGTTCACAGCCCTTTAAATGCTGTTATGCTTTCATAGGCATCATGCCCATCTTCTCTCTGCCCCAACTCCCCCATATTCCACATTTGCAGATATATAGTATCACTAGTGTACGATTTATACTCTTCCACTTTTTTATTCTCTTCACTGTGCATGATTATTTACTAGTTATTAATTAGGGGTAGCGGTTTGCAAATTATTTAGAAGCAAAAATTAAAAGAAAAACACTTTGAGGTATTTTTCAAAGTGGACCTATATGAAAATTGCGGGGGGCTCCTTAAAAATGCATTTTTGGTCCTCCCCCACTTTACCAATCTGGAGGGGAGGCCCAGTGATCTATATTTTTAACAAGGATCCCAGTGATTCCTTGCACATTCGAGTACGAGAACTACTTGTAGGTGAAATTTTTTTATAAGGTAAGATTTTTAGGGGACCAGAAACTGAGGAGATGTCTCCTCATTTTCCCTCACCCTGCCCCACATCCAGCAGGATCCTAAATAGTGTTGATTCTGTATGCTGTCTCCTGTACCCTTCTCCTCTGTTCCATCCCCTCTTTTGCTCTTTTGGTGCCCTAATTCATTACATGTGGTACTTGTGTCTCCAACCTACCATCCACAGTGTCTGTGTGTCCTTGGTTAACACCAAAATCTGATTGTGTTTCACCAACTTAAATTATTCACTGACTCCGTAATGTTTGTAGACTGAAATTCCAAGTCTTTAACGTGGCTTACAAAGGCGAGCCCCGTCCCCATATATCCCGCTTGACACACTCCACTTGTGGCCACACAGAACAGCTTTCATTCTGTGAAGCCACACTCTCTCCTGGTGTACCTTTGGCCATGTCTCCACACTCACACCCCCCGGGCCACCCCCTTTCCCCCCCCCTCACCACTGCCCTGTTCAGGAATCCTGTTCAGCTCTCAGCATCCAGGTTTCCTTCTCTTTGACATGTGACTCCCCTAGGCTGACCCAGATTTCTCTATGCACCCATGCCCCCTGTACAGCCATCAATCTGAGCTCTTTTCACACCATATTGCAGCTGTGTGCTTGTCTCTCTGCGGGGCCATTTCTCATCCAGGGGCTAAGGGAGCAAAGAGACCTCAAGGACCTGGGCCAGGTGGGTGCTGAGAGCCAGGAGCAAGTCAGAAGCAGCATTAGTCCCAGAAGTGAGTGCTCATTGAAAGAAGGAAGAAAAATTGGGGCCAGGAAGGATTTTTTTAATTTAATGAATGTAATTTTTTAAATTTTATTCACTGTGCCCACACGAGACCAAACATAGGCTTTAAGTAAGCAGGATGTGTTTCAGTTGGACATAAGGAAGGGTGGCTTTACTGCAAAGTTGATACAAGACTGAAATAGAAAAGTTACGGAGCTGGAGTCTCTTCTAGGCTATCTTTAAAATGAGAACCGGTAGAAGTTACCTGTTTGTGAGCCATGAGCTTGGGGAAGGTTTAATTTACATTCTCTGATCTTCCCATACCTCTTGAACAGTGTTGAATTTCACTGTTAAATGCATGCATACTTCTGACAATTTCTTAAGGATAGTTTTCTAGAAGTGGAATTAATAGATTAAAAGATATAAGCATTTTGAATGTCCTTAATGCGTATTGCTAAATCAATTTTCAGAAAACTCGTATCAATATTCCCTCTTCTGAAAAGTGAGAATGGTACCAATGTCATTTTACTTTTTATTTCTTGGTTAGCTTCTCAGATATTTACGTTTATCAGCTATCTGTATTTCTTGGTTTATAAATTGACTGGTTATTTGGGGATTTTTTTTTGGTCTTTGTTCTTGCCCATTCCTCTCCTGAGATCTTAGCGTTTTTCTTATTTATTCGAACGAGTTCTGTGTCGGTAAAGCATATTAACCCTTTCTTTTTTTCATCCCTTATTTGATATTTGACATTCAGTCATATCAATGTTGTTTTGACATATGAGAATGTGCCCCAATTACAGATTCACTCAATACAACGCTTCAGTATGTAGATAAGTACAATGTGCTTATCTGCGACTTGGCTTGTCTTCCCTACAAACTCTCAGCCATTGGATAGGTAGGTAGAAATTAACTTTTAGGGCTTTTTTTTTTACTTTAATTTAATTTTATTTATTTATTTGGCTGTGTTGGGTCTTCGTTTCTGTGCGAGGGCTTTCTCTAGTTGCAGCGAGCGGGGGCCCCTCTTCATCCCGGTGCACGGGCCTCTCACTGTCACGGCCTTTCTTGTTGCGGGGCACAGGCTCCAGATGCGCAGGCTCAGTAGTTGTGGCTCACGGGCCCAGCCACTCCGCGGCATGTGGGATCTTCCCAGACCGGGGCACGAACCTGTGTCCCCTGCATCGGCAGGCGGACTCTCAACCACTGCGCCACCAGGGAAGCCACTTTTAGGGCTTTTAAAATTTTTTGAATTGTGTCTGAGCTAATTGTTTAGCCCTTTTAGGCAGTTTTTGGTTTGTTGAGATAACTGGGTAAGCTCTCTTATTGCTGAACCCAATTCCCCAGCTCTGATCCAAGATGGAGTTGAGTGTACTGGTCACCTGTTTGTGGGGGACTGAAGAGCAATTCGGATCCACATGGTACCGCCTACTCTCTGTCTCTCTGTGTTGCTGCCTGACTGGCTGGGCTTTCCTAGGCTGGTTGTCGTAACGCACTCTGCCACATTCTTCTGGGCACAGGGAATCCACCCCTAGCCTCTGCTGAGAGGTCTCTCACCCTCACCCCGGTGCCAGGCTTGCAGGCTCTCAATTCAGGTCCAAGACCTTGGATGGGGCAGATCCCAGACACACCACATGGGGACCAAGAAGTAACCAGAAAAGCTCCACTTCCAGTCCTCCCTGGGCCTAACCGAACGCACCAGCCGTTTCCCCCAGTGTGGCTGCCCCTGGGTTGGTAAAGTGTAGCCTGAGAGGCTGTCTCTTTCTAAAGGACTAAACGGAGTCGGAAACAGAGATCCTTCCTCCTTCCAAGTCCCCCAGATCATAGGGTCTCAGCCAGGACACACACTTCGGACCGGTTCTTTTTTCCTACCTTTTCACTTCCCTCTTCCTTGCACAATCCCTCTGGCTTTTGATTTCTAACTTCCCTTGTGCCAAACATTTTTCCAGCACAGAGCAGCAAGCCTCCTGGCCTCAGCCTCAGGGGCAGAAGTGGTGTCTTTTCCTTACTCCGGGAGAACTGTAAGATCTGGTCAGCCATGCCCACCCCTTGATGTGTAAAATTATGGCTAAACAGATGGGGGTATTTAGCAATCCTCACTCTCCAGACTTTCCAGCCTGGCTTGAGAGAGCACAATCTCTTCCTCCCCTGCTCTGGGCAAGTCAGTCTGGTGGCTCCACCCTGGAAGGGCCAGGCTGCAGATGGGACACAGAGTAAGGGGGAAATTAGAATGCATCTGTTTGATCTTGGCAAAATATTGTCCTGGTTACATAAATTTTCAATTTTTATGTTGTCGTGTCTCACATTGCTTTTACTTCCCTGGTGGCGCAGTGGTTGAGAGTCTGCCTGCCGATGCAGGGGACACGGGTTCGTGCCCCGGTCCGGGAGGATCCCACATGCCGCGGAGCGGCTGGGCTCGTGAGCCATGGCCACTGAGCCTGCGTGTCCGGAGCCTGTGCTCCGCAACAGGAGAGGCCACAACAGTGAGAGGCCCGCGTACCACACACACACAAAAAAATACCAGGTAAATATTCATCTGTAGTTTCTTTTAGTTTTTAAAGATTCGTTTCCTTTTTTAAAAAGTCTTTAGTCCATATAAGTTGTATTTGAGTAAATACTGTGAATTTTTAAACTCCAAGTAGTTTTATTTTTTAACAGTGTTCTCACAACCCTTGATATATTCTCTTCCTTGATTTCACAAGCTGCAGTTTTCTATTTCAGTTGTTCTTCCTCTCTGCCCCTGAAAGTGGACATTCTCTAAGTCTCTATCCTTTTCCCTTTTCTTCTCAACCCTCATTCCCACGAAATCACATATATACTTTCAACATCAGCTCTCTCCAATATGTAGGCACTAAAAGATGTTCAAAAGGCTGCAGGCTGTGTTTCAAACTCTCTATTGGACTTTTTCACTAGGATCTTGCCCCAGCCTTCGAACTTAGTGCATCCTACCCTTATGCTCCCAAACCCCAACTTGCCCCTGCCCCTGCCCCTCCCCCACCCACCTTCCTTGTGTCTGTCAATGGTTCACCAGCCCCACTCCCCAGATTCCAGAACTCCCACTCACACCGACACTTCCCAGCCATCCTGCACCCCTCCCTGCGACCCTCCAGTCAGTTTTCAAGCACTCAAGGTCCTTCCTATGTGGCATTTGAACTGTTAGATTCTTTGGTCCCTTGAAATCTTGCAGGCTCTTTGGAGCTTGTTTGAAATACAGTCCTTTTCTGGAACCTTCACTGTGTGCTCCCTCCAGATCAGAGCAATCTCTGATTTAAGTAAATTATCACAGCACATAGTACTTTTTTGATAGTACTCATCTCACTTGACCTTGTATTATAGATATTCACGTAGGTCAATTTCCTTTATATTTTAAGGGGCTGAGGTGTAAGATTTCTATGCTACCAAATAATGATATAAAAAAAGGAGTGATACTTTCTGAATAAAGTTTATATTTGAAATTAGGAAATGTGCGTAATGAGGATTGATTAATTCATCTTACGGAATTCATAAAACTAGAAATAATTTAGGTTAAGTTTATGATCGGCCTTTCGACCATGGCATGCACTCTCTCCACCACTCCCTCCCCGCCCTCTCTTCCCTTTTTCATGCACAAACTGAAGGCCAGAAGCCACATCATATTTTGCCTAATCTGCAGTTCCAGGAGAGTACCTTAAATGTTACAGAATCGGAACACAAATTCGTTAAAAGAATTAGTGAACGATTGAATGGATGGATGGATGAAAGCGATGGTCCTCTAAAACGAATACGAAATTTACTGATACAGGACCATGAAATACCCATTTGTATGTGTTCTCCTCTCTCAGAAGACGCCTTCCTGCTGATTTTCAGTGAGGTGGCGTGCTCACCCCCGGCCTGCCCTTCAGCAGGTCAAGGTTATGAGCAAGGAGACTGTCAGCCTAGCCCCTTCTTCCCAAGCCCAGCTCCGTGCACGTAACTACATTCAGGGCGAACGCCATGCTGCTTTTCCTAGGCTCCCAAATACTACTTGTAAGAAATGACTAGAGCCATAAAATAACAGGGAGTAGGGGGGCTTGCTGGAGGTGTGGATAACAAAACATAAGCAGCTTTCGTCTATAAAGGGCGAAATAATTCTATATAATCAAAATTATGTGAGCCAAAACCTCCCCCACTGTGTGTCAGGATGGCCTGTGAGTCGGCCTGGGCTTCATTTTGACTGCCATGGGCATGTAAATTTCCAGTCAACCTCGATATTAACTCTGTGTCACCCAGCTAGGCAGAAATTTGGTCTAAGGAGTATTAGTGTACATGCAGACACACCCTCTTTAGTTAAGGGAACCAGTCCTCCACAAGCGACTTGTAGACGTTGCTAATTAGAAAAGGCCTCAGAACAAAGGTAAGTGGGATAAATTCCTATTTACTGAATTAATATTACTGGTTCCCTGGGTGCTTCTTCTCCTTGGAAGCACTTCTAGCAGTCTGATTTGGGATTTTTATCTGGCGCTGTTCTGAGACTGAGGCTTTGGGACCTATATTAATTTTAGATCCTAGTCTGTAGAGATTAGTCAATGCTCTGAACGCTAATGTACTGGTGAAATAGTTTTCCGGAGCAAAAGTGCTTGCTTATCTGATCTGTCCTCTTCGGTATGAATTCCACCTTAACATTCCATGTTACGGACGAGTATGATTAATTCATTACCCAAGATTACAGCAGTATGCTAAAAGCTACCTGGAGGCATTTCTTTTGGTGTGAAATATTAAAGATTCAACATTTACATCAGTGCACCTAATTCATATTCCTGAGCCTGTGGGCTGAGATAGGGGCTTGGAAATATTCAGTCATTTTCTACTTTGATTTGTTAAAATATTTCAGAGGATTACTGCTTTAACTACCTCTTTGACAAGAACAAGGAGAACTCTTTTCAAGAAGGCTAAGATGCGAAAACAAAAAGCCATGGTGTCTTTTATTTCTAAAAAGTGTTATAGATCAGGTTTTGACAATAGTGGACCATGAAGTACCTGAACAGTGATACTAGTAAGAACTTATCTGACAAACAGAAAGGCTAATACTGTATGGCCACTCATAAATAGAAGCTAAAATATAGTAGCCCATAGGGAGTAAATGTGAGAATACTCTATATTGTTGGCCATTTCCAGAGCAGGAAACAGAAGTTTGGTTAATGCAACTGAATTTCCAAATTTCTCTGAAGGGGCTTTAGAAATGTATTCTAATGCTTAGATTTAAGCCAGAATGTGACTCAAATTCACTACCACTTCAAGTAAAATAACAATATAAAGTAATGATGCCATACTATGAAGAATTAACTTAGAGAAATGTCTATTTAGGTCTTCTGCCCGTTTTTCTGTTGGGTTGTACGAGCTGTTTGTATATTTTGGAAATTAAGCTCTTGTCAGTCACACTGTTGGCAAACATCTTCCCAGACATACAGGTGGCCAACAGGCACATGATAAGATGCTCAACATTGCTAATTATTAGAGAAGTGCAGATCAAAACTACAATGAGGTATCACCTCACACCGGTCAGAATGATCATCATCAAAAAGTCTACAAATAATAAATGCTGGAGAAAGTGTGGAGAAAAGGGTACCTTCCTACACTGTTGGTGGGAATGTAAATTGCTACAGCCACTATGGAAGACAGTATGGATGTTCCTCAAAAAACTAAAAATAGAACTGCCGTATGATCCAACAGTCCCACTTCTGGGTATATATCCAGAAAAGATGAAAACTCGAATTCAAAAAGATACACACACCCCAATGTTCATAGCAGCACTGTTTACAATAGCCAAGACATGGAAGCAACCAAAGTGTCCATCAACAGATGAATGGTTAAAAAAAGTAAAGAAGATATATATGTATGATGGAATATTACTCGGCCATAAACAAGAATGAAATAATGCCATTTGCAGCAACATGGGTGGACCTAGAGATTATCATACTAAGTGAAGTAAGTCAGGCAGAGAAAGACAAATATATGATTATCACTTATATGTGGAATATAAAAAATAGTACAAATGAACTTATTTACAAAACAGAAACAGACTCACAGACATAGAAAACAAACTTATGGTTACCAAAGAGGAAGGCGTAGGGGATAAACTAGGAGTATGGGATTAACAGATGCACACTACCATATATAAAATAGATAAACAACAAGGATTTACTGTATAGCAAAGGGAACTATATTCAGTATCTTATAATAAGCTATAATGGAAAAGAATTTTTAAGAAAAATATAGATATATACGTATATATGTGTAACCAAATCAGTTTGCTGTACACCTGAAACTAACACAATATTGTAAATCAACTATACTTCCGTTTAAAGAAAAAAAGAATTAACTTAGAAGCTGGAAAAAGTACACAGCTTCCAGCCCCTGCCCCTTTGCTCCTGTGTCTGGTAGAGAAGACCAAGATGGTTGAGCTGACTTTCAACAGTGTAAACATGGCCGGTGGTCTCACCCTCACCTTTGAGTAGGTAAGGAGGGATGTAATCAGGCATAGAGCTAAATGGTGTTTCCTCTTCTCTTTTTAAATCATAAAATACACATTTAGAAGAATGTATAAAATATATTTGTCAAATGTTAAGGAAAACTTGAAAGCAAATACCTGTGTGACTGCTACCCGTTCAAGAACTAGATTCATGCCAACCCCGCCTATGTGCACCTCCTCAGTCCCCCAAAGTGGTTTTCATTAGAAATACTTTCTAGAAGCTTCAAAGGAATGATGACTTAATTCCCCCCTTTTAAACCATGCTCCCACTACAAGTCCTTGCTGAGCTAGAGATAGTATCTAAATGGGGCAGCACTGAGAAAAAATAAAACCATGTATTCTTCCCTGAATGGCAAAAATTCAAAGATTTACTGAAAATTAATCCTTTTAGGAATAGTCTGTATATCTTCTTTGGAAAAATGTCTATTTAGGTCTTCTTCCCATTTTTGGATTGGGTTGTTTGTTTTCTTGATGTTGAGCTGCATGAGCTTCTTGTAAATTTTTGAGATTAAACCTTTGTCAGTTGCTTCATTTGAAAATATTTTCTCCCATTCTGAGGGTTGTCTTTTCGTCTCGTTTATAGTTTCCTTTGCTGTGCAAAAGCTTTTAAGTTTCATTAGGTCTCATTTGTTTATTTTTGTTTTTATTTTCACTTCTCTAGGAGGTGGGTCAAAAAGGATCTTGCTGTGATTTATGTCATAGAGTGTTCTGCCTATGTTTTCCTCTAAGAGTTTTAGAGTCTCTGGCCTTATATTTAGGTCTTTAATCCATTTTGAGTTTGTTTTTGTGTATGGTGTTAGGGAGTGTCCTAATTTCATTCTTTTACATGTAGCTGTCCAGTTTTCCCAGCACCACTTATTGAAGAGGCTGTCTTTCCTCCATTGTATATTCTTGCCTCCTTTATCAAAGATAAGGTGACCGTATGTGCATGGGTTTATCTCTGGGCTTTCTATCCTGTTCCATTGATCAATATTTCTGTTTTTGTGCCAGTACCATACTGTCTTGATTACTGTAGCTTGGTAGTATAGTCTGAAGTCTGGGAGTCTGATTCCCCCAGCTCCGTTTTTTTCCTCAAGATTGGTTTGGCTATTCGGGGTCTTTTGTGTTTCCATACAAATTGTGAAATTTTTTGTTCTAGTTCTGTGAAAAATGGCATTGGTGGTTTGATAGGGATTGCATTGAATATGTAGATTGCTTTGGGTAGTATAGTCATTTTCACAATGTTGATTCTTCCAATCCAAGAACATGGTATATCTCTCCATCTGTTTGTATCATCTTTATTTTCTTTCATCAGTGTCATAGTTTTCTGCCTACAGGTCTTTTGTCTCCTTAGGTAGGTTTATTCCTAGGTATTTTATTCTTTTTGTTGCAATGGTAAATGGGAGTGTTTCCTTAATTTTTCTTTCAGATTTTTCATCATTAACGTATAGAAATGCAAGAGATTTCTGTCCATTAATTTTGTATCCTGGTACTTTACCAAATTCATTGATTAGCTCTAGTATTTTTCTGGTAACATCTTTAGGATTCTATATCTATAGTATCATGTCATCTAACCAAACCAAAAGAGGTAAGCTTTACTTCTGCTTTTCCAATTTGGATTCCTTCTATTTCTTTTTCTTCTCTGATTGCTGTTGCTAAAACGTCCAAAACTATGTTGAATAATAGTGGTGAGAGTGGACAACCTTGTCTTGTTCCTGATCTTAGAGGAAATGGTTTCAGTTTTTCACCATTGAGAATGATGTTGGCTGTGGGTTTGCCATATATGGCCTTTATTATGTTGAGGTAAGTTCCCTCTATGCCTACTTTCTGGAGGATTTTTATCATAAATTGGTGTTGAATTTTGTCAAGAGCTTTTCTGCATCTATTGAGATGATCATACGGTTTTTCTCCTTCAATTTGTTAATATGGTGTATCACATTGATTGATTTGCATATATTGAAGAATGCTTGCATTCCTGGGATAAACCCCACTTGGTCATGGTTTATGATCCTTTTAATGTGTTGTTGGATTCTGTTTGGTAGTATTTTGTTGAGGATTTTTGCATCTATGTTCATCAGTGATATTGGCCTGTAGTTTTCTTTCTTTGTGACATCTTTGTCTGGTTTTGATATCAGGGTGATGGTGGCCTCATAGAATGAGTCTGAGGGTGTTCCTCCCTCTGCTATATTTTGGAAGAGTTTGAGAATGATAGGTGTTAGCTCTTCTCTAATTGTTTGATAGAATTTGCCTGTGAAGCCATCTGATCCTGGGCTTTTGTTGTTGGAAGGTTTTTAATCACAGTCTCAATTTCTGTGCTTGTGATTGGTCTGTTTATATTTTCTATTTCTTCCTGGTTCAGTCTTGGAAGATTGTGGTTTTCTAAGAATTTGTCCACTTCTTCCAGGTTGTCCAATTTATTGGCATATAGCTGCTTGTAGTAATCTCTCATGATCCTTTGTCTTTCTGCAGTGTCCGTTGTTACTTCTCCTTTTTCATTTCCAATTCTATTGATTTGAGTCTTCTCCCTGTTTTTCTTGATGAGTCTGGCTAACAGTTTATCAATTTTTTTTATCTTCTGAAAGAACCAGCTTTTAGTTTTATTGATCTTTGCTATTGTTTCCTTCATTTCTTTTTCATTTATTTCTGATCTGATCTTTATGATTTCTTTCCTTATGCCAAGTTTGGGGGGGTTTTGTTCTTCTTTTTCTAATTACTTTAGGTGTAAGGTTAGGTTGTTTATTTGAGATGTTTCTTGTTTCTTCAGGTAGGATTGTATTGCTATAAACTTCCCTCTTAGAACTGCTTTTGCTGCATCTCATAGGTTTTCAGTCATCGTGCTTTCGTTGTCATTTGTTTCTAGGTATTTTTTGATTTCCTCTTTGATTTCTTCAGTGATCTCCTGGTTATTTAGTAGTGTATTGTTTAGCCTCCATGTGTTTGTATCTTTTACAGATTTTTTCCTGTAATTGATATCTAGTCTCATAGTGTTGTGGTCGGAAAAGATACTTGATACGATTTCAGTTTTCTTAAGTTTACCAAGGCTTGCTTTGTGACCCAAGATATGATCTGTCCTGGAGAATGTTCCATGAGTCCTTGAGAAGAAAGTGTATTCTGTTGTTTTTGGATGGAATGTCCTATAAATATCAGTTAAGCCCATCTTATTTAATGTATCATTTAAAGCTTGTGTTTCCTTATTTATTTTCATTTTGGATGATCTGTCCATTGTTGAAAGTGGGGTGTCAAAGTCCCCCACTATGATTGCATTACTGTCAATTTCTCCTTTTATGGCTGTTAGCATTTGCCTTATGTATTGAGGTGCTCCTATGTTGGGTGTATAAATATTTACAATTGTTATATCTTCTTCTTGGGTTGATCCCTTGATCTTTATGTAGTGTCCTTCTTTGTCTCTTATAATAGTCTTTATTTTAAAGTTTATTTTGTCTGATATGAGAATTGCTACTCCAGCTTTCTTTTGATTTCCATTTTCATGGAATATCTTTTTCCATCCTCTCACTTTCTGTCTGTTTGTGTCCCTAGGTCTGAAGTGGGTCTCTTGAAGACAGCGTATATACGGGTCTTTTTTTTGTATCCATTCAGCCAGTCTATGTCTTTTGGTTGGAGCATTTAATCCATTACCTTTACGGTAGTTATCAATATGTGTGTTCCTATTACCATTTTCTTAATTGTTTTGGATTTGTTATTGTAGATCTTTTCCTTCTCTTGTGTTTCCTGCCTAGAGATGTTCCTTTAGCATTTGTTGTAAAGCTGGTTTAGTGGTGTTGAATTCTCTTATCCTTTGCTTGTCTGTAAAACTTTTAATTTCTCTGTCAAATCTGAATGAGATCCTTGCTGGCTAGAGTAATCTTGGTTGTAGGTTTTTCCCTTTCATCACTTTCAGTATGTCCTGCCACTCCCTTCTGGCTTGCAGAGTTTCTGCTGGAAGTTAAGCTGTTAACCTTATGGGGATTCCCTTGTATGTTATTTGTTGTTTTTCCCTTGCTGCTTTTAATATTTTTTCTTTGTATTTAATTTTTAATAGTGTGATGTGTATCTTGACATGTTTCTCCTTGGATTTATTTTGTATGGGACTCTTTGTGCTTCCTGGACTTGACTATTTCCTTTCCCATATTAGGGAAGTTTTCAACTATAATCTCTTCAAATATTTTCTCAGTCCCTTTCTTTTTCTCTTCTTTATCTGGGACCCCTATAATTCGAATGTTGGTGTGTTTAATGTTGTCCCAGAGGTCTCTGAAATTGTCCTCAATTCTTTTCATTCTTTTTTCTTTATTCTGCTCTGCGGTAGTTATTTCCACTATTTTATCTTCCAGGTCACTTATCTGTTCTTCTGCCTCAGTTATTCTGCTATTGATTCCTTCTAGAGAATTTTTTATTTCATTTATTGTGTTGTTCATTATTGTTTGTTTGCTCTTTAGTTCTTCTAGGTCCTTGTTAAACATTTCTTGTATTGTCTCCATTCTATTTCCAAGATTTTGGATCATTTTTACTATCATTATTCTGAATTCTTTTTCAGGTAGAGTACCTGTTTCCTCTTCATTTGTTTGGTCTGGTGGGGTTTTACCTTGCTCCTTCATCTGCTGTGTGTTTCTCTGTCTTTTCATTTTCCTTAACCTACTCTGTTTTTGGCCTCCTTTTCACAGGCTGCAGGTTCGTAGTTCCTGTTGTTTTTGGTGTCTGTCCCCAGTGGCTAAGGTTGGTTCAGTGGGTTGTGTAGGCTTCCTGGTGGAGGGGACTGTTGCCTGTGTTCTGGTGGATGAGGCTGGATCTTTTCTTTCTGGTGGGCAGGACCACGTCCAGTGATGTGTTTTGGGGTGTCTGTGACCTTATTATGATTTTAGGCAGCCTCTCTGCTAGTGGGTGGGTTTGTGTTCCTGACTTGCTAGTTGTTTGGCATAGGGTGTCCCGCACTGTAGCTTGCTGGTCATTGAGTAGAGCTGGGTCTTAGCATTGAGATGGAGATCCCCAGGAGAGCTTTCACCATTTGATATTACATGGAGCCAGGAGGTCTCTGGTGGCCCAATGTCCTGAATTCAGCTCTCCCACCTCAGAGGCACAGGCCTGACACCCGCCTGGAGCACCAAGACTGTGTCAGCCACATGGTCTTTTTTGAGGGAGGCCCTGGTTCTCTTCAAGCTCAGCCAAGGGAAGCTGCAGGGAAGGCCTCCAAACTACAGAACTCCACACTCTAGAGGCCCTCCTTGGACATGTTACCTATCCACTTTCAGGCAGGTCCTAAACAGAGGCCCCGTGATCTTTTTTTAAGAGTTGAAATATTTCAGAAAAACTGGCCTTGATCTCAAAGTAAATGATCTAAAGTAGAAGAAAATCTTGCAACAATCTTATGACATTTTAATGTTGTATCTTTTTTGTTTTTTTTGTCCTACTGATTGTTTAATCAAATGTCAGCACCTTCTCCCAACCTCAGAGAAATCAGCACCCCGTGGAATTTTCTGTAAGCCAGTGTGTTGTTTTGCTGGTCATTCCTAGAAGGTGTGAGATGAATTGGAACCAAATTTGAGCATGTTTAGCAAGGCTGAGTGTACTTGTTTACGAGATTGCTCTTCCCTGTACATAGATAATTAGTTAAGCCTTATCAGACCCTGAGGGTAATTTGTCAAAATAATGTGTGTTTTTCTATTTCAGTGTTAACTCCCATTGCATATTATTAATAGATTATTAACTTAGTATAAATAGCTTAGGGAAAACCATTCAGTTAGATTTGTTTGTTTTCTAATATTTTAATGGGGCAAGAGAAAGTGATCTTAAACTACTGGGCAATTATACATAGTACACAAAGTTTAAAGCATAAAAAAATCTAGCTCATCTCATAAGCTGACCAAAAAGGGCATTATTAATCAATTACAAATTATGAACTCCAAGAAATAATATTCTAAATGTAATACAGTAGCAGTATCCCATGGAGAATATATTTGGAAAATATGGAAATGGAAATAAAAAATATGAATTTGACTGCATCATTTAGTTAGAACAAAGGAATAAAAGCACCATGTTTCCTCTGCTCTGAGTTATTAAAAGACCTCTAGATATTCTGGCCTTTCAGAAATCCTAGTCCTACCTTAGCTGGGAGAAGAATGGAAAGTGTAATTTTGCATTTAACTGAAATATTCAATTACTGTTTTTCTTTCTTGAGAACTGTGGTCTGAGCATATGTGCTTTGGGGACAAGAAAATACCAGGCCAATTAGCAGTAAAGGTCTGCTTTTATGCTAGAGTCATGACTTTGGGGAATAAGGAGGAGATCAAGATGCATTTTCACAGTTGAGCACAGACAAGCAAGACAGATTGCTCTGGGATGGTTGATGGCTCTGTAAATATAAATGTGAAAAAAAAAAAAGAAAGAAAGAAGGAGCAATGACATTCCAGGAGTGGATATTTACAAATGTAAATGCATTTTGCTTTGCTTGTGAGCACAGAGCACCTGGCACTAATACTATTTGCTTCTTTGGATAAAGATCACTAGAGTATATTATTAAGAGGAAAATATCAGAGAAACTACATGAATTAGTGATCTGAAATGAATTAAGAAAATAGTTGTGGGGAATTCCCTGGTGGTCCAGTGGTTAAGACTCCATGCTTCCAATGCAGGGGGCATAGTTTCGATCCCTGGTTGGGGAACTAAGATCCCACGTGCTGCACAGCACAGCAAAAAAAAAAAAAAAGAAAGAAAGAAACAAAGAAAATGTATTGTGTTTACAAAGCTTTCAGCAAGTGATCGTTCAATACTTCAACAACAAGATTGTCCAGAGGCTGTGAAAGAAGAAATGAACACTGTATGAGTCAGGGTGCTCCAGAGAAACAGACCCAATAGGATATATGCGGAGCTTTGTTATGAGGAATTGGCTCATGTGATGATGGAAGCCAGGAAGTGCCACAATCTGCTCTCTGCAAGCTGGAGACCAGTGGTGTAATTCAGTTCCAGACTGAAGGCCTAAGAACCGGGGTGACCAAAGGTGAAATTCCAGTCCAAGAGCAGGAAAAGAGGAAATGAGATGTCCCAGCTCAAGTAGTAGTGAGGCAGGAAAAAAAAATGATTAATAGAATCTGGACTCTTCTAATTTGGACTCTGATTTGCTGCAAATTTCTCCTTCCATAATGGCATAAATAGGAAAATCTGTAATTTCAGTTCTAGATTTTTAGCCACAGGTCTCTTTCCTGAAAATTAAAAAAAAAAAAATAGAAAGAAAGAAAGAAATGATGTCTGTTTTATACATTGAGGGACCATAATCACACAAATAATTTATGAAGTCACTTGGGGTGACTAAGCATGGGATGCACTGGTGAGCAGGTCAGGCTGAGGATAACGCAGAATCACCTGGAAATAAATGGTCATCATACTAAGCTATGAGCTTAGAGACCTGATTAGTATGTTGTCATCATTTTCTAACAGCATAACATATGTTTGCTTTTTAATTGTTTGACAAAATAGATTCTACGTTGAAGGTACAGTATAAAAAGCCAAAGTGTCAAATCTGGTATCTTTAAAAAACTGGGCATTGATTTCTTGGGTTGGTTCTTCATGATAAAACCTGGAGCTTGTTTGGAGGAGGGGTTGCAGCAGTTGTGTCATCACTCATTTTTCAAACTGTTGATAAACTTGACTGTGACTGTAGCGAGTAAGTTGAGTCCTAGGTCTGTGTTTTAGGAGATGCTTTTATAATATATTAAATTTGCATTCTGATACTGCACATGATTTCTATCACTGACTACAAAAGGAAAAACATCCTTATCGTGTGGTGGCAGGTTGTCTTGTTATATCTACAATTGGAGATAGATGTAAGAAACATTATTCTTTGAGATTTCTTCCAGGGTTGGTGAAAATTGGAATGCCAGCCTTCATGGAAAACAAAACAAAAGAAAACAATCTTGTGCAGAACCGTTAGCAGTTTCAGAAAGTGAATGTTTTACATCCTTTTGAAGATAGAGGAAAACTGCTACTGGAAGTCAATTTAACATGGATACCCTGTTTATAACAAAGCCATCTGCCGTAACTCGACATGAGCAGCCTTTACTGTCTTTAGTCATCTAGTAATCAACAGAGCAGAGATCTCCTGGAAATTTGAATATAATTGTTCAAAAGTGTAGACATCAATATCTTTCTTTTTTCTCTTTGTCTTCATTATAAAACTTGAAATGACTAACTCAAGTTAAAAGCTCACGGCCTTAGCACCATCTTCTGAGAAACCTCCCCGCCAATAAGAGCCAAGTGGAGGAAGAAGCGAATGCACAGGCTAAAGTGCAGAAACAGAAAGATGAGGCAGAGGTCCCAGGAAACTGCCGGCTTGTGTACTGTTGGAAGCCACAGGAGCGGAAACAAGGAAAGCCAGAGGCCGGGGATGCTGGCACCAAGTGTTGGACTGCATGCCGACTGTCTAGAACTTGTCTCAGTGGATCTAGAACATCCATTGCCTCCACCACCTTTGAGAGACCCACCTTGCTCATATCAAAATGGTCCCTTTGGTCCTTTGCCTTGGACCTGTGACTTTCTGGGCCAGTTCTGTTCTGAGTTGTGGCTGCATGTACAACATGTACAATAAATCACCTCTTCTGCTGTCTTAGCTGAAGAAAAAATATTGGCCCCTGTATAACAAAATCACACATAAGAACGAAACTAGATCATTAAAAACATATACATTTTTCAACAATATAAGTTGTGGAACGACATTAAAAATTTTTGAAAGGAGGAAAAAAAAGAATTATCTGTCTCTCTAATCACTATTCACACTTTAATTTCCCTTATTTTTTATAGTTTTCGATAGATGTGATCAAAGTACATACGCTTGTCTCTATATTTTCCAATAACAGTGTAACTTAAGTTTTTCTGGATTGCAACTAGTGTTCATAACCGTTTCTTTAGTGACAACCCTGAGTGGATTAATGCATTCATCATTTCTTTGTTGTTGAACGTATAGGTAGACATAACCAGGCCTTTTAAGATGCATATTTAAATGAGAATCAGTCGTTACTGGAAAATGTACTGCATTGACTATATAACAAAATGAACACCCTGCAGCCAGGATACCACAACCAGCCCTATCCCCGTCAGGTAGTTTAGCGTAAGCAAGCATCTTGCTTCACGTTCCCACGGCACCTGCTACTCATGTTGGATTGATATGAATTGCATTTTCATCTGTCAGGCTCTGTTACCAGCTGAGGAGTAAAGAAGGAGGCTTTTTCTATCTCACATTTTATTTTTGTTTCCCCTCCCTTTTTGAAACTCCGCTATAGTACCCTATCTTCTTCGCCTTTCCCTTACAGAATCTTTCTCCACTATTAAACAGCATACTAAATACTTACAGTCCAAAAAATATATTTTTAATGTGAAAAAATTTGGAGGTAAACTTGGCATTGATTTTTCTGCCATACATACACGAATTGCTCTCGTGAAAAATTAAAGATGGAGCCTATGCCAGCCAGGTAGCTGGGCGCTCTTTCCTGGGGTAGTGCTACTGGCCTGATCCCACCAACGTGAATGGGAGGATCTAAAATCCTGTGTCCATCAGTTTAAGGCAACAGACAGTTAATTCCTTCTGTGAGTTGGAAGCTTTTTAGTGCAACCCTTCTCAAATATCTTACAGAAGAAGCAGATCCTGCCAATAACAAGCTTGGGAATCACTGAATACTATCATCATCTCGCAGAGATCCAAGTTGTGAGCGGTCCCTACAGTGACATAAAAAAAAGCCCTTCTTGAACCCTCCTGCACTGCTGGTGGGAATGTAAACTGATACAACTACTAGGGAGAACAGTATGGAGGTTCCTTAAAAAACTACAAATAGAACTACCATACGACCCAGCAATCCCACTACTGGGCATATACCCTGAGAAAACCATAATTCAAAAAGAGTTATGTACCAAAATGTTCATTGCAGCTCTATTTACAATAGCCCGGAGATGGAAACAACCTATGAATGGATAAAGAAGATGTGGCACATATATACAATGGAATATTACTCACCCATAAAAAGAAACGAAATTGAGCTATTTGTAATGAGGTGGATGGACCTAGAGTCTGTCATACAGAGTGAAGTAAGTCAGAAAGAGAAAGACAAATACCGTATGCTAACGCATATATATGGAATTTAAGAAAAAAAACTGTCATGAAGAACCTAGGGGTAAGACAGGAATAAAGACACAGACCTACTAGAGAATGGACTTGAGGATATGGGGAAGGGGGAAGGGTAAGATGTGACAAAGCGAGAGAGTGGCATGGATATATATACACTAGCAAAGGTAAAATAGATAGCTAGTGAGAAGCAGCCACATAGCACAGGGAGATCAGCTCGGTGCTTTGTGACCACCTAGAGGGGTGGGATAGGGAGGGTGGGAGGGAGGGAGACGCAAGAGGGAAGAGATATGGGAACATATGTATATGTATAACTGATTCACTTTGTTATAAAGCAGAAACTAACACACCATTGTAAAGCAATTATACTCCAATAAAGATGTAAAAAAAAAAGCCCTTCTCATTTAACCCAGCATTTACCAGATTTATTTCACTCAGGAATTCTGTTTTCATGTCAAAACCAATTATTTCATTTATTGTAGAACTAGTGAACCTAAAACCTGCAATAGAGAACATGGATATAGTGTAATTCTGTATTTTGAGTTGACATTTAAAAAAAAATGACAGCTTTATCCTCATTGCTTCATTTTTATTCCACAGTATTAAGCACCTACTGTTTACAAGGTCCTAGGTTTCACTTGACCTTCCTCTACAACCTCATCCATGTACTCTCCAGTCAGGGAAGCGCTAATAGTAAGAAAAATGTTGTAACAACCCTACAGGCACCTTTGACAAGGTGATTTATCATTGAAAGGGAGAGGAGAGAATTGTTTATCAGCAACACCTCCCTGTTGGATGTGCCTTAGGGAATGAGGCAATAAACGGAGCTCTCCCCACCCACCTTCAGGGTCTCTTACCTCTCTTTAGGAGAGTTTTAGATTATTAATCATGAAGAGGAGGACTTTCCTCTCCTTTCATCCATCCCCAAGGGGACCACCAGCTTCTAGGTATCAGACCAAGCATTGCTTTCAACACAGGGGATTAAGGGGCACTTGGCAAGAGGATCTATTTCAAAGAGCTGGTAAAAGATGATCAATGATCTAGGAAATCAGAGTTGAAGAAGGGGCATCGGTGCCTTGAAATGTTCCCTAGAGCTCTGACCGCATGAGGGTTTTAACTAAATGGCTACTTAGTTTATTGGATTTACCCACAGCACGTATTTAAATGAAATGGATGGAGGAAAGAACCTCTAAGCTACATAACAGAAAAATGACGAAAAGCTTTTGAAGGTCAGGGAACATCGAACAATCACTTTAGACGAGTGGGCAAATGAAATTCTTCTTGGGACCTTGTAGACCTGATGGTACTATCAATTTTAAAATGGATATAGTGCTTGAGAAGGCATATGTTTCATACTAAGTGACTATGTACTGAATTATAATAGCTTTGGGTCTCCACTTGAGAACTTAATGAATGAGTTACATGAAATGTTAATATCATTAATACCAGAGGAATTATTTATTTATTACTATCATCACATAATACAAAGCAGAGCTTCCAAAATCCTTGGGGAAAAAAAAAAAAAAGAGAGAGGGAGAGTTCTTAATCTTGTTTCAGTGATTCTCTTGAACATAAGACAATCCAGCAACACTGATCTCCAAGGAAAAGGTATCTAATCGTAGAATTAAATTTATATCTCCCGATTTTTTCTGTTCAATTGTCAGCAGTCTCATCATCTCTATATCATCCTACATAGCAGGAAACAGTATTTGAATTTTCTTAGCAAACTGGATAGACAAGAAGGGGCTTGTATCTCATGACATGATTTTAAAAACAAATAGGATATTCTCCCAGTTCAACTTACACATTTTACTATAAGATGAAAACATCCATTCATACATCAGAATGCACTAAATTCCTAAATAACTTGATGAGGTGGCATTCTCGCTGTTTGTGAATCATGTTAAGAAGCCTTAAATTGAAGAAGGTAATAATCTCTGAGGGTGTGTGTGTGTGTGTGTGTGTGTGTGTGTGTGAATGGATAGCTAGACACGTCCTTTTCTATAGTGTATGTATGTGTATATATGTACATGTAAACATAGTGCATTAGTTTTCCAGGGCTGCCTTAACAAAATACCACAGACTGGGTGGCTTAAATAACAGAAACTTATTTTCTCACAGTTCTGGAGGCTGGAAGTCTAAGATCAAGGTGTCAGCAGGTTTGGTTTCTTCTCCTTGGCTAGCAGATGGCCATCTTCTCACTGTGACCTGACCTGGTATTTCCTATGTGTGCTAAAATCCCTGGTGTCTCTTTTTGTGTCCAAGTTTTCTTAAAAGGACATCTGTCAGATTGGATCAGGGCCCTCCCTAATAGTCTTAATTTAACTTAATGACATCTTATAGGCTGTATCTCCAAATACCAGCACATTCTGAGGTACTGGGGGTTAGGGCTTCAACATACAAATTTGGGGGACATAATTCAGCCCATAACACATAGTGTATATAGAAATGCATCACTGGGGGGAAACTTCTATTTCTATCAACAGTGTTTATATTTTTCCTGGACCCTGCCACTGTATGGGCGCCATCACTCACGCTGCTCAAGTGAGATGCCAGTGGAAGAAGTAGTAAATGCATTTCCTTCCTAAAATTGAATGGCTACCACCAGTCTGCCAGAAAATCTCTGTGATCAGCAGTAGATGAAAACTGTGATTCCAGAGAACCTTTTGTATTCTTTCCTATTAAAAAGTTGTGAGAGCTCTGGGGTGGGGGGGGACTCGGCAGCCTCAGGTGGAGGCGGGAGTCCACAGGCATCATGCACAAAGGTAAAGAAAACTGCATGTCGGGACCTAAGACTGCAGTTCCTCTTGGCGATGATCCAGAACGTGTTCCCATGACTCAGCAGTTTCCTTCTCAGAATCTGGTATCTGCGAACAGTGCCAGGCTCAGTGGGTCTTCTGCCCTTCAAATTTCCCCCAGCTCATTCCTTCCCCAGCACATAAGCTTGTCTGCAGCCAGCAACCAGAACAAGAATCTGAAGCAGAATCAGCTGCCTAACCAGTGTCCCCTGTCCTGTCCACAGGTCACTGAGTAACAGCGCCCCCGCCAAAAAAAAAGTTGTGAAATAATTTACCACCTAAACATGGTTAATTAGTAAACGGAGATTAAAAACATAAATATAATTTGAAAAGAAAATGTTACCTTGAGATGGGGCAGAAATTCTAATAAGCATACGGATTTAGCTTTGGAACAAGCATTGTAGCATTTCCTTTTCTGTGGATCCTTTTTAAGAAACTAAAATATCACATGGAAATGTTAATAATTTTTCATCCGCCAAAAAATCATATTTACCTTTGTTAATGATTTTAGAAACAGTTTTGACCTTAGATTTATTTAGGCATGATACAATCATAGGGTTCTAGAGCTGATAAATCTTGAGCAGTTCTAGGTTAGGGATTCTAAAACCCTGCTATTCCATGAGAGACTTCACTGTGGGAGGAATGCTGGGTCTGTGGGACTCTGAGTTCCTTTCTTGCCTTTGTTTCAACAAGAGCCGTTCCACTCTAACCTACGTGCTTTGAAACATTAAAGAAAACCTCTGACATGGTAGTCAGTTCCGATTGTGCAGACAGGTTAAATGACCTGCCCAGGGTCACACAGTTAGGTTTCCTGATTCCCAGATCAGTTTTCTTCTAACCATGCCAATTACTCAAATACTATTTGATAAATTCCAGTGCCGTCCATACAAATGGGATTTCGCTGTGGTTTTGCTTGACAGGTAAAAAAGTCAAGGTTGAGATTATGGTCATTTAGGGATATTGACAGAAAGCCAGGATAAGACTAGGTCTCCTGTTATTTTATTTTTCGGTGAATATCATCTTAAGTGCTTTTCTTAGTTCTATATTATCCACAAATGAAATTTTGTTTCTTCTTCACTGGCAATTTTTTAAGTTGATTTAGACTGGACTCAGATTCAGGATACTGCTCAGATGGTGGGGCTTCCTCTAGCTCACCAGAGCACACGTCTGTTTTGTTCAGAACTTTTTGAGACTTGTATTGCTTTATTCTCTAGGTCTAGGACTGGTACTTTCGATACTGCCTGCATGTGAGGTACGATGAAACCTACATAATGAATCAGATATGCTTGAGCAAAAGTATTTCCGGGGAAGTGGCACCACTTATGACCCTGGGAAGTAGCTACATATTTTATTATGTTTGTTTTAATTAAATGTTTCAAGAGAGATGAGCTTTACCTTTGGTTCTGCTACCTTGGCATGCTCCCGCCCACCAACCCCTTTCCTGTTTGAAGACCTCCTTTTACTGGGCTGTGAGTGGGAAACAGAACAGGGAAACCTGGACAAGATTAGCATATCCTAAAGAGGAATTCTCCTAAGCCTCGCCTTGTAACACTGAACTCAGAATGTCTATCTTTTTTTCCTACCCTAGACAACTTGAAAACTCCTCCCACTGTAAAAGCAGAGAATGTTTTACTGAGCATTCATTTACCAAATATTTTTGAGATCTACTCTTTGCTAGGCATTAAGCCCCATGACAGGAAATCCTGTGTAATTTATCAGTAACAATTCAAAAATGAAATATCTCAAGCAATGAAAATAAAATTGACATTGTAAAAAGAGGGTGGGGATAGATGCAACAAGATTGGGAAAACCATGATGGTTGAAACTCAGTGATGAGTTCATGGAGACTCATTGTATTGATATAATGAAAATGAATCATTCATTGAATCATGAATCAAATTCAACTTTGTGCACATTTGGAAACTTCCTAAATAAAAAAAAAATTAAACACATTATTTAGTTGGTGACATCTGGGTAGGGTCCAAGACCAGAAGACAATAGCAGCAATGAGACTGTAGAGGGAGGAGTCAGATCAGGATAATTTTTTTAAAGGGGGAAAAAAAGAATACAAATAAGAGCCCAAACAGACGTTAGAGGAGGCTCGCTAGGGTTTTCCAGCTCCTGTAGTAAGATGAAGCTGGTGGCTTGAGGCAGAACCAGGCTATAAAGTTGTGCCTTTGTGTCATTTCTAGTGCTGAGTGCATGTTTATGAGTAAGATAACTGCTCCATGACTTATATTCCATTCTCTTCAAAGTATTTGATACTTCTTTTCTTTCCAGACTTTTTCTGATCTCCTAAAAATCAGAGGACCGATTTTGCTCACCTTTTGAACCCAACTAATTAGATCAATAAGTGGCACATACTAGATACTTAAAAATAATTGTTAAATAAATGTTTTTTATGCCCCTATTTAGAGGTTCTTGCTCCCATTTTTTCTGGAGAGCAGCCTGAATGGTGACCCCATCATCATCTGTAGGTATGATTCTGGAAACCCATATGGCTAGGGTGGGTTCGCGGGGACCCACGGAGAATATGCCGCAGTAACTGTCAGACTATAGCATTCTTCGCGTCTAACCTCCAAATTAATTTTTTTCTTATCATGTCTTTTTCCCTTCTGGTTCTTGAACTGATGATATGACGATGCTGAATCACAATGTCCACGTGTTTGATTTTTGACAGCAAGCGAGAGACTTTCTCTGTGAAAATTTAGCAACTCTTAATCCCTTTACACGAGGTTTGTGAGCATGTCCAGTTGCTGACATCATTACGTGATGAGTTTATGATTACTGGGCAGGGAGCCCCATAGGATATTCTAATGTGGAACTTGAATTAAATGACATTTCTATGATTTTTTTAGCAGACTCTTGCAAGTCAGTCTTTAAGATTTACAGAATACTGACTGTGCAGAGCCCTATTCAATGCTCTGAGTGCATACATAGAAATAAGAGAAACAGGCCTTTCTTGTGTAGGATGTACCATCCGGTTTGGAATTTTAAGCCTGTCTAGTGTCAGTCAAAATGATGCCCTCTCCTTGGATGCTGTTTTCTTGTGTTAATTCAAACTGTGATTAAAATAGTTTGATAACTGGTTTATAGCCTCCTTTATAGAATTTTCATTGTAGCTCAAGAGCTAGAAATAGCAATTTAATTAGAGACTTACTGTCATGCATTTCATAGTGATAAATGTCTTGTGAATATTTAGACTATTAGTGAAGGTGAAATACTTTTGGCTTTCCTTTAACTTATTTAATATTTTCCTTTTCTGGAATCTATTTCCCAAGCAGTTGTCAAACTCTTATTTCAGATGAAAATAGAGCCAGTGATGCCTTATTGTGAGGCTGATTCTAATAACCTACTATGTATTAAAAGTTCACTGCTACATTTCTTCCCTAGAAATCATCAACAGTAGAAAACTTTAAAGAGAAACATTCTCTTTGCTCTTAAGTATTAAGGGCTTAATTGATGTATAACAGTTATATATATATACATACACACACACATATAAACACATAGGTGTATATATATACATATATACATACATCTATATGAATTTTATTTGAGAAAAATATATTTAAAAATCCACCCATTGGGCTTCCCTGGTGGCGCAGTGGTTGAGAGTCCGCCTGCCGATGCAGGGGACACGGGTTCATGTCCCGGTCCGGGAAGATCCCACATGCCACGGAGCGGCTGGGCCCGTGAGCCATGGCCACTGAGCCTGTGAGTCCGGAGCTTGTGCTCCGCAACGGGAGAGGCCGCAACAGTGAGAGGCCCGCGTACCGCAAAAAAAAAAAAAAAAAAAAATCCACCCATTATGCAATATTTGGATTTAATGTATTTCTTTTACATAAATTTATATTGCTCTACAGAGTATTTTTAGCATTTTATTCCAGCTGTTTAAGTAAAGGAAGTTGTGACCAAGGGGTAATATTTCAGCAGGAACTGGTACCACAGCCACTCTCTGCTTAGGCCTTGCAGCAAGGGAGTAAACCCTGGGTCACAAATTTAGTAACTAGGGCTCTGCCTGTGGCTTTGGCTCCACCAGAAACTGCAGCAACCTCAGATCTACGGAGTTACACACACACACACACACACACACACACACACACACACACTCGCACACACACGTGCAATGTCCAGAGTCCCCATGTGATGCTCACATGTGCTTATACATAGGCTTCTCTGCAACCAATTAGTCCCCTCTGCTCTCTTCCTCTCTGTCTGCTGCTGTGCCCCTAATGCCCTGACGGTGTGTCTGAGCTGTTCTCAGGCCTGGGAGACCAGCTCTGCCTCTGCTCAAGCCATGGGTGCCGCCTCCTGGGCTGTCTGGGCACTGCCTTCCCAGCAGCCGAAGGGCCTGTCCTCTCCTTTGTCCAGACGCAGGCCTATCCTGCCCACTCAGCTACATGCTGCCCAAACCAAGTTCAACAATCATCCTAAAACACTCTACACCTCCCACCCCCTCCCTGACACAAAACAACAAAAGCAAAAACAAAACACAGGACTACATTCCATAATGGAGAGCCTTCAAAGCTCCCAATATCTTACCAAAGTTTTTGTAGAACAACCATTTAATTTTTACCTGCTGTTGTATTTTAGCTCCGTCACCTTAAGATTGATGCATGAGCCCTAGGGGAACTAAACCTACAGTTTTTGGTATCCAATTTGAACAGCACAGTTCGGTATTTTCCTATATTTGAAATTTAAATTGAGAACACATCAGTCTTGGAAATGCGTCCTTTCATTGCCTTATCATCACCGGAGTCTGTGTGCTGTGCACAGGAGTTCTTACTTACCCTCTGGGCCCTTCTAGGGTGACTGCCCCAGAGACAAGAGTGTGGGCCTCACTGGCGTGTCATGGGGAACAGGGCCCAGCGCTGCCCTACAAACAAGCCCTTCATCCCAGCCCCAGATCCACACTGATTTTACACCCTAACCAGCCAGTCTGCAGCTAAGAGGAATGGGAACTATTTTGTTGCATACATGTACAATTCATATGGGGTTCACCTTGCCCTGTTTCCACTTTTCCCAAATATCCTGGCAAGCTTTCAAGCTAAGGACTACTTGGCAACTTATTCAAAACACTGGCTGCCTTAAATAAAGATTTTTCTTAATTCCAGATTTCCTTGAGGAAGAGTCTGTCGTTAAGTTTTTCAGAATAAAAATTATATTTACTTTATAAAAGAAATATTTACTCTATCATGTGGATAATGTATTTGCCTTTAAAACACTGGATATAAACAGTTCAGAAATTAAACCTGTTGTTTCCTTGAAGGTTTGAGTTTTGCTAGTTGTGAGAATGTTTTTTCTTTTGATGAATCTGGGTGTTTTCACTGAGGAAAACCCAGCTCCCTCCAAATCCTGTGTATGAGAAAGTCACTGGCCTGGACATGTTTGGGTCCCTTGAGACGACATTTCTTCAGAAGTGGAAAGACTTGTTCAAGAAAAAAATCTATGTGTCTAAATTTGTTACATTCATTTTCATATTGTTTCAACTTCAGTAAGAAATGCCTGTGTAGAAGGAATTTTTGTTTCATGGGTAGCTTTTGGATTTATGGCTAAAATGAGTCCCTGAGTAATAAATTTCATGGACTTTTAAATGTACGTTTCACTAGTTTTAAAGCAAAACATTTTTTTTTGAGATATTTTGGTAAAGCCCTACAGTCTCAGGGGAAGGAGACAATGTTGTATAAATTGCCATTGATAAATTCCCTATAGAATATGTAAGTACTATAGAAATAGTTACGGCTATTGACAAATCTTAGCAGGTGTGATTTATAATTAAGTCCAAATGACAGGCATCTCGCTCTACACAGAAGCAGTGCCCCTTGCCAAGGCCCTGTCCTTGTATATCTCCTTCTTCTCTCAGTATTAATTCTTGCCCTGGGGGCTTCTCAGTCTCTCACAAAAGGACCTTTTGTCAAGCTATCACACAGGCACCTCCAAGCATACCTGAACCCTAATCTGAAGGAATGGAGACCCATTCCTTCCATTGTTCAGATGGAGACCCTACTCCATATATTATACAGGTCATCCTGTCGCCATGAGCAGTTGAAATATTTCCCAGGTAAGTAAGTGTGGAAGATCTGAGCTATTAACGAGCATCAGTAATAACACAGTGCTGGCTTTGCTGTTTCTTTGTAAATAACGATCTTTATAGCCTTCTTCTTAGTTGTCTGTATCCAGAAAGGTAGAAAGTGGTCTTGACTCTCTTCGGAAGAATGAGTTTGCAGCATCGGCCATTTATGATCCTAACAAGGCATTTTGTATCCCCCTCATCTTAAATACCAAGGTTTTGAGCTTCTTCCTCAGCAAATATGATTCGTTATATACTTTGTGTGACCAGAACAGCTTTAATTCATTTTCTGTTGTACTAACCGTATTTGTTACCTTTTAATGATTACACTCAAACCCTCTTTGGAATAATCTTTTGAAGATGAGTATTGAGTTTTTACAAATTAAAAAAAAGTGATCGGTTCCAGCCAGCAGCATCCCTGTCTTTGAATGCTTGGTTTGGTCAGTAGCAGACCTGAGCCTCGTCTCCAAGATCACACCACTCAACATAGCTGTTGTGTCTTCAGTTATTTCTAAGCGGAAGTTAAATACGACCCTTATGTTCTGGGGGCATTATTTTTTATTCCCATCATGGTTCACAATTCTTCCAGGAAAAGACAGAAGTTTTGTCCTACGGCTTCAACGTCAAGGGCTTTGGGTTTCTACGCATCTCCCACATGCTTTCTTTGTGTGTCAGCTGGGGAGGCGTTGAGTTTTTTAAATTTTATTGTTAATGGTAGGAAAAAGTTTGAACAACATTGTTTAGTTTTTCGGGGCTGCTGTAACGAAGTACCGCAAACTGGGTAGCTTGAAATGACCGAAATGTTGTCTCTCAGAGTTGTGGCAGTTAGAAACACAAAATCAAAGTGTTGGCAGGGCCATGACCCCTCTGAAGCTTCAAGGGGAGGGTCCTTTCCTGCCTCTCCCTGCTTTTATTTATATCCCACCTGCTTTAGACAAGTCTGTCTCACTCTGCTGTTCTCCCCATCTACACAAACGTAAAGGAAGTGTGGATTCTGTAAGAGTTGGAATTCCTACAGAGAGATAGGCCATCTAGATTTAAAGCAGAGCTTCTATTTTCCTAATAGCTGTAATAACAAAATGATGGTGAAATGGTTTGTGTGAGCTCTTTCCCAGCATATTAACATTCTCTCTGAAAGGCAGAATGTCTCCTTTCCAACCCTGGGAACTGCTTACCATCCAAGTTGCCGCCCGGAAAGTAGCTGGGATGCATGAAGAGGTGAAGCTGAATCACCTCCTTGCCACCGCCCGTGTATCACCTGCTGTCTTAGTCCATTACTTGGCTGAGAAGGCTTCTGAGAATTCCTTTTCTGCTTGCCAAAGGAATAGTATAGCTACGTAAGAACAATTTCTTTCCTAGCCTCAAACCCTAGTATTAACCACTAGATTAAATGCTATTTTTCAGGCCATGCGCCACTTATTTATTATTTACTTGCGAAAAAATTAAAACTTGGTTGACCTTCAGGATCTGGAGGAGGACATGGGGAAGCGGTGCTGAGTTTAATTTAATGTCTGTAACAAACAAGGGGAAAAGATATAGAGATGCCGATTTTGTGGGGAATGTTAATTATCTAAAGCTTAATTACAGATAACATCATGAGAATACATAAAAGGCTTGAAATGCAGCCAAGGCATTTCCCTAAGAACATTTAAAAAATGATTGTTGTTTACAATTCACAAATCGCACAGACATAAAGCTGAGATGGGAAAAAGAGAGTCAGGCTTGAAGTAAGAAGCCAACCTGCTCTTTTAAAACCAGTTCAGAAGAGAAGTGATAATATTGCAGTTAGCTCATGTTTTAAAAGCAAATGAGATTCTGTACATGTTTCCCCTTTAAAATAAAAATTAACAGATCCCTGGCAAACACACTGAAGTAAAATCCTAGGAGACGACACAACCCAAATAAAAATAAATAATTTATGAGGTCTCAAAATGGGAACTACGAATCAAATAGAATTCACAGACATTTATCTCCACGTAAGTACAATAGAAATAAAGGAAGTTAGATTTTTACGTTCCTGTCCCTTCGTTCCTGAATCCAATGATATGAAAGTCTACCTTTTCACTCATACGTAATTTTCATTCATTGCAGCAAAGAATGGCTTATATTTACTTAGTCTCCTCTTTAGAGATGCTTGTTGGTCTTTTCTGTACAATTGGTATCTATTAATAGTCAATTACCTTTAAAGGTGCATTTCAGGATAATGGAACTTGACATTTTGGAAGAAGTTTGCATTTAAGGAGGTTATAAGAAATGAGTACCTGGCAGTCTCTTTTTGCCTAAAGCCAATGAGACATATGTTCTTGGGAAGGATCAGTCCTGGGTTCCAGGGCCTTGGGTGTGGCAGCCAGGGCTCCTGGTTCTGGCAGGCTGGACCTCAATGGTGTTGCATTAGCTGTTACAGGAGAGGTAATTGGGGATGCTTCCAGAAATAGTAGAGTTGCAACTAGAGGTCTCAACACTTGGTACTTTTTCAAAGCAATGGGAACGTAGTGAATTTTTGTGTGTGTCTGAGGGATTTGTAAACATTTGGTTGAGCGACGGGAGAGAGCAGGGTTATCACAGGGGAAAGAGAGAGAATGATGAGCCCGTTAAGTCACATGTTTACCAGGAGAATAATTAGAGATGCGGTGATGCTGGCTTGCTGAGGGTGGAGAGAAGAAACAAAAAAAAAATTGTATTAACATGACAAACATTTATTGAATGAATGAATGACGAAAGAGATTGGAGGTCTCTGTTTGCTGACAGCTACTAAGTAGAAGTTGTCTTGTCCTGTTTCTTCCTGTAGTTTTTCTTTTTTCTCGCCTTAATTCCGTTTTCTCTAGTTGAGGCGAAACTCATATAAAGTTCACCGTTTTAAAATGAAGGATTCAGTGGCATTTAGTACATTCACAATGGTATGCCACCAGCACTTACGTTTAGTTCCAAAACACTTTCTTCATCTCAGGGTTTCTAATTCGGAATGCTTTCAGCAGCTTTTCCAAACAGGGCTTTAGAATTCCGCAGATCATTTGACAATCGAAAATAGCCCCTGCTTGTCTGGCAGAATATCAGTGTGGTTCCAGGGACTGACACAGGAACCTTCAAAGTGAGGCCCCACTCAGTAAAATCATGGGACGCCCCCGTCTCCAGCTGGGGGTCCTGGTGACCCAGTGCTGTCCTTGGCGGCCATCAAAGCAGCGATACAACTGCCCCAACTTGGCAGCTGCTCTCACGCAAGTGGGGAAGGACCCTCGGCCCACCCCTACCACAGCGTCTGTACCCTAAGAGGGTGCCCGAGTCATCTCGTCTCTATAGCCCCATCTCTTGAGGAACTAAGGGGTCCGGGATGCAGAATCATCAGAACCTCCCCAGTGCTACCCCCAGCCCCCATCCTCTACGCAGTAACCAGTCAGGGCTGCAGGGCTATCCAGATAAGCCTCCTTGAGGAAACTTCTCTGTATCCTGGGCCTTCTCCACAACATTTGGGACAGTCTTTGCTTCCATTTGTTTTAAAAAAATTTGGGCGGGGGGGTTACATATAATTGACATGACATTATATTAGTTTCAAGTGAACTGTTTTTGTTTCCATTTATTTTTAAAAGAGGCTTAATCTAGGTTCCTGTCAAAGCTGTCCCCCAGATCCCACGTAGTCATGCAGTAAGGATTCTGGGCAGCCTGCCTTGGTGCCCTGGCTCCCACGGGGGCTGTGGGCCAGGGTACCAGCCACTCCCTAGCTCAAACTGCATTAGCTTTCACTGCTTCATAGTCTTTTTCATAAAAATTTAAATTAAACACTTTAATTAAAACTTTAAATGGAAAGTAAAACAAATTAAGAATTTACTTACATGTATTAAAAATAAATTTTAAATGAAATTAGAAATTTAAATTTGAAAAACTCGTGTCCGAGGAACACATTTACAGCTGTCTTCAGGAAGCTGTTGATGGGTTCTGAATGGCCTGGCAGCTCTTCCTTAGGCCTAACTACAACTGTCCTTCACTCTTTAGGTCCAGTGCTTCCTGCCTGGTCTTCAGGTTTCCTCACAGAAGACCTTTTCCCCTAAATGCAGTGGCTAGGAGTACAGACTGGGGTGGAGAATGAAACTGAAGAGGACCTCCGAGTCACTCAATCTGGCCCTGCCTTTTGAGCACAGATGCCTGGACCATGTGTCCTTACGTCCACAGCTGGCTCCTTCTACCGTTCCTTCAGCAAATAATTAGTGGGAATCTCATTTCTCACAGGCCTTTTTTTGGATCTGTGATCACTCACTCTGTACCTATGATCTTCTGGTCCAGTTATAAATCCTTGGGGTTTTTGTTTTGTTTATTTGCAAGGTTTTCCTGCATATAACAAAGAAGCATATTGCAGAAGGCTGGAGTGAATTTTGCTCATAGGTTAGAAACTGCAAGGAAAGGGGCCTGAGTTAACTGAATTACTTGTTACTATGGAAAAATGACTATTTACAAATGTTAAAAAGCAAAAATAATTTCTCATCTTCTAAAATCAGAACTGCCTTCGTCAAGAAATTGTTATTTAAGCCTGAATTAGAATCACATGGAGAAATGAACTATCAGTTTCATACTTTCTCATTTAGAGATGTAAAGAAGTTCGTGGATGATCGCACAAACACAGCCCTTTTGAGGTCTTTTAACGGAGACACGTAGTGTTCCTTATCTTGTGAAGATTGCTCAACATTCAGTTGAATGAGCCTGCATGGGTATATTCAGAGTAGACAGCACAGTGCAGGCTGTGTTCCTCTGCAATCTGGAAGTTGGTTCAAATTAAAACCCGGTGACAGGGCAGCATTTAAGCCCTTGTTTTAAATAGGCCCATGTGGAAACAAATGAAAACCAACCTAATGAGAAAAGCAAAGGCTATTTATTCAGAGCTTGCTAGAGCATGGGAGTCAGCCGCCATCACTCACATTTGAACAGACTCAGGGCAGCCAGAGGAGTGGGAAAGCTTCACGGTGGTGGAAGGGGAGGCTTCAGGTGTGCCCTGATGGAGGCTGTGACATGGGGAAGCCGCGCGTGACTAACTGGAATCCTGTGTGATTGATTAGAGGTACATACCTGGCTTTCTCTGGTTGGTCGTAAGCTAGAAGCCGGGACAAAAATTAGGAAAGCTGTCAGTTATTAATCAAGTCCCAGCCATCTTGAGGCCATTGTTACAGGGGTGATTGTTTGGCTCGCTGGATTCTTACAAGAGATAGTGGTCAGGCTTCCTACAAGTCTAACTTATAGCAGGCTGACTTCCTGGGCTGGTTACTATAGACGATGGGCCAGGTGCTGCAGCCTGTGGGTCAGAGCTCTATCTTTATGCATGGTCTGGCCATTGTCTGTATATTCAGTCTCTCATCATTCAGCTGAGTTCACACGTGCTCACCTACCTTTCTGGAGAGCACCTTCATCCACTTTGTACCTTGAGCCTTTCAGCCGGCCAGCAGCAGGTTCTACAGTAGCCAGTCCCACCAAGAGTACCTCCATTGGTGTTGGGTGCACTTACCAAGCAAGGGCTCCATCATCTGTGAGCAGAGCTGCTGCCTTGCTGCTCTGCCAGGCGTGGTGCACCATCCACTGTGCTCCTGACATAACCATCTTAGATATAAGTGGCCCTGCGCTTCCTTCACAGAGTTACATACAGTAGGTATCACATACTGAATGCTACTACATGCATTGTGATAAATATTTAAGTATCTTTTCTCACGTATTCCTCACAGAAAAACTATGCAGTAGGTAGATACTACTGTTGTTACCATCAATGTGTAAGTGGTGAAACTGAGACTGGGAGAGATTAAATAAGTTGTCAGTGGCCACATGGCTAGGACATGGTGGGGCTAGAATTTGAACCAAAGTGGCTTTAATCCACATTGAGCCATTGTGCTACCGTGGGAGTGAAGGTAGGCAAAATGTGCCTTTTCATGTGCTGAGCATCTAAGAAGGAGAGTCTCATCAAACAGTGCTTGAATAAGTAAAGGAAGATGTGGATGTCTTCTAAAGTCTCTAAGGAAAATTCATGACAATGATTACTAATCAGTCAGGGCTCCGAGAGTTTCCCATGGGGCCAGCGCTCCAAGGGCACAAAGAGGTGTAAGAAATAATTCTTGCCTTCTTTTATTGTCTGGCAGGGGAGCCCAAACTGGAACACGGGAAACTATGGTTGAAAAATTAAGGTGCTATCCTTTGTGTATATAGTGAGTAAAACAGGAACTAGAAAAATGAGAATAGATAAGGGCCGAGAGTAGAGAAGATTTCATAAAAATGGGCAGGACTGAGCTTTAAAGGACAAGCAGGGTAGACAGGCATGCCTGGGGATGGAGGGATGTTCCAGAGAAGGCTTGACATGTTCATGAGTATGGCCTGGGCAGGATCAGAGACTACCCTGAGTGACTAGAGGGTTGCAGAGCAGTGGGGAGTATGTTTGCATAGCATGAGATTGGCTGAGAATTATTATTTTGAGGACCTTGAAAGCCAAACAAAGAAAACTGGAAGGTATACATATTATGAAATAGAGAACAAATACAGATTCTTTAAATAGAAATAATATAATAAAAGTCACGGTTCAAGTGCATTAATGATCTTGTCAGTGGTATGTGAAAAGTATTAATAGGGAGAAACATGAAACCCAAAGCCCATCTAGGAAGCTGCTAGAGTAACTTGGGTGTGAACTTCTGCATGGGGCAAAAAGGGAAGGGAGATGGCCATGGGTTTAGAGAAAAAATATATATATATATGTATTTGAAACACTTTTTGAAGGAACAAACAAGAAGCTTGGTGATAGATTTGATCAAGAAAAGAGGTGATTTCAGTTGTCTCCCGGTTTTCTAGCCAGGGAGACAAGAGGAGGAAGACACTGTAGTGAGCCCCCGTCAGGAAGGAAGGTTTTGCTGCTCCATCTCCAGCAACAGCTGGCAGGCAGCCCTCAAGTGTCAAGTCCCACTGGGTGTTGTCTCAGCAGAGGAGAGCCACTTGCACAAGATGGCACCCACTCCTGGGAGGCTGCATCCAGTGACTGACGAGGGGCTGCTAAAGATTCGGCTCTCCCGCCCCAATCAGCTACAGCTTGGAGGAGTCATCCCATTGTCAGAGCTCCCGCTGAGGTGCCTGAGGCTTCCATCGCAGCTCAACTTCTCAGGCTGTCCAATTCTGCTTTTCTCTCTCCTCCCTTTCCATGGGTGCTGATCACAGTGAAACCCTAAGAAACCTCCAGGATGCTAATTTCTATCTCAGAGCCTGCTTTCCTGGGGAACCCAACCAGTGACACTAAAAGCATGGGCATATCATGGATAGAAAACAGGGAATTGAGAATTATGCAGCTTTGGTGGTAGAAAATAGATTGGCACATTCCTTCCTAAAAAGGAGCCTCTGGTAATGATCAAGAGACATCCAGAACACCATCGCTATGGATCGTGAATTGTATCTTCTTTTTTTCAAGAGATGAAAATAAAAATTGCTTGGTTTTTTTTTTTTTTGCTTGTTTAATGAAACAAAGTATATATAATCAACCATGTAGATCCCTTAATACCTGGCTTATACTTGTAAAAATAGTACTTCATATATACAAGATCAAACCTATCTAGCATGCATAATTATTTGATGCTTTATGTATTTTTTTAAAGCCAATTAGAGACAGTAAAAGGGTAGACTATCTTCATAGGGAACCGTGGTGTTTGGCAGTCAGGACTGTCTTCCAAATTTTCAGAGAAAATTAAAGTCATGATTTAGACAATTATTTAGTGATCTGGAGAAGGTTTGTTACATATTAAATAAAAGTGAAGATTTAAAGGATATATCGCATGATTCCAATTTAGAAACAAATAAATATATCTTTTCATCCACATGGGAATAAAGACTGAGGTGACATGTTGACATCAATATGTCAACAGTGATTGTCTCTGAATGATAGGATTGTGGATAACTTTTCTTTTCTATGCTTTCTATATTTTTCAAAAATTCAAGAATCAGCATGTGTGATTCTATTAGCAGAGATAAATTTTAATGTAACAAAGGTTAATCTCTAAATTTAGCATACAGATGTAGCAGAAATACCAATGTAGAAGAAGTTAGGAGATTTCACTATTGTGTAATGCTTTTAAGTCACCTACATAAAGATATTTTTTTAACTGCAAAAGTTGTTTCCATTACAGTTATTTGAAAACTGTAGCCTCATGTCTCTCACTTTCCTAGAAATTTCATAGGTTGTTTTTTTTTTTTTCCTGTTTTCTCTCTGTTCCAAAAAAATCTTCTCTGCTGTTCTGAAAATTGTAGTTTCAGAATGAAAAAAATATTTCTATTTCGTTTTTGGAAAATGGGGCCTTTTGTCAAATTAATTGAAGTGGCTGAACTTCTGAGCTTTTTTCTGAAATTACAGTTAATCCTTATTTGAACAACAGGGACAAAAACTTTTCTTCTTCAACAGCTTTTCTTCTTGAGCTTAAAGTTCAGAAATATTGTTCTTTCTTCATCTAGCAAACCACGTTGTTTTACATCTCATCCACGTCACCGGGAGACCTTTGGCAATCAACTTTTCTATGCCTCTTTATCCACTCTTTAAAATGGAAAAATCGGAGGTGGATGGGTCAGACAAGTGCTAAGCCGCTGTTCTGAAGATAGAATCAGAAAGAGCAGTGGCACCGAAACATGTGCAAATGAAAATAACAGAAGTGTCTTTGTTTATTTTAATGTCAATTGCTTTCTTCTACTAAAAAAATCAATACATACGTAGCGGGGAACTTTCAGCTTTCTTTATTTTAGTCAAAATTAACAATAAGGCAAAGATTATATTATCCTACTTAAAAAATTCAAAACATTGAACTTGTGTATTATGAATTAAGTAAAATTAAAAAACAAGTGATTCTCTTGCCAACATTTGATAAAGTGTGACGTGGTAAACCATTCTTCAAAGTGGCTTTTGTTAACTTGCAATAGTTACAAAGTGACAACTCCTTGCTGATGGCACTAGATTACCTTTTTTTTTTTTTTAGACTGCCCATTTTAAATGCCGCTATTGTAAAAACCAACTATTTTTATGTTTAAATGTTCCTTTTACATAGTTAGTATTCAAAGAATTGACACAACTTTATTGTCTGTATTTTATACCATAAGCATATTCCACATTGCTGACATAGTTCCTTTTTCATTTAATTTTTATATTTATCAAAGCAATGCATGTAGATAGTTTCAGTAGATCAATGGTGCTATCCACCTGATAAAGAAAACAAGTGTTCCATGTCTCATCCTTCCTCACTCCTAATTTCCCACTCTTCAGAGACAACTGCATTCAACTCCTTTAGATACTTAACCCCACGTGAGTACGTAATGAGATTAAATAGATATATCTCTATTTTTAAATTACAGACATTATTTATTGACTTCGTTTTCCCAATCTTAGCCTTCTTGCCCTCCTCTTACACACACATTTCTTTCCATCGTACTTCCAATGAAGTTTCAATTACAGTTTTTATTTATATCAGTGTTCTCATGATAACTATCATGTAAATACTATTCCACGGGCTTCCCTGATGGCGCAGTGGTTGAGAGTCTGCCTGCCGATGCAGGGGACACGGGTTCGAGCCCTGGTCTGGGAAGATCCCACATGCCGCGGAGCAACTAGGCCCGTGAGCCACAACTACTGAGCCTGCGCGTCTGGAGCCTGTGCTCCGCAACACGAGAGGCCGCGATAGTGAGAGGCCCGCGCACCGCGATGAAGAGTGGCCCCCGCTTGCCACAACTAGAGAAAGCCCTCGCACAGAAACGAAGACCCAACACAGCCAAAAGTAAATAAATAAAAATTAAAAAAAAAAAATGCTATTCCACAGCTGAGCCCTGTAGATTACTCTAATATTATTACCTGTCTTATTCAATGTTTTGTTTTCTCTGGAGTTAATAATTATTTGGTCTCTTAACTTTGTTTCTTTACATAGTCTTCCTTGTACTCATCACTAATTCAACCCTAACTTTTCCAAAAGAACTATAAAAACTTCCTCATGTTGTCAAAAAATAAAATTACTTCCACTTTTTTTGGGGGGAGCACTGTGTCTGGACCTCTTGCTCTTCTGTTCTAACCCCCATGTTTGCTCTAGAAGTACCATCACTATTATTCTGGGAACTCCCTTCATTTCTTTCCTGTGTCAGATCTCCTGTTTCCTGGATCCCATATCTTTCTCTTACTTGATTTACTCTCTCATTTGGGTGAAGCGCATTATTCAGTGGCTTCCTGAGAATGGTTACAATGGGGTAAACTTTTTGTGACTTTTTTCTGTCTAAATGACTTTTTTTTAACATATATTTACTTATTTATTTTTGGCTATGTTGGGTCTTTGTTGCTGCATGTGGGCTTTCTCTAGTTGTGGTGAGTGGGGGCTACTCTTCGTTGCAGTGCACGGGCTTCTCATTGCGGTGGCTTCTCTTGTTCCGGAGCATGGGCTCTAGGCACGTGGGCTTCAGTAGTTGTGGCACACGGGCTCAGTAGTTGTGGCTTGCGGGCTCCAGAGCGCAGGCCCCGTAGTTGTGGTGCATGGCCTTAGTTGCTCCGCTGCATGTGGGATCTTCCCAGACCAGGGCTCAGACCCGTGTCCCCTGCATTGGCAGGTGGATTCTTAACCACGGCACCACCAGGGAAGTCCCTAAACGACTTTTCTTTATTATCACACTTGATAGTTTAGATGAACATTATATTCTAGATGGCAAATGATTTTCTCTAAGATTTATTGAAGTCTGTGCCTATTGTTTTAAGTTTTCTAGTGATACTCTTATTCAGGGCCATTCTGATACCCAGTTCCTTACATATGATATAGTTTCCCAAAAAAAAAAACTGTTTTAAGAAGTTCTCTGTAAACTTAAAATTTTACAGTGCTGTGCCTTTGTATAAATCTTTTCTATTTATTGTACTAGGAACACTGTGGGCCTTTTCAATCTGTAAATTTCTGTTCTTCATAAATTCTTGCAATTTGTTGTATATTATTGATTGGATAAATTCATTCTCTCTCCTTTATCTGCCTTTTGAAACTCCTCTTAGTTCAATGTATGATCCTATTTGATATACTATGCTGATTTTCTTATCTCTCCCCTATTTTCCATCTCTTCAGGATTTTGTTTGTTTGTTTATTTGTTTTACTATCTGGAAGATATACTGTATTTTATCTTCCAACTTTTCTATTGAAATTTTTAAAAATTATTATTAAATTTGCTTTCATTTCCTTTTTAATTTCTAGGAGCTCTTTCTTATTTTCTAAATACCCCCTTCTTTGCTTCTCAACTTCAAAAGATATTAATGATAGTCTTTTAGGAATATTTTTCTGCTGCCTGAATTAATCTGTTTCCTTGGAGTTCCATCCTCCATGTTTTGGGTTTTCTCACAGTCCCATGATGTTTGATGGCCCATTCATATCTGAGTGAAGGGCTAAAATTCTGGTCAGAAGCTTTTTGTATACAAACGAAGCTTGTGTCTGGCCAGGGGACCTGGACATTGCTTTGGCAGGCTCCAAATATTAATCAGGTCCCCACCTTTTGTTGATCAGTTTCCCCAGAGAAGAATCACCTAATCTCTCCTGCCTGGAGGTGATAAACATGGATAACAGTGTTCTGAGGAGTAAAGAGGGCACAGGGAGGAGGGGCTGGTAGAATGCACTCTTTCCTCCATGTTTTCGCCATCCTGTCTCCTGGCCATCTTCAGCCAGAGCCTCTGTGATTCATCCTCTCTGGAGAGTAAACTGGCTTCTGCTGGGAGGTGAGAGGGAGGGTGCCTGGATTCGTAGGCTGCAGGAGGGGATCCAGGGGCCCCACTACACTTTATACAACTAGTTCTTCACTTTCAGCTCCAGGTACCTCCAGCAGGCACCTGTTGCCTTCAATTCCTAAGGCCTTCTGGGATTCTGTGGTGCAAATCACAGGGTTTCTTGTTGGCACCCTGCTGACAGCCTTGAGTTTTGGGTCTCCTCTCTCTGCTAAGTCTGTTACCACCTGTCATCAGCTGTCCACGAGTTTAATCAACATCTCTTGTCTGCTCTCTCATTCTGTCTTAGCCCTTGTGTGTTTATAGCATTTTTGTTATTAACTTTATTACCTTTATAGAGATATTTGGACAGATAGCAAATGTGCTAACCTGACTTAACTAGAATTTCTGTCTCTAGAATTTATACACTGATTTTCCATACCAGAATATCCTTGAATTTTGTTCAGTGTCACAGCTGTGCTCTGAAAGATGTGAGGGGCTATTCCACAGGGGGAAACGGGGCTCCATGGTCAAGGAATGGTGTGTAGCGTTCATTTAGCTCTTGCTTCTAGTTCCCTTTGTGACCTTTGTGAATATTATGGTCTCGATTCTGATTTAATTTCCAGTTATGTTTATTATACATCCCCAATGATACTCTAAGACCCCTTGAACTTATATTCTATGCTTCCTTGTATAATATGTTATGTTCACTGTAGTATATAATAACGTCTATCTAGATACCTGTCGCTCCTGATTAGAATGTAAGGCTTTTGGGTAAGAAGTGTGGCTTAGTCACCTCTGTGTCCCAGCACCTGGCAGAGTCACTGGAACATCACAGGGCTCAATAAATGCCTGCTGATGAGTGAGTGGGTGAGGGACGTGCTTTCTAATACAATCCATAATCCCTTTGCACTGCATACCTATGGAGAGTTCCTGAAAGCACAATAGATGCCGCAATGTCTTTCAGATGAAGTCTTTGTGTGCTCCTAAATGAAAAAGACGGGTAATACTGGGAGTTTTTTACGAGACTGGGACAGGCATAGGGTAGGGATTTGGGGAAGGGACATAACGTTCTCCCCTTCTCCACGCCATGCACATGCCTGCCCCTGCCTAGTACCTGTCCCCAGGGAGTACCTGCCTAGTCATCCCATGCAAACCCTTTGCAGCCCCCAATCAGAAGGTAGGTGGGTCTCCTGCTCTGAAGGAGAGGAGGTGTGTTTCTGACAGTCCTGCGGCAGACCTCAGAATTCATTTTCCCAGAGAAATAGTTTCATAAATAGTGACCTAGTACAAATGGTACTGTTAGCAAAACGCTTCCAATTCAGTATGAGTTAAACTGATTTTAGCGGTTACCCTTGAAAACTAATTATCATTTTTTAAAAAAACTGATTCTGTGGGAAAATGCATTTTGAGTTGCAAACGCATATATAAACTTCTGGAACACTGCTCACTCGTATGCTGGGGACTGATTGTATGTGTTTGTAGTCCACTTGGGACTGTGAGAACAAAAGGAAAATCAGTTTATCAACTGGATAATACCACTACTGGGATCAACAAATCTAAAGTTACAAAACAGCCTATAATATGGAATATCACATCAGAATAAACATGACCATTTTGTACAGTTTGTGATATTTGTGGGCAGACTTGGTGTCCACAAAAAGGAATATCTTATAAAATTGTAGTGCATGGGTCTAATGAAGTTATGTTTGAGTCTGCCTTAGGCCCTGAGATAATAGAACTTAATTCTGAGTCTGGAAAAATGATGAATGGGCACCGTGGTATATACCACCTTTACAGTGGTCCGAATAAATACTCAATACATTTTTTAAAATCTTTGGAGCCTTATGAATGGACTGGGATTGGCTTGGAAGTGGAAGAAAGGATCTCAGAGGTTAAGAGATCCTTTCCTGAGTGAATCCTCAGATTCACTCTCTGAATTTGGAACTGTTACTTTTTTATTTATATCATAATAATATGACCGTTTTAGTAGTCAACTCAGTGGTTCGAAGCAAAATGTGGAATTCAGAACACTCAGAATTTTGTGATGGAACTACACAACACCAGCAATGGAGCCACTGCTTTTTACACCAAACTATTATAAGTTTCCTAAAAGAACATTGCATTGCAAAAGCAATGAGTGGTAGGAACAGAAGAAAAATGAAATGAGGGAATGTTTCATAAAAATAAAGTCTACAAAAAAAATTAAAATAAAATAAAAAATAAAGTCTAAACAGAGACTACTTTCTCCTAAAATTAAAATAATACTGCCAAAGTATATGTCTAATTATTTATCACTGGGGTGGCCTGAATCCTTTTCATTTTATAGGTCCAAATATATATACTGAGTGTATGTTTTGCTAAAGCCTTTAAAAATCCATTTAAAGTTATTGTAAAATTATTAATGATGATGGGCAGGGTCTACAAAAAATAACACATTCAGTTTTCATTCAGGGAACAGATATTGATTGAGTGGTTTATTTGGGCCAGACACTGGACTAGGTGCAAACTTTAGATTAGATATTGGGCTACAGGGCTTAATAATACTGTTTCATAATCTGTTACTGTTGGGCTACAAAATATTGAGTGACTCTTCTGAATTAAGTATCTCTATAATTGTTAGTATTTATTTGATTCAATATATTGTTTCCTAAATAGGCTAATATATGAGTTTTTAGATTTTTTATATTGTATCTGCATGTTTGATTAAAGGGAATTTTGTGGTCTTTTACTTTTAAAACTAAAGCTAAAGTACACATACACTCAGCGGGTTATTGCTGTCACATTTTCAAGTCAGAATTAATCAAAGTTGATTAATTTCATTTAATAAATGAAGAAGAAAGGGTAAAAGACTATTAAGTTACTAACTAAATATGTCCTAAAAAGTAAATGATAGCTTTAAAAACATAAAATATCCTTGACCCTTGCTACCCTACGGAAGCACGAAATCTCACGGTGGTTTGTAAATGGTGCTAATCGTCATAATGGGTTTTTTCTTGGCAGCTCTGAGAACATATTACCTACCATAGTGGTTGTGTAATGTTAGTAAAGAAAAAAAATTTAAAGAATATGCAAAAAAAAAAAAAAGCAAATCTCATCAAGAGCTAACATTTTCAAGTATTAAGTAGGAAAAGTTGAGCTGGTAATGTCCCCATTTTCCAAGAGGAGACGGGAGTTGAGTGAGCGCCTAGCTCTGACCTTCACATGACCTTGTGCACAACCTTAACTCCTCCAAATATGTTTCTTCATTCTTAAATTGAGGACACCAATCTTCTCTGCCCCAGAGGTAAGGGTCAATTAAAAGGTGAGATTAGGGCTTCCCTGGTGGCGCAGTGGTTGAGGGTCCGCCTGCCGATGCAGGGGATACGGGTTCGTTCCCTGGTCCGGGAGGATCCCACATGCCGCGGAGCGGCCGGGCCCGTGAGCCATGGCCTCTGAGCCTGCGCATCCGGAGCCTGTGCTCCGTAACAGGAGAGGCCACAACAGTGAGAGGCCCGCGTACCACACACAAAAAAGGTGAGATTACTTGTGTGTAAGCATTTTGTAAAGTGAAGGACATTTTATTTTTCTTCTCATCATTATTATTCCCCTGACTTATTTCCTGTTGTGTCCCTGAAGGTGGGTGGCACCTGTGGAAGCCTTATATTCCACTGGCATTCCAGTGACTGGAATGGTCACTGGCTCAGTTTCTGTAGGTGCTTCTGGGTAACCTTGCTCACTCCTGCATGGAAGGATAGACGTGGGTCAGACAGGATGCCAGGCTCCGTGTTGCTTTTTCTTTCCCCCTCACCAGTCCTGCCTGTTCTTAGAACTGAGTAGCCCCCGCTCGTTCTTACAAGCGCAGGAAGATGCAGGGTACCTCGGTGTGTCCACCTTTACACACCGACACATTCCGACTCTCATACCTCATTCATAGTTTTGAGAGTTGCCTTGAATCAGGGCAGACCAGAGCGAAGCAAGGGGTGAGAGGCTGCGGTCGGTACATCGAGGCTCCGACCGCAGCATGTTCTCGTCAAGGTTGACCAGCTCTGCTGTGCTGCATCCTTCACACTGATGAGCTCGGAAGAAGGTATTTGCTCCGAAGTATGTCAGTTACACGTAGTAATTATTTCTCTTGGAAGGGAAAAAGGCAGTAAGCAGTGTGTGCTCACTCACCAACATTATAGCTTGTGCTCCCTGATCACAACAATAGATTTGGGCTGATTTCCTATTCTCAGGCAATCAGTGATGGGAGGAGAGAGGGCGATTAGCGGGGTGCCCTAGTTGACCTTCAGCTAAATTTATTGTTCCTTTCCCCTCCTGCCTTTCTTTCAGTATAAGAGAGAAGGGAGTAGCTCTCCATTAAAAAAATAAATGAAAGAAGAAGAAAAGGAAAGAAAACAGGTGCGTGGCCAGAGCTGTCTAGCAAAGGGATTTAATTGATGGTGACAACAGCATTCTTAGTCTGACAGCTGTTTTGGTTGTCGCACCCCTCGGTGTCAGCAACTAGGAAACTAACTTATTAGAGCTATTCATGTCAGAGATATAGTCCGTAAATATTTGTTGGGCTATAAGTACTGAATATTGCTTTAAGTTATTTTTATTTTTAAAAATATTTTTAAATATCCAAAAATATTAGAGGCAAAGATGCAATCTAATTCGTTATGGCAGTAGCTTTGCTATGTCAGAGATGTCCTATCCAAAGAAAAGATGTAAATCAGAAATATTGAAAGCTCAATGCAGTGGCATCCCACATAAATGTCTCTCAGTCTGTGCAAATGAGTACCAGTAAGTACAGTTTGAAACTTGGATAAAAGTAGATTACTGTCCAACAATTGGTATTGAAGGTAAAGCTACTGACAACTAGAGCCATGTGGGGAGATTGGGTGTTCTCTTGTTGTAAGTTTTGGAGTGTTTTCTATCACTTGGGGAAACCTTAGAGGTGTTTTTCAGCAGTGCTGTGTAAGATGAAATTCCCCTAACAGTCCGTCTCATTGCTATTACAGACAAGTTGAGCACGAGTAGTCAAGAAGGGAATATGACTGCTAAGGGCACTTGGTGCTCATGGGTAGTGGAGTAGCTTAGGTGAACATGAAAAGCAGTTAGGAAAGGTGTGGGACTGGCCACAATCAATCTCAAGTAGAACCCACATAAAGACAAAAACCATAAACATAAATCATGGCATTCTCTAGTTAGTTCAAAGGGAGATAAGTTGAGAATTATTTTTGTTAAATTCTTTGAACCAAAATACGGGAAATCCTCATGTAGTTAAGTTCTTGATGTCAGTTGACTGATATAAGTCTATTTCCTGACACTGTCTACATATAATGGTCAACTCTGTGAACTTTCTAAATTTGCTACTAAAGGCTGAAATCAAGCTATAGATAAAAAGGAAATCAATATTCTGTTTTTATGAATGCATTATGCAAAGCCAGCATATTTTGTTTTTATATAGTGTTTGATATATAAAAATTAATCTATTTAGAATTTATATATGCTCAAAGGAACCCATTACTCAACTTAAGAAAGAGAACTTTACTAATGTTGAGTCTGTCTGGAAGTTCCTCCCCCATCCTTATCCCTCCACTCCAGCTAATGTTATCCTCGTGTTTTGGGTTTTTTTTTTTAATTTATCTATTTTGTCATTCATTTTATCATTTCCTCTATGATCTTCCACATCTGTATGCATTCCTAAGTGATACATTATTTGGTTCTGTACTTTATAAAATATTTTACACTGTATATATTCCATTGTTACTTTTTTTAGTTATTTTTATCTATATTACACAAACATATAAGGAGGCAAGTAGTACCACGTCTTGATACATTAAAAAAAAATCAGTTCCCACCCAAACATCTACTTCCAATTTCAGCCTTTTTAATGGACTTTATAAATACTTACATATATATCTTTAAATAACACGACGCTTACATTGTTACTAATAGGTTTTTTTCAGTTTTAGAAAAATACCTATTTTCTTCTCACTTTGAAATATCGAAACTTAGCTCTTTCATAGACCTCCCATCTCCCCGCATGCATACTCACACTTCTCATCTTCCTCACCCTTCCTCTTATATCATATTTGGTTATATCATTAGTCAGAGCTTATATAATGATGACTATGTGAACACCATTCACAGCCTGGCCATGTGGTACATATGATTACTTTTTATTTTCTGTGCATTTTCCTTATAATGAATAATTAACTTATTTCTTCATTCATGTAGTTTTCTATGTGCCCATCATGAATTCAACCCCCAAATTTCCCCCAGTTATGTAAATCTCCTTTCAAAATGTTCAAATATATTAGTTTATTCTTTTTACCTTCTTGACGAAATCGTCTGACCTGTTCTAATCTGGACTGTCAGCAGCTACAGCAGCTATTATTAGGGACCTCATTCTAGGGACTGTCATTCTAGGGAATTCATTCAAGGGACTGCTATTGTTTCTCTGTTGCAGTAGATCTCCTGTTTCCTGGCCTCCAGGTCTTCCTTTCTCTTGGTTTACACTCTTGTTTTGGTGGAGCACATGCGCCAGTAGCTCTGTGAGAAAGGATGCACGAATGATAAATTTTTGGTTCGTGAACATCCAAAAGTGTCTATGTATTTATTTATTTTTCGCTGCGTTGGGTCTTCGTTGCTGTGCGCAGGCTCTCTCTATGCGGAGAGTAGGGGCTACTCTTCGTTGCGGTGCGCAGGCTTCTCATTGCGGTGGCTTCTCTTGTTGTGGAGCATGGGCTCTAGGCGCGAGGGCTTCAGTACTGTGTCACACTTCAGTAGTGTGAGCGCAGGCTCAGTAGTTGTGGCACATGGGCTTAGTTGCTCCACGGCATGTGGGATCTTCCCGGACCAGGGCTCGAACCCGTGTCCCCTGCATTGGCAGGCAGATTCTTAACCACTGCGCCACCAGGGATGTCCCGCAAAAGTGTCTTTATTGACTGGTGACAGATGTAGGTTGGAAATCATCTTCCTTTGGAATTTTGAAAACATCAGCTTCTAGTCTTGCTATTGAAAAGTCTGAAGCCATTCTTGATCCTTTGTATGAAAGCTGTATTTTTCTTTCTGCAAGACTGTAAATCTACTTTTTGTTGCAAATGGTCTGAAATTTCATGACAATGTGCCATTCCAGGATAGGGGCTGTTTTCATCCATTCTTCTGGGTACTTCTTGAGTCTTTCAATCTGGAAAATCATGTTTGGTTCTGAAGAATTTCCCTTCAACTCTTCATTAATAGTTTTCTTCTGTTTAATTTCTCTGACCTCTTCTTATAGGATGATTATTTTTCAGATATTGGATTTCCTGGTCTAATCCTTGTGTTTTCTCATTTACTTCTCCTATTTTCCATCCCTTTGTCATTTTCTCTATTTTCCGGGAGTTTTCTTCAACTTTATCTTCTTATCCTTCAAGTTCATTTCTCATTTCTGCCATTAAGCTTTAACTTCCTCCAAGAGCTCCTTTCTTTCTTAGAATTTTTCTTTTGTGTAACATCCTGTTATTTAATAGATACAGTGCTTTGCATACTCAAGGATTTCAAAGTTTTCTTCTTCTAACATATCCTCTACATGCTCCAAGTTGTTTTACTTTCCTTTTTGCTGCAGTAATCTTTGTTTTTCACATTTAATGCTTTCCTCAAAGCCTGGAGATCCTTTTCTGCCTGTTTATGTTTGAGAGTGGTGTGCTAAATAGCATATTAGAATCCTAGTTGCATGTGTTAAAGATATCTTTCCCAAGTTCATGGTTTGTCTTTTCACTTTCTTTATGCTATAGTTCCATGAACAGACTTTCTTAATTTTAATATAGCATATTTCAACTTTTTTCCTTTAGGTTTTTTGCTCTTTTATTTCTTATTTAATAAATCCCTCTTGATCATAAAGATATTTTCCTCTATTGTCTTTTAAAAGTCTCATACTAATGGTTGTTCTTGTTACATTTAAATCTTTAATTCACCTGGAATTAAATATTGTGTGTGGTGATAGGCATACAATTTCACTCTTTTCCCATATGGACAACCAACTGCCCCAGCACCATTTACTGAAAAGGCCATTCTTTGCTCACTGATAACAAATGTCATTACTCAAGTTTGTGGTTGGGCCCGTTTGGGGCTCTCTCTTCTCTTCCATTGTTCTAATTGTCGAGTTCTTTGTCAATACTACGTAGTTTTATAATAAGACCTGATAGGACAGGCTTTCCTACCTTTCTCCTTATCTAGAATAGGAATATGAAAATAAAAGGATAAAACCTCTCCTAATGTGAAGGAAATGATGGGTTTGACTTCAGTCATCCATTTACTCATTCATCAAAAAGTAGTAAGTACCAACTATGTTTCAGACAAGCTCTAGAAATTGAAAAATAAATGAGACACAATCCCTCCCCTAAAGGAGTAAGCAACCTAGGAGGGGAGACTAATATAGAGTTACATTTTAATTCTCTTATAAGCAAGAATAAAGAATGCATAAGATGCTGTGTGTGTGCACAAAGAGAAAGGAAGTAATTATGCCAAGGAATAGTCAGGAAGGTCTTGACAGGTTTGACCAATAAAGGGTAGAATCAACTTGGTCTCAGAAGATAAATTGGCATTCAATAGGAGAGCGGGGGAAGGAATTCCAGGCAGAGGAAACTCCATGGAGACATGAAGGTGCATGATCTGTTTCAAAATAAAGGGTCAAGCAAAGGGAGAGATAAGTTAGAAAGGCGGTTAAGGCCAGATGGGGAAAGGCACTGTCTACCCAGCTGAGAGGTTTGAACTTTACCCTGTAGACAGAAATAGACTGAGAGGGTTTGAAGTAGGAAGGTAATATCACTTCTGCTGTGCATTTGGCAGTGGGAAAACCAGAGCTTATTGGGAGGGGTGGGGGCACTATGTACGGAAAGGCCAGTTCCAGTTAAGTTGTCCGTGGGAGAGATGGTGACATCTGAGCTCAGGCGGGAGAGATGGTGACATCTGAACTCAGGCAGGAGAGAAGGAAATGGAGAAAAGGTAAGGACAGATCCAGAGACATTGGAAAGGAGAACGAACAGGGCACGGTGGAAGTGGCTGCCCCGGAAGGGGAAGAGGGGAGTAAATGACGGCCAGGTTCCGAGCTTGGGTAACTAAGTGGATGGGGGCATCACTGGCTGACCTTTGGAAACAGAAGTCTCTGTGCTGGAGGAAGATGACAGGGGTCTGACAGAGGAGAGGGATAATCCGTGACTTTACATTTGATCATGTCAAGTTTAAGGGGCCCATGGACATCTGTGTGGAGAGATAGGGAGGCGCTTGGCACTTAAGAGCTGTCCCCCATCAAAACCCTGAACATGCCCAGTGTCCTTCTCATTCCCTGAATAACCTGGATCCTCAAATATACCAAATCCTTTTTCCACATCCTGCAGTTGTTAAAGACAGATTTTCCAAATGAATATACTTAGAGTTTCAGGGTATTTATCCTCTGTGCATTTTCAGCCTTAAGACTTAAATAGAACAATAACTTCCTCTGCTTTTCATGGGGAGGGTGGTTGCTCAGTGACTCTCTGGGGACTTAGTAAGACTAATTTTCAAGAGGTGCGGCCACGGGAAAGAGTCTCCCTGATGGGGACATCCAATTCCTCAACTCTTACAGAATCTCTGCCACCGTGTCAGGAAAGGAGGTGTCATTTAATCCTGCACCTTGCACCTCACTTGCTACAAAGTTTCTGCCAGCATCCTTTAGAGTACTTTGGGGTCCCAGAATTAATCATGGACGGAATGATACTGCCATGACAAAGAGCCCTCGGGTGCAGGAAGCTGAGGCATTTGTGTATTTAAATCATAGGCTATTAATAAATGTGTCTATTTGTCTCTCTTGTGATTAGAGTGTGAGGATTATGTTTCCAGAGGAAAGTAGAATAATTAAAAGAGGATGATTTCTAGGTATTTATAAAACACTTAAATATATGATGTTTTCTTTATTTCTTAAAATATCAATGGTACTTTTCTATGATTGCCATTAATATTAAATTTTAAAAGTGCACTGACATCCCACAGGAATTAATTACATAGTCACTGCCCTTCCCTTAGACACAAACTTCAGACACAATGTGTGAACATCATCTACCACTTCAGGCTTGAACTCATCAATGCTGTGCTGTGGATACAACAAATTTTAAGCTATAAGGTATGGAATGGTTACTACAAATCCAGGTCCATTCTCACTCTGGCCAACACTAAAGATATGTCTGTTGCCTTATGGTGTGGGAGTTTAAAAGTATCCATATTGTTTGGCGTGAGCAACCCATCAGCTGAGCATTATAAATCCTTTTCTTATACCATTATTTACACTGGGATATATTGGTTAAACGTGATTCACATCGTCAAGGGAGATGAAACCAGAAAACGTTAAGATGTATCTGTAGGCTGAACACATTTATATCCATCACACTCTACTTTAGGCTTCTTCCTGATCAAATCACCAAAAGGACAAAATGTTATGCAAAGAGATCAGGAAACCTACTCTTTGAAAATCTTGATTGACAATTCCTCTTAAAACAAGCCTTTTTCTCCAAGTTTGGCTGCTAAGAGGTACATGAGCGCTCTGATATCAAACAACATTGAGTCATATTTAAACTTTGCCCTTGTTTTTTGAGTTTGATGAGCCGTTGATCAGGAGGGGTAGGCATTTGGAGAAAGACTCCCGAGCAATTCCTGGCAAATTCAGTGCTGGGTTCAACCCTCTTGCAGCAGCTTGCTCACATCTCCAGAATAGCACCTCCTGCCTGGCTTTACAATGTATCAGTGTATGGTAACACACATCTCCATCCTAGAGTGTGTGTGTGCACCATCATGGCAGACCTGGGGCTCTTGCCTCAGTGCGTCGTCAATGTTGGGGCCACTGTGAGGATCTCAGAGTGTGCTAGATGCTGGGCCTCCCACATGCTGACTCACCTGCTGTCCAACCAGCCTGTTATGGGTTGAACTGTGTCCCCCCGGAATGCTCGTTGAAGTCCTAACCTCCAGGACATTAGAATGTGACCTTACTTGAAAATAGGGTCATCGCAGATGTAATTAGTTAAGTAGGTAGGATGACTGGTGTAGGGGGTTGGAGCCCTAATCCAGTGCGACTGGTGTCCTTATAAATTTGGGCACGGACACACAGGCAGAGAGAATGCCACGAGAACACAAAGGCAGAGATCAGTGATGTGTCAATAAGCCAAGAATGTCAAAGATTGCCGGCAAACCACCAGAAGCTAGGAGAGAAGCACGGAACAGATTCTCCCTACGTCCTCAGAAGAAACTACCCCTGCTGACCTTGATCGCAGACTTCTAGCTTCCAGAACTGAGACAATAAATTCCTGGTATTTAAGCCATCCAGTTTGTGGTTCTTTGTTATGGCAGCCCTAGCAAATTAATACATAGCCTATATCCTGGAAAAGAAGCAGGGGAATGACAAGGTTATTATTATCAGTTCATAAGAACAGAAATGACAGCTTTCTAACAGAGCAAAATTAATCATTTTTGGATTGTTCACTTTATAGCCTTCTGATTCTTAAATTTGTAATTGCCATATGCACTGTTACCGCATATGGAGTGAGAAAAGGTCTGATGGAAATGTGTTCTTAAATGAGTGATATATATTACACTGATGGATGGTTGATGGATATATTTGAGAGAATGAGGCCCTGTTATAGTAAAACAGGCTCAGAGCTATACATAATCTAAATATATTGGTACCAAGGGCCCAATACATAAAGCTTCTGCTTTGGTATTAAACTGATGCATGTGTTATAAAGATACTAAAGAAAAATGTGCACAAATAATCATAGACCAGTTTTTCATTAGTAAAGAGAAGACGCATGACCTCGCGTGTTTTGCTCCCACGTAACTATGATCACAATTGAGCATGAAATATCGATACTACTGGAAGGTGAAATTGACAATAGAATATTCTCTACTCTGGGGGCTCAGGGGAGAGGATGGAAAGAGCACACATTTTAGAGTCAAACAGAGCTGGGTTCTAGCCCCAGTTCTACTATCTCCTAGTTATATGACCTTAAGCAAGTCATTTAACCCTCTAGGACTCTGTTTCATAACCTGGAAAGTGAGGATAATAATACCTCTCCACAGAGCTGACCTGAGGATCCAGTAGGGTAATGTCAGTGCAGCGACCAGCACAGCGCCTGGTAATATGCTCAGTGGTAATGTTCAGTAACTGGTAGCTGTAAATTTCATATTCATCCTTGTCACTTGATGTGACAGTTCTGCAGTCTGGCACAAACCATTTGGGGAATCCCAGACTAGGAGGTCCATTTACTGGAGTCTAAATGGTAATGACCCTGGTGAGGCCTAGCAGAATCACTGAAGTTGCTACTAACCTTTCCCTTTTTCTTTCCTCCTTCTTAACCACAGAGAGTACCCAGACTGGGAGCTGAAGCCCTAGAGTCCACTGGCATAGCATACACTGGGTTTGAATGAGCCCTACTTAAAGTTAATCCAGGTGAATCCTCAGTCCAAAAAAACCCCTCATTCTAAAGGACAAATTAAAAATAAAACCGGGGGCTTCCCTGGTGGCGCAGTGGTTGAGAGTCCGCCTGCCGATGCAGGGGACGCGGGTTCGTGCCCCGGTCCAGGAGGATCCCCCATGCCGCGGAGCGGCTGGGCCCGTGAGCCATGGCTGCTGGGCCTGCGCGGCCGGAGCCTGTGCTCCGCAACGGGAGAGGCCACAACAGTGAGAGGCCCGCGTACCGCAAATAAATAAATAAAATCGGCTCTGTATTAAAAGGAAAGATGATTAGGAGGTAAAGCTTTAGAAAACTGAGACTGCACAGCAGGCTCTCCTTAACTTCAAGGCAGTCTTTCTTTAACTCACTCAAATATAGGCGATGCTTTTAAACTTGATTCCAATCAGTGTAGCCTTTGTATGTAGTCTCCGAAGGAGGTGGGCAGTGAGACAAGGAAATACAAAGCAGGGAAAAGGCCTCAGGGAGCAAAATATATTTTCTGACCATCTCCAGTGCATCCCGGGGCAGCCTTTTTCTGCAAGGGAAGTCAGTATGCTCCATTTTGATTTGCAGTCAGCAGGCTGCAAATTATTCTGGGTAGTTTGGGGTTTAAAATGACAATTTTGTTGAGGAGGAACCAGCCCACAGAATCACGTGGTGTCAAGGCACCACTTACCGAAGGGCTGTGTAGTGAAGCTTCTGTTACAAGTGCCTCTTGTCTTCACCAAGCTCCGTGTTTCAGTCCCCTTGGTATTTGAACTCTCTAAGTTCAGCATTGCCATGTGTTTTCCTAAAACGAGGTTAATATTTTCCGATTTGAATTTAGTGAATTACTGCAGGTAATACTCATCCGTCCCCTTCTGCCAACCCTCTCTACCGCCATGTTCCCTGTTGTAATTGCCCATTAATCAGCCTTGAGTTTGCCAATAGGAAAACCCCTCCACAGGGCTAGGAGCTTGAGGGGATTAGAATAAATTAGCCTTGTGACACGCAGTGACAGGTTCAGGTTGTTTGGCAAGCCTGGAATGCACAATTTGGTGGGTGGAAAAACGTCCTTTAGTGAAAGGGCTACAGCAAAGCTGTTGGTGTGAAATGTCCATTTGTCTTGAACAGAGAGATACAAAATGAAGTCTGAACATCTTCTTCACTAATAGATAAAACAGAATTTGGATAGTTTTTACATTTAGCACTCCAAAACCAGAGACATTTAGAAAGTTTAAGAGTTAGACGAGACCTTAAGCATATCTAACCTATCTAACCTAAGTCCCTTGTTTTATAGATGGATAAACTGAAATCCACACTGGGAAAGTTACCATGTGTGAAGTGATGGCAGAGCTAAAACCCAACTCTCCTCCTTCCTAGCTTAGGAAATTGATCCAGGTTATCAGTGCAGGAAATAGATCATTTGAAGTGTGCCTAGGTTCTAATGTTGCCTTGCAAATAAGTTACCCATCCACTAGCCCAGTGAGAGAGAAGGTCCAGACTTAATGGAGCATCTCAGGGCCGTGCCTCAGTGTCTTCCTTACTTTGCCTGGAACCAGGGTACTTGCTCAGTATCAAAGACCTTCGAAGTTCTTGCTTCCCCTAAAGAAGGACTTCAGGCTCTGTCTTCACTTCACCTGCTGGAATCTGAGCTACCAGTCATCCCCAGCACCTAGCACGCCTTGAAGGGGGACATTATCAACTCCCAGAAAAGTGGCTGGTGGTTGTTTCTCTCGCGGAATAGCAAGTGGTAATGGAAATGGGCGAAGAGAAAGGAGTTTGAAATGACAGAGCCAGCTGAGGCAAAGGAAGTGCTCCTCTGATAAGAAACTGTCTTAGCTTGGGCTGCTGTAACACAGTACCATAGTCTGGGGGCCTTCAACAACAGACATTTATTTCTCACAGTTGTGGAGCCTGAAAGTTTAAGATCAGGGTGTCGACCTGGTTGCATTCAGAGTGAGGGCCCTCCTCCTGGTTCACAGATGACCATCTTCTCCTTGTATCCTCGCATGGTGGAGAGGAAGGAAGCTCTAGTATCTCTTCCTCTTCTTATAAGAATGCTAATCCCATCCTGGGAACTCTACCCTCAAGACCTCACCTAAACCTAATCACCTCCAAAAATCCCCACCTCCAGACACCATCCCACTGGGGGTTATGGTCCCAACATGTGAAATCTGGGGGTCACAAACACGCGGTCCATAGTGGCAGCTTACAGGCAGCGTTGTGAAGCCTTCTTCCCTGCAGACCTTCAAAGAGAGTTTATTGCTAGTACTTATTTGTCTTGATTATGAAAGTAAAATTCTACCTGGAGTTGGAGGGAGGAACAGATAACACCTTGAAGTTTCTGCCAAACTTGAGATTGAATTTCTTTCATGTTAAACAGTAAGATGGTTGGGGGAGCAGGGGCCCCTCGAGGCCACCAGCAGCTATGGAGGAAGGCACGTGGTCAGGGCGTTGGGGCTGGTGAAGGACATTGCCAGCCCTCCCTCTCATCTCTCTCTGTCTGGAACATCTGGCTGCCGATTTCAGGTTTCTCAGAGGTGGAGGCAACATTCCTTTCTCTTTTTTTTGCGGTACGCGGGCCTCTCACTGTTGCGGCCTCTCCCGTTGCGGAGCACAGGCTCCGGACGTGCAGGCTCAGCGGCCATGGCTCACGAGCCCAGCCGCTCCGTGGCATGTGGGATCTTCCCGGACCGGGGCACGAACCTGTGTCCCCTGCATCGGCAGGCGGACTCTCAACCACTGCGCCACCAGGGAAGCCCCAGAGGCAACATTTCTTAAATAAATTTACTTGATGCACACAATCAATGACATACGTGTACATCCTTAGGACCCCTCCATCCTCTCTATCCCCACGGCAGTCGGTTGGTAGCCCTGTTACTGGGCCTCTGCTCCTCACATTCTGCAATGTAGAATCGCTTCTTTACATGCCTGTCTCCTAGGAGACAGGAAAGCCTTTGAGGATAGAAATGACACGATAATAGTTCATGGATCCCAACCTTTATTTATTACAACCTGCCGTCCTTTGTGTGATATCACTTCTGGAGAAAGAAATTCCACTCAAATGTTTTCAGGATTTGAATGGAATTTTAGAATGTACTCTTGCACATTTAGATTTTAAATGTTTCTTAGAACGCAACCTTGCTAGCACCCTGCCCTAAATTTCATGAAATTTGTTTGCAGGTGTGTTTGTGACATTTACTGCTGAAAGAAGTAGTCACCAGGATATTAGAGGCACTCGGAACCCTCGTATATGTCCATATGACGTACGCAGCTTTGAGAGCCAACATCCTACCTACCGTGGAGGCCACACTGCAGCATGCAGTCTATCCTGGCCAGCAGCTTGCTTGGCACAAGCTTGTTTGCAGTTGGCTCTCCACGTGCATGGCCCTATACTTACACAGCCCGGACGCTGACCTCTTTTTTACATTGTGCGCCCTGGGCAGGCACCTCACTTGCCCCACCCTAGTGTCAGGCCTGACCTGTGTTAATTTCCAATTCATGTTGAGCCTTCTGTCCTCATCTGGTGCTGCATCTCAGCATCATCCCATTGTCTACAGCAGTGATTCTCCAAGTGTGTTCCCAGACCAGCAGAGCCAGCATCACTTGGGAAGTTTCTGGAAATTCAATATCTCACGTCTCAGCTCAGACCTGCTGGAAAATCTGGCGGTGGAGACCAGCCATCTGTGTTCCCCTCTGGGAGATTCTGATGCAGGCTTGTTTGAGAAAGGCAGAGGCTGGTGCTAATTGTTTTTCCAGTGTCTGTATAAGAATCTCCCACAGTTTCTGCCTCCCACTCCCTCAAGCATCCCACAGACTGTTGCCTGCAAACAGCTGGAAGCAGCGCCCCCCATCTGGGCCTTGTTCAGCTTCCCGGAATATGGTGACATCATCACTAGCATCAGATCCCTAAGCTCCCACATGTCTGGAAGGAAGGTCCAGATATACAAAGAATAACGAGGGGAGAAAGAAAAAAGTTTAGCCTTACAACCTTAATCTTTGGATCCAAAGATTAAGAACGGACGTGACGCAGGACTTCTGATATCCTAAGGACCTTGATGTAGAAGACGTATAATTACTTGTTATTTATAGGTTAGAAGCAGGAGCGATAAATAGAAGTTACAGGGACCAAGGTTTGTGCCGAATAGTAAAGAAGAACATCCTGATACATAATCATGGGTTTACACACAGAATGGGCTGCCTGCAGCCATAATGGTTTACCATCGTTGCTGGTGTTCAGGCAGAGGCCACAGGACTCTTACCAAGGCTATGGTAGAGCTGCTTCATGATAAGGCAAGGGTTGCCCTGGATCACCTTCAGGTTTCTCCCGACATTCTGTAATGTTAGTGCCTTACAGATAATAGATACTAACACACATAGGAAGGAAGGAAAGGAGGGAGGGAAGAAGGGATAGTGGGAGTAACCCCCAAATTATTTACGATTATTATATTTGATTATAATTTGATGTTACAAATGTAACATCAAGTTCACCCTCCTACTATGTGCTGTGTTGGTGTGGTGTTACTCTTTCTAGTTAATATGCATCTGTTAGCCCATGTAGAGTAAGATCGGAGAGGCAAAGGGGTGACTCAGTGATCTATGCAGCATGTGCAGTGCGCCCCATGCACCAGGCACCAGCAAAGTAGGGGGTGAGGATGCAGGAAAGACTGAAGATGTGGTTTCTGCGCTGAGGGTCTCGGGCTGGTTTGGGACACAACCGGGTAGACAGGTCCCTAAAAAGGGAGGCCCCAAATGGATGAGAACATAGAGGGGGGCTGGGTTCAGAAAGGTTCAATGGTTAATCCCAAGGCAGAATATTAAACACACTAGCTAAACTAAATTACTAATTCCTTTCACACCTGAGAAAACATTGCTTTTAACCATTAAATTAATGGTTTTTTTTAAATAAGAAGGAAAGGTAGGTTTAAGAAAGGAGGAGAAAGAGAAAGTTGTGCAGTACTTTTTAAAAATTGTTGGTACTAAGGAATAGTTAATATTTTAATCATTACATGTTGAGGACCTATATGGGAAAAGAATCTAAAAAAGAGTGGATATATGTGTATGTATAGCTGATTCACTTTGCTGTACGTCTGAAACTAACGCAACATTGTAAATCAACTATACTCCAATAAAAATTAAACAAACAAGTTGAGGAACTTCCTAGTGTCTCCAAAAGCTGTCATTTGTCCTTAACTTTCCAGCCCCTGATGTTTGGGCCACTCCAGACTCTCAGGGAAAAAGCACTTTAGGTTTTTAGAAAGTTTGGAAATCAAAGGCAGATTCAGCCACAGTTCCAAATACAAACTGCATTTAAGGATGGTCAGAGTGCCAGTAATGATTGTTTTTTTTGGTAAAAATCTACCTGGTTAGGAATCTTTTAGCTTCATTTTTAAGGAGCATAAATTCCTGTCTTAAAGATTACGTGTGTGTGTGTGTGTGTGTGCGCGTGTGTGTTTCACTATATAGCAAATGTCTGTTTATGCAGAAAGGTCAAGGAAGTGATGTGCTGATGGAGTGAACATTCTGGAAATGAACTTCCAGCACACTAAATGAAAACGTCCACTTCACATTCACCTCACAGCACCGAGCGGCATCAAACAGACCTTAATCTCTGCTGGTTCGGAGCAACGTGCCAGTCCTTCCCTTCCGCCAGTCCACCCTTCTGGGCATCAGTCTTGCTTGTACAGCGTTGTGGTCCAGGAGATGAACCTGAAACCGTCTGATCTCACCCTGTGACAGCCCTGGAAATTGCACTTTTTGAATCACTCCCTGATAACTCTTTGTCGGCTTCACATTTGCCCTTTTCCCACAAACGTCTGGTCAGAACTGGGTGGAGAGTTGCCTCACCACTGGGTTGTTCCAGCTGTTGAGATAACATCGGACTGAGGATTCTTCTTCTGTGATGACTCAGCCGGTGCTTCTTCCACCCTGTCCTTCGTGTGCTTGTCACTCTGTGAGTGTTCATGGGTGGCTTGGTCCTCAGGCTGCATCACAAGCAGGAGAGGAGCTCCCAGCTCAGTTCGCACAAGGCGGGTCCAGGGCGCCACCTTTGTACACAAAGAACTGCCTATTTTGCTTCTGTTTCAATATTACCTTTAAAAGTCTTTCTTCTCTAACAATGTTATATGTGCTCAATTTATTAAGAGGGAAAGAATGGAAACATTTATAATAGTCATTCTATCTCTCTGTTCAGATAATTTATCCAAATATTCAGGTTAATTTAAACAATCCCTTTGTCCATGATTTCTGTACTACAGATAGTTCCCGTGTACCGGTACGTTCAAAGCTGAGAGTGTATTTTTCACAGAGCTGGTGTTGCTTTTTTCTACTTAGGCCCCCACTGCCTTTCTAGGCAACCAGCTGCATGAGCTGTATTCCTCCCTCCCTCTCTCTGCTCCCCTCCTGCCAACATCCCATCCCCACATCCCTCTATTCACTCTCCACTCAGAGGCCAGGTGCTTTTTGCCTGCCTTGCTAATCTCTCTTGTATTTATTCCCCTGTCCCTACACCTCTGCTATTATCCTAGCAAGGCCTGTGGGTTTTGGAGCTGAAAACAACCACCTGGCCCAACCTTTTGCTTTTTATAGAAGGAAAATGACCTAAAGAAATGAAGTTAATGGTCTGGGCTTTAGGATGAAGCTTAGCTAGGACCACCCAACTGCCTCTCTCCAGAATTACACACCATTGCACAGCAAGTTTCTCTCCATTTCCATCCATCCTGTGCAGATTCCAGGCTCTTCTTTCTGAAGCACTGCTGCTAGACCCCTCCTCAGCTCAAAAACCTTCAGTGCCTCCAGAATAAATCCAAACTTCTGAACCTAGCATTCAACATCAAGCTGACTTTATTGCCAGTCCTCCCTTTTATATACACTTCGCAACCAAGCCAACTGACCTGACCGTCCCTGGGTACTCCTCATCTGCCCTAGGTGTGCTTTTACTCCCATACCTATATGCATGCGGTTTGCAAATCTGGATCCCACGCATCCTTCAGGGCAATTGTTGAGTGTCCTTCTTCCCAAAAGGCCTTCCCTGATCCCCCCCACCGCCCCCCAGTTAAAAGCAATCTCTCCACCACTGCAGTGTCACAGCTTTTCATCCATAACCCCTTCTGTCACCCATTACCTTGTATAACAACTAGGTGAATACATGTTGATATTTTCTGCTGGTCTCAAGCTTCTTGAGAAGAAGACCCTCGTGTGCTGGACTTTTGCATCACCCAAAACCCTTGCACATAGCATTCACTCACGTAGGATTCAGAAATAAACCAATGTGTTCATATATTTTCCAGGTTATTAGCCAGTATACATAGAATGCTATAATTTCTCCAAGCCAAATGTTAATTTTTTATTCATCTTTTTTGTTACATATAGTTGAGGTGGATAACAGTTATGTTATTTTTTGTTATGATACACAGCTTAACTGTTACGATAAACGATGTCACCCACTTGAAAGCATTTTAAATCAATTATATACTACTGGATTTATTTGACACAAAAATATAAAACATCAAATAAATAAAAATTTTCTCTAGACCAAGTCTCACTCCCCTTTCCACAGCCCTCCCCACTCCACAGCACCCCATTCAGGCACAAAAGACTAAAATAATCCTAGAAACTCTGCAAACGTTTACTGCCATCTTGTGGACAGAGACACACCTAAATGGAATGGTCCTTTGCTTTCCCAGGCAGCCTCTGCTTAAATGCTGCGTGATTTAACCAAAGGAATTAACCTCTTCATGAATTAAAACGTTTGCCCAGAAAGTGGTTAGTTGAAGCCAGAGAAGCCTTTGCTAATTGTTCTTTATCATTACAGAACCCTAAAATGGTTGTCAGAAATGTGCACACAAATTATCTTAATTTTCTCATTCCTAACATCCAGGAAGAAGGGAGTTGGTGGGGGATAGGGAGTGGGCGTGGGGAGAGTCGGGAAAAGGTGACGGGGTGATTTTTATAGGCTTTGCTTCTTGAAGCAAAAGAGCCCAAGAGTTGTATTAATTAATGCATTAGCAGTTAGCTGTTTGCACCCCAAAGTGTACACAACTCACTGTTGATGATTCAGTAGTCTTCTTGCCAGATTTCTCTCAAACAAGTTGATGTCGAAGCTGAAGAAATGCATTTTTCTCCACGTGACTATAAAATCGATGTTTCACAGAAGGGACAACCAGAAGCCCATGTCATGGCCACTCACGTATAGGAATTCAAATTAATTGCTATGAAATGGGCATGAAATAGGGAGAATGAAATGAAACGTTAAACAAGAGTCATTTCACTTTCTGTGGGAGGAGAGGACCCCACCCCTACAAACCTTTCTTTCCTTTGAGTTTTACTGGTACAGTGATCTCCTATTCCAAACGACATAGGTGCTCAGAGTATTTTCCTTCTGTATTAAATATAGTCCTTATTCAAATACCGAGCCAGGCCATATCTACAATGTGTTCATGCTATTATTATGTCTCCAGGGTGCTATTTGGCCTGTAATGAAACTCGTATGTGGCACTGAACTTGTCTTAAAGAAATGATCTCTTATATGCATAAAATTAGACCCGAAAGGGAATCCGTACACTTCAAGCAGAGCTGATTCATGTGGGTGGCACTTTCCCCAGCATGTGCGTCATCTCTCTGTTCCCTTCCCCGCTCAGGCTCCCTGGGGGTCAGGATTGCCTGTGTTTTGCATTTCTTTCTTTCATCCTTGCCTGCCTTTGTTAATCACTCCGGAAAGGTTGTTCAGATATTAGCTGTCAGATAAGGCCCTGCGACAGAAGAGAATGCATATTAATTTATTTATCCACTGAACTAAAATTTATTGACCACTTACTATATACCAGATTCTCTGGTAGCCATAGGGGTATAAAGATGCAAAACCGCTCCCCTGAGCAGCTCAGTCTGAGAGGGAACTAGTAAACTGTTACAAAACCACCTGAGAAGTGCAATGCCAGAGATATAGAGATGGAGTGACAAGGACCTTGCAGTTGCCAGATGTAAGGTGCTCCAGATGGAAATAAGGGGTGATGGTCATGGAAAAGGAGAGGGAAACCATATAGTAGAGAAATTTTGGTCAAGACTGGAATCAGACTAATTATGAAAGCCTTCCATTAATCTCAGCTACAGTGATCAAACCCTGAGCTAAGCAGTGGGAATGGACAAGAGGGGACAGATACTCAGCTCCTAAAGAGCCAGAAAAGCAAGAGTTGGTGACAGAGTCTAGAATCTGAAGACACAGTGTTGACAATGATTCCCCGGTTTCCAGCTTGGGTGAGTATGTGAAGCAGGATGCCATTTTAATGAGTGAGGAAATAGCAGTTTCGAGAAACAAGCATGAAGGTTGGAGTGATGGCAGTCAAGTGTCCAGAAGTAGGGAAGTTTCAAGGTCACCAAAAAGGAGACCTGAAAAATATTTATGGACTTTTGTCATTAGACTATGAAAGTGAAAGCGTTTGAGGAATTAATAGAAACAAAGATAAACCAGTAGTTCTGTACTTTGACTGCATATTAGAATCACCTGAGGATCTTTAGGAGCTACCAATGGCCAGGCTGCATCCCAGACCAATGGAAGCTCCCCGGGCGATTACGTGCCTCCAAGGAGAGACCAATGTTATAGGCGCTTCCTTGTAGAAGCTGTAATAGAAAAGAAACGAGCGAGACTAAAGAATACCGTGTTTCTAAGAGAGAGAAATTTGAGAATAAACTAAGGGGGCAAATACTAGTTGAGACAGAGAAAAAGAAACAGGAAAGGGAATCGTTGGTGGTGAAAACTCTAAAAGGAAGTGAGAAGAACAAGAGGATTCGCTCTGGACAGGAAAGAAAGATAACGGGAAGTGAAGTTAGTAAGAAGAGATGGGTGTACATACGATTAAGTATGTAGGTAGAAGGGTGAGAAGAGTTTTCATCATCAACATGATAGTAATTAAATGCATCCTCAAACAGATCAGTTTGAAATATCTCCTGCTGTGAATAAACAAACTTGTTAAGAAAACATTTCAGGAGACTCATCGCCAGAAGTCTGGGGATGGGGGCGGGCAAGGTAGCTGCACAGAATCCTTCAGTCCTTCCAGTTTTTGCCTCGTCTGTATTTTCCTGATTCTCACCCTGCCCCCAGTGTTGAACTCTTCTCAGTGCACAGCAGATCTTGCAGAGGTAGGTAGTGTTCTCATTCTATATCCATTACCATATTTGTCTCCTTCACCACCTTCATTAATAGAAATTTTCACGAGCGTGTGACCATATTAGGTTTTGGGAGAACCCGTTTAGGCCATATTTTGCCCTCTGTACCTTTGAGATCTGACAGAGAACAGTGGTATAGATGGAGGAGCTAAACATCCAACACGTGACAATGCTGGCCAATAATGAGCTCAATCAGTTTACTCTCTGTCTCGTGTGTGTGTGTGTGTGTGTGTGTGTGTGTGTGTGTGTGTGTGGGCGCGCGCGCAGTGCTTGAAGAGCCCAGCCCTATATTTGTCTCTGTGTTTTGTCCCATTAACAGTTTTGCCAAACAGACCAGTTGTAGTTCCTTTTAAGGCGTTACATTCTGACATGTTGGCTGATAACACTGCGTAGAAACGTCTTTCTTGAAGCGGCCTCCACACTGGTATAGCATCCTCGGCCGTGACGGATAGGACGCTGTCCTCTGTCCCTTTCCGCTTTCTAACCAGCGAAGGTGCTCTGTGCAGTACACCACGTGCCACGTCAGTCCTACACGTGTGACGGGTCTGGGACCTATGGATGAAGGGCCAGCCTGGCTCCCTCCTAAGCCGTCTTATTGGCCAGACTTCCACGCTCGGAATCATCCCTTGATTGTTTCAGTTCTGTTGAACCTGAAATTGAGAAGTTCAAATCAGAGCAAAGTGGAGCCTCTTGCATTTGAGTATGTTGAACACGAAGGCTCTCAAGGTCTATTTCAGGCTTTCATTTCATGAAAAAAAATATGGTACACAATAAACTTTTTTTTATCTTTTTTTTTTTTTTTTTTTTTTGCAGTACGCGGGCCTCTCACTGTTGTGGCCTCTCCCGTTGTGGAGCACGGGCTCCAGACGCACAGGCTCAGCGGCCATGGCTCACGGGCCCAGCTGCTCCGCGGCATGTGGGATCTTCCCGGACCGGGGCACGAACCCGCGTCCCCTGCATTGGCAGGCAGACTCTCAACCACTGCGCCACCAGGGAAGACCCACAATAAACTTTTATGATCCCACCCATGATCTGTTAATCAGATTATCATCTCATTTTCCTGATGGAATCAGCAGAAACAATCTGGGCCTTTGGGGAAATGCTTTAAGGAAATATACCCGTAATAGAAAAAACCTAGAGATGTGTTCTTGATTATCTCTCAGCCTCTTCTTTAAAAGCTGTATATTGCAGCAGGTAAGGACAGGAGCTTTGGAGTCCGACAGATCCACTGATCCACTGGCTCTGTCACTCCTGCCCCAAGCCAATCTTCATCTGTGAAGCGGCCATCTTATCTGCCGGCCGGTCAGATGTTTGTGGTCCTGAGGACTGAAATACTGTGAGTAGAGTGATTTAGCACAGTGCCCACCTCCCCGTCAGGGCTTGGTAAACACGCAGTATCATTGTTTTCATTACTATTAGGAAAAGACTTTTGTTTGGGAAGACAAAAGGGAGGAGGTGTGGGATATCCATCCCACAGGAGGGAAGGGCAGAGGCTTTTCTTTCTATTCTATCCCTGAAGTACCACCACATTGAGGGAAAATTCCTTTCTCATCTCTACATAAGGCAGTTCTTCTTCACTTGAACCAAGGGGTTTTTGTTTGTTTCTCTCTTTGTTTGTGTTTTCTATATAAAGACCCACTCTTGGAACTGATCATGTTTTCCTCTTCATATTTCATGCTAGAAAATATCTAGGACTATAGGACATGCTTTTTTAAGACTAATCTCACACCTGGCACTCTCTGATTTTCATGCACTTTATTTTCTCTTTGCCTTGTTTTTTTGTTTTTATTTTAAACCTCTTGAGGTAGCTGTATTATTATGTGCAACTGTGTAGCTGCTTTAAATCATTTTTTTGGATAAAGGACATCCTTGATCAAAAATAAATAATGGGTAACCATATATATTTTTCCCCGTTTGGGTTCTGGCTTTGAATAGTCCATTATTTATCCCAGAAATCATCAAGTCAGACTCTTGCTCCAAGCCCGCCAAATCATCCAGGAGTGTGCTCCAGAATTACTGCAGAGGTCACCTTTAGGCGTGAATGGACAGTGTATTTAAAATGGCCCATTCATTCTGCCCTTGGCACAGCTGCTGTAGTGGTTAATTATTCTGATGCTAATGTATGTGCATATCTTTTTTAATGTGGGTACCAGACTGAAAATTTGGATTGAAACCAGTAATCAACAGATGGCCATCACTCGGGTGTCCTGGGCTGGGTTTTCACCAGTGACTCTCAATATAAGCCCCAAGCTGGCCAAGCAGTAACTCCCTCCATGTCTGTCTCACCACCCAGAACCGTCTCACTGGGCAAGTCTGTGACTGTTCTCCATAAAGGAGAAAAAAATGTCCTGTATGCACTGGCACAGGGTCCCAAAGTGGAGATTATAGAAATATTTTCCCCATCAATGAACTTAAAATGTCCAATACTTTTATTTCTTCGTGTTAAGTGATATTTCTAAAGCTATCCTTCTTAAAAGTATCTGTCTCATAGAGAGTCAATTGGGAATAGCCATGAAGAAAGAATGGTTGATAACTGCAAAAACAGAGTTGACCTGTGTCGGTAATATTTAAATGATTCGATTTAATTTCACACTTCCCTGTTGAATACATATTCTTTTCAAGTCACTGTGTGTGCCCGAGAGTGACCTCTCTGAAAGCATCCACAATCCATGTAGTTGTGATATAGTATATTGTAGAACACAGTGATGAAGAATTTTTTCCATATTTCTCTTTACTGTTTTGAGCCATATTTATGCAGTAACAGGAACCAGCTGATCGCAGCTCTCACCCCAAAAGTAGCTCAATCATGCCCAAAATCTCAGGTGCCAAGTAACTTGGTTGGGACCATGTGAGTGAGCGAGAGAATTAGCCAAGTCAATCTGGATTAAGCAAACAGGAAAAAAAGAGGGGCAGTGATTTATTGGCCAGTGAAACTGAAAACGCAAGACCAAGAAGCTGCTTCAAAATGTTTTAGTCCCGTAGCTCAAACAATGTCATCGGAACCACTTTCCTCGCTCAGGATTTACAGCTCTGCCCAGATGTGCCGGCTCCAGCCTCAGATAAGATCTGTCTACTTAGCATCCCCAGAAGCTCCGGTCTTGTTTCCTCACAACTACAAAGGAAAGATCTTGTCTTTCCCAGTTGCTTCCGTGAAAATCCTGAGGTTCATTCTGATTGGCTTGGCTGGAGTCACATGATCACTCCTGTAGTCCTTTGCTAGGGCTGCAGTAAGAAAGTATCGCAGACTGCGGGGCTTAAACAATAGAAATGTATCCTCTCACAGTTCTAGAGGCCGGATGTTCAAGATCAAGGTGTCGTTACCTCCTTGGGAGGGTGCTGAGCAAAAATCTCTTCCATCCTCTCTCCCAGCTTCCGGGAGCCTTGGCTCGTAGATGGCGTTCTCCCCGTGTCTGCTCAGCGTCTTCCCTCTATGGTGTCGCAGTGTCCACATTTCCCCATTTATAGGACCCCCAGTCACATTGGATTAGGGCCCACCCTGAGAACCACATTTTAACCTGATTGCCTATCTCCTAATAAGGTCACCTTCTGAAGTACTGAGAACTAGGACTTCAGCCTGTCTTCTCAGGGGAAACAGTTCAATTCCTAACAGTCCCTAAATCAAACACAATGATGAAGGGACAAAAAGGATTGATGGGCCAGTTCGGGGTCACTTGAGCATCCCGGATCTGGGAATGGCGTCACCTCCATAAACATAGTGGTAAGAGTGAGAAAGGGCTGATTCTACAGGGAGAATGGATGGTGGGCAGGTAAAAATAATAGTCATTACACTGAGTCTCATTAAATCAAAATAAAGGCCAAAATCCTATGCACGTGCCTACATATGAACAGCTAAATAAATTACCAAATAAGTGTATATACAGTGATATTATTCAAATGGAATCATAGCATTCAAATTTCTCTCCAGTACCACATGGGTTAGGAAAAATAGTCATTTTAGCGTCATTCTAATAAAGTGAAATCTCATTTGGCTGTTTAGATGCCAGCATGGAGGAGAATAAATCTAACTACAAGAAGATAATATTGGGCTTCCCTGGTGGCGCAGTGGTTGAGAGTCCGCCTGCCGATGCAGGGGACACGGGTTCGTGCCCCGGTCCGGGAGGATCCCACGTGCTGCAGAGCGGCTGGGCCCGTGAGCCATGGCCGCTGAGCCTGCGCGTCCGGAGCCTGTGCTCTGCAACGGGAGAGGCCACAGCAGTGAGAGGCCCGCATACCGCAAAAATAAACAAACAAAAAGATAATATTGATGCCCCATTCCCATCAGTTTCCACAGAACAAAGATGCTGCAGTTGCAGCTAGGGAAGGACATGGTGTCACTCTTGGTTGGTGTCTGACCACAGATGAAAGCAGGAAGGACCAGCTGTAGAGCAGGGATGTGTAAAACATAATAGGCGTCATCCCCTTCCTCCTCTCGTGTCACAGTAAACATAATGGATCAGTCAAGACATTTGTTCCCACGGAGCCTTGGGAGGGCTCAGAATCAAGGTTGCATAGTGTGTGTCTGTGTGACCGACACACTCGGGAGTTGTGCAGTACACACCTCTGTGCCCACACCTGGCAGCCTTGTACAAAACCTCCTCAGGTCAGGCTCCAGGCAGCCTGTTCCACATGGGAACTGGCTCAAGAAATCTGAGCCACTTGCCCTCCTGGCCTTAAAACCTCCACTGGTTTTCTGGGATACCTGTGCTAAGACAATTTCCTAATCTGATCTACCCTCTTTGATCTACCATCTCTGTCGATGCTTATTTCTATGCATACAAATATGCACAAGCTACATATTCACTATTAAATACTAATGATTTAATATATAGTAAGTTCCTTGGCTTGGTGCACCTCTTGTATAAATTAGAAACAGGCTTCTTTATGTTAGGCAATGCTGCCATGTCCCCCTAGTTTCTAGAGGCTCAAGAATACATTTTTCTGACAATGGTTCAGGATACAGGCTGGTCTTTTGCCAGCTTTCTTGCTATTAGTTCATTTCTTTAACAGCATCGTGGGGGAAGTCTTTTCAGAATCCAGGGTCTCCAGCCTCAGCCCTTTCTATTAACTAAAAAACCCGGACTAACCCTCCATATGGTGCGGCCATGACGTTTAATAAATACCTTGCTGATTATTTATATGGCTTTGAGCTTATTTTGACAAGTTGATCACATTAGTCTGTCTTGCAACCAAACTTTTATCATAAGCGTCTTCCCACAGCTCTCTGTCGCTGGGTTAAGTGGTCTACTGAATTTCTGCCACACCAAACTTGGGGGAGATGAGACAAAGGAAAGCACAGTCTAAAACTAAAGCAGACAAAAGCAATTCTGAAGAACAAGAAAAGGCACAAAACTCTACTGAGGTCCTGGTGAATAGATCTGTACCTTCTGTCAGCACGGCTCTTGACTGTAAACTGCCTTAACACCAGGATCAATAAAGGGCAGAGCCTGGAGATGGTAATTATGCTAATTGGTAGTGACTAGAAAACAGGCAGGCAGCAGGATAAGCAGACAGCATCTTGGGAGGAACAGACACATTTGTTAAGAAGGGCAAGATGTGGTGTGGTACCCTCGCTGAGGTTTTTTTCTATAATCAGTTTTCTAAGAAATACCAAATGCGGCACTTCCCTGGTGACGCAGTGGTTAAGAATCCGCCTGCCAATGCAGGGGACATGGGTTCGATCCCTGGTCCGGGAAGATCCCGTGTGCCACAGAGCAACTAAGCCTGTGCACCACAACTACTGAGCCCACACACTGCAACTACTGAAGTCCACACACCGCAACTCCTGAAGCCCATGCGCTCTGGGGCCCGCGTACAGCAAGTACTGAGCCTGCATGCCGCAACTACTGAAGCCCATGCGCCTAGGGCCTGTGCTCCGCAAAGAAGGGTAGCTCCCGCTCGCCGCAACTAGAGAAAGCCCGTGCGCAGCAATGAAGACCCAACGCAGTCAAAAAATGGAAAAAAAAAAAAATTTTTAAAGAAGTTTGTTACCACAGTAAAGCAAAGCAAAAAGACTGATGAGATGAACTGCGCCCCCCCTACAAAAAAAAAGAAATGTCAGATGCATTTGGTCAACATAATTTGAGTTCTTACCTTGGTAGAAGGTTATAGCAGGGACTTCTGGACAATATCAAAGAAATGAAAGACTCAGCACCTGCCTTCAGAAAGCATACAGCTTAGCTCAGTCTACAACAGCACACTAGCACATGTGTGTGCACACACGTGCACACACACACAGAAAGCCATTTTCACTGTAAAAACATGTCAAGAACTGAGACCATAAATTCCAAGGTACTATCAAGAGGAGAGGAACCAAAGTCAGATGGGATGAGTCACAGAAAGCCTCTTGTAGGCACCATGTTTGGGATGAGGCTTTGACCAGAGAGAGGATGAAGGCATCTCAAGGCCATAGACTTTGCTCTTGGTAAAGGAAGTTAAGAATCTCTAACCACAGGGCTTCCCTGGTGGCACAGTGGTTGAAAGTCCGCCTGCCGATGCGGGGGACGCGGGTTCATGCCCTGGTCCGGGAGGATCCCACATGCCACGGAGCAGCTGGGCCTGTGAGCCATGGCCGCTGAGCCTGCGCGTCTGGAACCTGTGCTCCGCAACGGGAGAGACCACAACAGTGAGAGGCCTGCGTACAGCCAAAAAAAAAAAGAATCTCTAACCACAAAATCTGCCCAGTTGTCATTATATTATAGTTGTGAAAAACATCTTACTAGATGTGGAAGTGTAAAAGCGCTCCATATATGTGTAACGTCTCCATGAATGTAACATGGACACAATCTTGGAACTAGTAACCAAACCAGTTAACCCAAGTGTGTGTAGGTACCAAAAGAATAGACGAACCAGTTGAAATTTTAAATTAATTACCCCGCCGGGCTGCTGTGAGATTCTGAACTAATAAACTTTGACCAGTAAAATTTTACATGCAATTTTTTGATCATCTGAATTATATTTAAGACTTAAATATTAATAAAGTCTAAGTAAAACGTAGCCAAATGCATGAATATTTAGAAAGACGGTTCTAAAGATGGTCTGGCTCTGTAAATATCAAATTTACTTCTTTTAATTCCATCTTAAATCACTGGCTCTAGTTATGAAAGAATCTTTTCCCCCAGAAACTGGACTACAGAATAGTAACAAAAATTTTCTATTATTTTTATTTCAGGAAAGAGATGTAGGGAATCATAAGTACCACATATATCCGAGGAATCATATTTCAGCATTTAAGGAAAATCTGATAGTTTTAGTTAAATGGGTCAGATCTGAAGGATAATATTCACCATAGAGCACAAGACTATTTTTTTAAAAAAAGAATATATTTACACACAGCACAGTGAGGTTAAGCACTGTCTATTTTAGAACTGTGAATTCCAGGTGTTGGGTGTTCCATGAAGTTAGGCAGTATAGAAAGAGACCTGAACTAAAGCTGTGATAATGAATAGGTCATTTCCCCTCCAAAGGCTGGCTGCAGCTTCCATTGAGCACAAGGAGTGGCGTGACAAGGGTAGTGTGACCTGTATCATCTCTGAGAGCTTTAGAGCTCTAAACATTTCCCAGCAGATAACTAGAAACTGAGACAGAGGAAATGTCTGTTTGCAGGGTCGCATAACCACTACCAGCAGGGGGCAGCACTGCTTAGATAATCGCTGTATTTTTGCCCTTCCTCATTTAGGAAAACTGTGGGGAGAAAGGGATTTATCCCCTCAGCTCTTAGCAACTCAGTAACATATAAGTGAGCCAAAGCCAAGGAACGCCCTTGCCCCCAAAGATTACATGTCCAAGGCACCAACACCTACAGCAACAGACGTGCTGACGGCTCACGTTTCCCGTGGACACTTTCACTCATGGTATGGCTTATGGTTGATTTTCCTTTTTATCTTTGTCTTCTCTTTATGTCCTACTTGTTTCTTGTCGGGTAGGAATAATTGTATAAGGAATTTTAAAATTTAAGAAACATGGGAATCTTTTACCAATCTTTCTCTCCCTAAAATAAAATCCCCCATTTGACGTGGAGTTTGAGATAAGGACTTCTCGAGAAGGGACACTTCATGCAATAAAGAGCAGAGATGATGACATTTCAGAGAAGGAAACGACTCTCCCCCTTTTGTTAGGAAAGGACAAACACACACACACAAAAGCCATCCACTGACCAGCGCTGCCCCCTGCGGCTGAAAGGAAATGAGGCTGAAACAAGTGAGTGCCTGTTCCCTGAGTCATGTTTTATTTTAATGATATAAATGTTTCTTTAAAAATTCAACTAGCTTATAGCATAATACTAAATCACATTTTCTAATTAATTTTTAAAGCTCAGATTTGATAGTAAGATTAATGTTAGCCTTATTTTCAAGATAATTTAAAAATTACTAGACAACATTCATTCCATTTAATAAGAATGTATTACTCTGCAGTAAATTTTAATTCTGATTATACGTAGGGCTTTCTTTTTTTTTTTTTTTTTTTTTTTTTTGGCTGTTACGCGGGCCTCTCACTGCTGTGGCCTACCCCGCCGCGGAGCACAGGCTCCGGACGCACAGGCTCAGCGGCCATGGCTCACGGGACCAGCCGCTCTGCAGCATGTGGGATCCTCCCGGGCCGGGGCACGAACACGTGTCCCCTGCATCGGCAGGCGGACTCTCAACCACTGCGCCACCAGGGAAGCCCAGGGCTTTCATTTTGCTGAAGTATGAACACTTGAAATGCTTCATTTAAAATTAGAGATAGTTTTTCATAAAACAAGAATGTGTGGGGGCTTGAACATCTAAAACTATTACCTAAAGAGCAACAGAGGCTGTGGCCTAGAGCTTGCTGTCATCAGAGAACTATTGTCACTTATATGAAAGCACTTCTATCCATTTCTTTCTTTTCTCTTTATCTTTCCTTTCCTTGGACATTATTCACACACAGTAATCATTTCAAGCAGGGTTGTATAATGTGAAAAATCTGTGCTTTGAGCCAGACATACTAGGATTTAAAATCCAACTCTGCCGCTTATAATCTGTTTGACCATGAACTAGTCATGCAGCCATTTTGAGCCTATTTTGTCTTGTCTAATATAGGGAAACTAATAATACCTGTCTTGTCAGGTCATTGTGAGAATTAATTGAGAAAACATGTAAAACTGTATAAAGCACAGAGTAACCACTTGATAGCGGTCGCCGGGGAACTTGCCTCAAGGAAGCCTGGGATAGAAAGTCTACAAGATGTCTGCCATCCATTCCTTCCCTCCTTGCATTCACATGGTGCTCCTTACATCAAGAGGTAGAGTCTGATTCTCCTTCTCTGAATCTGGGCTGGCCTTAGTGACTAGTTTGACCAAAAGAATACAGTGGCAGTGACAGTCTGGGACTCCCAAGGCTAGGTCTTAAGAAGCCTTGAAGCTTCCAAGGCTACAAGTCTCTTGTATGCTTGACCTTGTGATGTTCCCTCTTAGAATCCAGCCGGTGGGCCTAAACCACATAGAGAGGCCATATGTAGACATTCTAGTTGACAACCCAGCTGGGCTCCCGGTCAACAGCCAACATCAACTGCAAACCACGCAAGGGAGCCAATACTGGACATCTAGCCCACGTGGGCCTTTAGACCCTTCCAACACCTGTCGCCACCTGACTGCAGCCATGTGACAGGTGCTGGACAAAAACTACCCGGCTGAGCCCAGCAAATCCACTGGACTGTGAAGGATAGTCATAAATGGTTATTTCAAGCCACTAAATTTGGGGCTGGTTTGTTATGCATGCAATGATAGATAACTGGAGCAAAGCTGCAGGGTAGATGTCTATTTTAAAGAGCCACTAGTAAAAACCCAGAGAAATAACTGGGAGGGAGGGACTCTCACTCTAAACATTTATCTGTAATTCATAATTTTGTTTCTCAAGTCATTGTTTCAAAACTTCCAGAAAAGTCCAATTCGATTTTGAAGGAACATGTGGGGATTGAAGAAATGTTGGTTTGGATGAAAAAGGGAATGAGTGAATGATTGAATGTTTCCTGTGTTATAAGTCCTCTTGTAGAAAGCATCTAATGACCAGCCATCAATCTAGAAGTTTCATTAAGAATCTATTATTTCTAATGCCATTTGTAGCAACATGGTTGGACCTAGAGATTATACTAAGTGAAGCAAGTCAGAGAAAGACAAATGTCCTATGATATCACTTATATGTGGAATCTGAAAAAAATGGTGCAGATGAATTTATTTACTAAACAGAAACAGACTTACAGACATAGAAAACAAACTTATGGTTAACAAAGGGGAAAGGGGCCAAGGGGATAAATTAGGGATTTAGGATTAGCCAGATATACACTACTATGTATAAAACAGATAAATAACAAGGCCCTACTGAATAGCACAGGGAATATATTCAGTGTCTTGTAATAAACTATAATGGAAAAGAATCTGAAAAAGAAAAAAATATATATATATATGAATCACTTTGCTGTACGCCAGAAATTAACACAACATTGTTTGTTCCCTTGACCTAAAAACTACACACAGGGGCACTCGTACAAGCTAAGAGGGTATCTTGTGGTATGGTGAGGAGGCACCACCATATCTGTGTGTTGCCACGGCCATTTTCAGAGCATTTACATTTTCATTGTAATTTCATTAAGCCCTGTGAAGCAGGTTGAATAGAAAACTGCTGTGTGGATGTGGCCGTCCAAGGTCACCCGACCAGCTGGTGGACAGCCCAGACCCAGGTCTTCCGCCTACCAGTCAGGTTCACACCAAACCCCTCTGCCCTCTCCAGATCTTATTTTGTCCAGGACCCACCAGTGTCTTCAAGTGACCTTGTTTGCAACACAAAATAATGCCATAAGGCTGCTTTTTAAAGGTGTTTTGAGAAATAATGTTAGAAATAATGGTACTGATTGCTAGACCAAAATAGAGTATGTCTATCACTGAAATAATTCAAAAAGCTATTTTTGTGGGTCACATTCTATGTGATAAAAACTGTCATCTTAGTTTCCTTTGAAGGACACCTCCCTCCGTAAATCCATACAGCGTCTGTATTCTCGGCTGAATGGGACTCCTCCACAAAGAGTATATAAATGACTCTGATTCAGAACGGAGGTAGAACAGATAAATAAAGTTGACAGTTCAAAGAAGAGGTCTTCATTACTAAATTATTCGGGGAGGTTTTGTAAGTCAGGGAAACTAATCTGCAACTAATGCCCCCTCGGTGCCACTTCTACTGTATTCACGTCCTCATACTGACTAGGAAAGAACAAGAACACGGAGTTTTGCCTCCCCATCGTCAATTACAAATATGTCCTTTTTTTTACCCTCTGTGTGAAATTGTGTTTCTTATAAATTGCCCTGTGCTGGTGCCTCGTGAAGTAAACATCCAAGTTCCTGAGGCATCTTTCTGCCTTAGACAATGAGGGGCATGTGCCCCGTTGGTGCTCTTAGAACCAGGCTGGCCCTACCTGTGGTCCTCCATGAATGGGAGGCCAGCGGAGGCTGGGAGGCCATGTGCCTGGTTATGAAGCTGTTCGTCCACTTTCCACGTTATTGAGCTATAACAGCTGCTTGGCTCGGAAGAAGCTGATGGCCACGGACACAAATCAAACCAGTCTCCCTTCTGCCCAAACCCTAGAAAAGCACCTTGCTGAGGCTGTGCGGTAGGAAGGGTTGGGGCTCTGCTGTAGCACAGATGACAGGAGAGCTGGCATGCACACCCAGAGAAGGCAGGAGCCATCTGTGCATGTTCATTGGAGGCCAGTTCCTTGCTAGGGGACCTTTATGCCTGGCTCCATTGGCTAGGAATGACTGCACACGATTTAAAGATCTGAAAGGATTAACTGTGTGTTTCACTGTCAGTCATCTGCTGGATGACAAAGAGTTGACATTTATAGGAGAAATCTTTATTCTGAAATCTAAAGGACACCTGAGAAGGTCTACAGTGATGCTTACCAAAAAATGGACTTATAATCATTTAAACTAACTTTAAACATTTGTAGCTGCATGTTTAGATGGTCCAGAAGAAAAATACAGCCTATGAAGATCTTCTATGTTTTCCCTTTTTATTCTCAAGCATGACTCCAGACATGTACTCCTGTTAGGGAAACCTATTCAATTTGTTTCCCTACATAGATATTATGTGCATAGTAGAAATGGCTGCGTTACTACACATCAGATTGTTTCTGTCCTGTATGACTAATTCAGTTTGGTTTCATTGTGTTTTAGCAATTCCAGAAAGTAAGGGCAGAGCCAGCCCTACAACATTTTTTTTTTTTTTTTTTTTTTTGGCTGTGTTGGGTCTTCGTTTCTGTGCGAGGGCTTTCTCTCGTTGCGGTGAGCGGGGGCCACTCTTCATCGCGGTGCGCGGGCCTCTCACTAAGCGGCCTCTCTTGTTGTGGAGCACAGGCTCCAGACGCGCAGGCTCAGTAACTGTGGCTCACGGGCCCGTTGCTCCGTGGCATGTGGGATCCTCCCAGACCAGGGCTCGAACCCATGTCCCCTGCATTGGCAGGCAGACTCTCAACCACTGCACCACCAGGAAAGCCCCAGCCCTACAACATTTTTATGTAACACCTGTACTTTTTCAAAATGCCTCTGAACTTAGAAGACCTAAGAACTTTATCAACTGTTTGCTCAGGTTATACTTAAAAGAACATGAATTCATCAACATTCAGATGACTCAAAACCCCAGTTTTCTGGGAGATCAGTGTAGATGTGTTCTAGGCTCAGTGCCTAGAAATGGCTTCCCTTTTATGTTTTTTCTAGTGTTCGAGAAAAAAATGTAATGGAATTTTTTGGTGTTCTCTGAATTGGGGGGGTCACTGTTAAGGAGACAGAGGATAAGTCTTGGTAGGTGCTGGTTATTGAGTTTAAAAGAAGATGGTGGTGTGTCCTCATGAAAGTTTCAATTATTAGGGCCGGAACTGGTAATCTGCTGTTGACGAGCAGGCTGAGGAATTCCTGTCACCTGCCTTGTCAGGTGGTTGCAGGTGCTGCTCTGATATTTCCACATCAACCCCCAGCCTTCCACTAGAGGCAGAGGGAGCAACTGAAAACATTTGCTCCATGATCATGGAGCTCCAATCTAGTCTTAGATGGTCTTAGGCGGGCCCAGTTTCAATAAGCCATTCCCTTCCCTCTCTTGCCTCCAAATAGGACTGATCTTAGCATGTCCTTTTAAATAGCCTGTTGCAGCTCATATGGAAGGAGCTGTGGATCTGATTTAACACCCACAAACTAATGCTTCCACAGACAATGGCTGAGTTTACCAAACTAGGCTTACCAAAGTTGGAGATTGCACATCCTCTAACTGGCTTACTTAGTTTTTTTTTTTTTTTTTTTGCGGTACACGGGCCTCTCACTGTTGTGGCCTCTCCCGTTGCGGAGCACAGGCTCCGGACGCACAGGCTCAGCGGCCATGGCTCACGGGCCCAGCCGCTCCGCGGCATGTGGGATCTTCCCAGACCGGGGCACGAACCTGTGTCCCCTGCATCGGCAGGCGGACTCTCAACCACTGCACCACCAGGGAAGCCCACTTACTTAGTTTTTAACTACCAAAAAAACCCATATCTTCTCTTGACTATTACCAGGTGTTGGTTTTAAATCAACATATTCAAGAAATGTGTACTGTTAATTAGAACTTTCCAATAATGAACACTAACATCTGATAAAAGCAAGATATTCTCCCTAGTGAATGACCTTTGGCAGTGACAGGCTGACCAATTTAAGGGGTTCTATTTTTATGGTTTAACTGCCCCCCCACTCCATCTTAACTACCTCTGCAATATGTACTTCATATGTACGTATGGTACTTCAGCACAAGCTAAATAGTAAAAGGCCAACAGGAATCAGAGTGGAGCTCAGAGGAAAGGAAGCATATGTCAGAATTATCTTTGCACATATCAAAGCCTGATTTTGGTGTAAACTTAGCCAGAGGGGTAAATGATGTCTTTGCGGCTCAAATATATTAACACTTTAATTAATGGCCTAAGAAAATACACTGGGTATCGGGATAAAACCAATGGACTATTCTTTTGCCTTAAATGTGCTATGAGAAGGGTCCATGAAAGACGAGGTATCTACATTGCCAAGAGTTAGGAGGGGACTGGAGTTTCCAAATCCTGGCCATCCCTATCTTTGTCCAGCAGAAACTGGGTTGTAATGCAAAAGCAAGAGAATTGTAGCAACACAAAATGAGGCCATATTGTACACTCTAGGACTCTATATAATTGCTAAGAATGGGTCGTAAATTTGGTGTTACTCTATTAATCAACTATCACCAAGAAATTTAGATCCTGTCACTACATGCAAAATACTATGTTTTGCTTGACTTCATATGGGTAGATTTGATTCCAGAAAAATATTTTGGGATCGTCAGAAACAAAAATGCTTTCTAAACAGAAGGTGACTTATTTTATGATTACTTTCCCCTCTTTTCCTTCAGGGGAGGGAATGAGGAGAGAGAACAAGGTAGCAGAGAGATATGCCCAAAGGACTATGACCAGGAAATGGGCCCCAGCACGTCCACGCCTGGCAGGAGTGGCCCAGGAGGCGAGCTCAGGGCTGCTGTGTCTGTCAGAGGCCATCATCCACCTGTAGATCTGGGTTGTGAATTTCTAGAGGCTTATTCTGCATTTGGCACTGTGTCTGTAGTTTGGGTAAACTGCCTCAGATGGGCCGTGGTGCCCAGGACCCCATGTCCTGATACTCTGATTGTCTAGGCAAGAATAACTGAGAGAGATTTTCTTCTCAATTACCTTTTCTGATTTTTTAAATGACTCTGTCACTAATTTTTATATTTTAAACAATGGGATATAGTTGAGAGCAAGATATAAAGAAATATGAATTAATAAGTAAAGAAATATTGGCCAGATGGTATAGGCTACCTATTCTTTTCTGGCTTTCAACTATTGCCAATTACTATTTATTTAACCATAGCATAGTTTCTGTGTTTATATAAAATAACTCAATTAGACTTTCTAAGAGGTAGCCCTTTCCTGTATCTTCTCAGTGGCTCTAGCACACAGCAACTTTCACCAGCTTTTTATCCAAGGCCCTCTTAGTTGTTCTCTGTTTAAACTTTGTTTTTTACCTTCTCTTTATGAAAACAGTATGGTTATTTACAACTTAAAGAGAAAAGAGCAACGTGATACAATGAACTTTGAAGTAAATTAGCCTGGGTTTAAATCCTGACTTGATATCTGAATAAACATGGTCATGTTATTGAAACATTCTGAGATTCTTTTTTTGCGGGGCGAGGGGTGAAGCAGAAAAGAATAGCTCTATTGCTTTGCCAGGCAAAGGGGGCCACAGCAGGCTAATGCCCTCAAATGTTTGTGTCCCCCGAACATTCTGAGATTCTTAATTTGCAAAATTGGAGTGAGACCTTGCTTGGTTGTTGGACAATTAAATGAAATAAATATGTAAAACTCCTAGCACGTATTGAGGTCTTGGTCTTCATTACTGCCACTTCAACCATTTCCACTAATTTCACTATTACAGCAACTGCCAACTGAGTCACCATAGAATCCAGGTAACTCTCTGACCCTCGGTTTCCTCTTCAGCAAAACAAAGATACTAATGTCTACCTCCCAGGGTTATGAAGAGAATGAAATGCGAACATCTGTAAAGTGCTCAGCACATGCCATGTATGTTCAATAAGTGTCATGCAACATCTTTCCCTCTTTCCCCCTCTTCTTAGCAATTGCAAGAAACTCTTCAAGCTCTTGTTATTCCCAGGCTGGTAGTTCACTCTGATCCTGAGATTAGATCAGACCCTGCAGGGTTGCCTTCAATGCACTGTAAATTGAACCTGATGTCTGGATTTGTGTCCAGAAAAGATTCACACACTCCTACGAGGCTTGCTAGGTCTAAATCAATCTTTAGGCTGTAGAGGAAGCAAGAAATGTACGTAGCACACAAATATTCCTCTCCTTTCTCCTTTCTCCTTCAGAGACCCCTCATGGCCAATGTCCAGCACAAGTTGCACAGGCAGAAAGTATCCCTACACTCTTCCTTCAGGCCTCTGTTTTGCTCTGTTTGCTCAGTGGTAAGAGGGTCTCGCCTCCTACTGCTCACCATTTCCTGGCCTCCCTCACCATCTCCTATTGACAGACACAAGAAAATGGACCAGATTTCCATGCCTGCAGGGACCCAGTAGTACCCCCAAGGGCAGCTTGATGCAGGACAAGATGCAGCTGACCACAGCAACGTGACAATTGCCATGTCCCTACGCTGCTTGCGGAAATAGCCGATTAAAATGAAGACACATGGGCTTCCCTGGTGGTGCAGTGGTTGAGAGTCTGCCTGCCAATGCAGGGGACACAAGTTCGAGCCCTGGTCTGGGAAGATCCCACAGGCCGTGGAGCAACTGGGCCCGTGAGCCACAACTACTGAGCCTGTGCGTCTGGAGCCCGTGCTCCGCAACAAGAGAGGCCGTGACAGTGAGAGGCCCACGCACCGCGATGAAGAGTGGCCCCCGCTTGCCGCAACTAGAGAAAGCCCTCGCACAGAAACGAAGACCCAACACAGCCATTAAATAATTAAATTTTAAAAAAAAAAATGAAGACACAGTGTCAGCACATAGTTTATTATCCACCTCAACATAGGCTGTTCATCACCCCACCTCTCTTACTCTTGTGTTCTGTGCACCTTGCTTCTGAGGACACAGAAGGCTCCCCTAGTCCCTACCTGTGCGGCGTCCTAGACTGGGGAGTTGATGTTTTCTATTGCTTTGGGTTTTCACTTACGTTTCAGTATGTTTGCTTTACTCACGCTTCTATGGATCATTCAGGAAAGACTGAGGAACGTCTGGTTTTATGTTGTCAGATAGGTGCCAACACATATGGCAGGGGTTTTTGTTTAATTTTTATTTTTTAATTGCACCTGTCAAAGGTCCCAGAAACTGTTTGGTAACAGACATGGGCAGTATGTACAGTACATTTCAGAAACCGCCACACTTAACATAGGAAGAGAAAGGCCAGATCAAATTGTGGGGTGAGTGTGCCATGCTCAGTATCCTAGGGGGCCTTTGATAATTGATCCTAAATGGACCTTTTTCTCTGCCATAGAATTTTATTTGGTCAAGATGTGCTTTCTATCTACTGTGGTGCAAAAGCTAAAATCACAATGAACACAATAACCACTTCTAATTCAGAAATTTCACCATCTGTTGTTTCAACTTGTGCCACTTACCTCTGCAGAGCCAGGAAACAACAGCAATAAACTTCCCACCCAGGAGCCCAATGGTGAGGGTCAAGGTGATGCCCAAAGAGCAAAGGCTACCAGGCGACCTTGAGGCCAGGAGTAAAGTAATACACGGCATTTATCTAGCTCTCTAGTTGTAACGCTAGAGATGTGATTCCACCTGCTTACATAGAAAAAAATGGCAGACTTCCCAAGGCCTCACCACGTTGCTTGGCATCAGAATAAGTAGCTGATACAACCCTTGTCCTCAGACTCAAGTGAGGACTAAATGTGACTTGATTTATATTTCCTTTAAAGCAACCTTGAGCCCCCAGCTGCATTTCATTTTGTCCTTGTTGGGCTTTCCTCTCCTTTCTAGGACTTCACCAGATTCAGGAAGGGGTTCAAGTGCCCAGAAAGGTGAGGGGCCTTGGCTGTGGGGTCTGTCATGGTCTCACCGATACCATACCACCTGGGCCTCCAGGGCTGCCTGGACATCTAGCAGTCCTCTGCTGCTCCCATGTCCTCCTGAGGCATGAGGATCATTGTGGAAGCTGTGAGTCACAGTCTTACAGTTTCTCCTCTGTAGACACACCACAACTCTTCCTCCCTGGGACACTCTGCTTCCCCAGGGCAAAGCCAGGGAACCACCCTTCCCTGGGACCTTGGAACCTCTCTCTACCCCCAGACCTGTTTCTCAAAGATATTCTGCTCCTTCCTTTAAATTCAGTCTTCCCTTTGGGAGTCAGACTCTTAGGAAAAAAAAGCCAGGAAGTCTTGCAGCTGGGTCTGGCTTCTACCACACTCAGTGAATGAGGCACAGAGACCGAGAGGAAAAGAAGGATACAGAGAGTGAGAGGGGGAAACAACCCTAAATTCAAACCTCCAGACTTTGTTATGAGTGTGTGTGGTTAGCACCAAACACAGCACTGCACTCCATGTGCGGGCCTAAGCCATTCTCCAAGACCAAGTGGAGTGAACATTTCACCAAGAGGAGACTTTGGGTCCTCCACCCACTGTATTTGTGCAAGGAAGTAGGGGGGATTGAAGGCACATTTTCAAGGCACCACTGGTTCATCCTTTACAGACTGCGCTTTGCATCAGTTAAACTTTTTGGACAATGTAAACCGATTTTGCATCCTCTTTTTCTTGCAAATTGTTTGCAAATGAGTAAAATTCATTGATATCAGGAAAGCTCTCATAACCACTCTCTGTGCAAAGGACGACCAAAACGTGCCTGTAGAGTCAGTTTTGTGTTCCAGTGACACTAGTTGAGTCAGTCACAGCAGGCTGAACTCGTGTCCCTCAATTTAAGACAATGCAGTCTATAAAGCCTCACACTTGCAAAGTTGTTTTCCCTCTTAAAAGTGGATGTGCCATGGATTCCTTTAAGTATCGAGATGCCCTTGAATTTTTAAAACATATGACTTAATTTAGAACTTTCTCGTGTATCTATTTAATATGAAGTGTATCTATTTTATAAAAGTACCTATGTCCCTACTCAGTGAAACGAATAGTAAGCAGATAGAACATCAGATTTCACCAGTGGGAAAGAAGACTCCCTGCCAGAGAGAAATAGTTGCTTCACGTGGTTGGAAAAGTTGCCCAGTGTTCAAATGACTCACCCTGGCCACAAACAGCAGTTAGAGATGGACTCGGCTGTGAGGCAGGACCCTCAAAACAGGTTCTGATGGGCGCAGTGGTTCATGGAAGAGTTACACTAAGTATAGCCCTCCTCAGGGCTTCCAGGGAAGAAAAGTAAACAAGTACTTTTAGATATTCCTCCAACAAAATCATCTTTCTTCTCTTGAAAATGTGCTCTTCTTTACCACCTTTCCATTTCCCCAGATCCCTTGGTTGTCAGTAGTTGTTTTTTTATATTTAAGCAGTTAATCTGACAAAGTTGAAACTAATTTGGGGCATGAAAGAAGTGGAGAAAATGTACCAAACATAAATAACTGCTTTCCAGGGTGAAACTCTATAAAACTAAGCGTTTGAGAAAGCCCTACCCATATTAAAATGAGGAGAGGAAAATCTTCCTGCAAGAGAATAACTATCAAAGTGGTTTGTTTTGTGTTGGAACAGCAGGATGTTGGCTTCTGATTTTCCACCCCAGGCTTTGGAAGTAGAGCTCAGCAGTTGACCACAGTCAGGTTTTACTGTAAAGGGCCACTGCTCATTAAGTCCTGTGTAATTAGAAACTGGCAAAGGAAGGAAATGTTGTTAGAACACTCAGGGGAAGGTTTATCAAAGGATATGCATTTTGTGCATTTGAGTTTTGCTTTTCATCAGAAGCTTTGACAACTTCATTAAATCTAAATATCTGAGAAATGTTCATTGAACATGTAAAGGTCATGCAAGCCCAGAAAGAAAGAACTTCAGTTCTTCCAGGTCTCTGCCATCAGGCTTTATCTAGTCTCTGCTTTTCCTTCCTTTCCTTTTCCAGCTTGCAAGAATCGTGGGTAGAGAGTGTTAAACCTCTCTATTGGGACTCCCCTGGCCGTCCTGTGGTTAGGACCCTGCTCTTCCACTGCAGGGTGCTTGGGTTCAATCCCTGGTCGAGGAACTAAGATCCCGCATGCTGCATGGCCAAAAACACTTTTTTATTTTTTTAAATGTTTTTTTTTTTTAAAAAACCTCTCTATTTACACATATGTTTCTTTTGAGTGACCATTAGAATAGTCAGAACTAATGAAAACGGGAGTGTCTCATATCTGAGTTATGCCTACGATGATAACCACAGATCCAATTCTCTGGGACATTTTAAGGAAGTTATTTCTTCTCCAATCTCTCATACGAAAGAAGTGAGACTATTACAAGCACATATATCTTTATGCGGCTGTTAAAAAATCATATTTTACCTGTTCTAACAGAGCACACACAGGATGAATCACGTAGTAGTGGACTTTGGTTAATTTTGCCCACAGTAATGTCAGAAGCTGTCTCCCTGACCTTGCAACCCTAGACTTGCATTCCAGATGTCTATTCTTGTGTTACTGTGCACACCTTCAAGTGAGCTGAGAGGTTTATAGTTACTAGAGTCTGCCATGAAAAAAAAAATGCCAGAAGGAGCTGACACCACCCACTGTAGGTTTGTTCTTGGCACAGAGACTGCGGTGTGGTGCATTGGCACAAGGCAATAGGAGTTGTCGTGTCTTAAGTGGCAGCAATGCTAAGGGATACTTTTCTTCTTTGAGTTATATTATTATCTCCCTGAATGAAACATAACTCAGTTTTGAATCATAACTATGGGAAATGCCCACACCCATCTCACCCCAACGTATGTAAATTTCATTTCTCCCAAGACTCTCAGCCATGAGAGAAAGCAAACCATCAGTATTGTGAAAGCAGCTTGGCTGAAATGTTTGCCTCCCTGTGCTCAGTCACTGGAGCAGTCCAAGTGACACATTTGACAAGGCAGAACACGAAATTTATCTCTTCAATATGGAGCATTTTGCAAGGGAGGCTGAGTTTTGGAGGAAACTAACGGTAAGTGGAACGAAGTGTTTAAATATCAAGGGCGTCACGCTGGGCATTTTCCTTGTGGCTTTTCATAAACTTAAGATGAAAGGGGAATTTATAATCAAAGGACTGTAGCCTTGCTCATTATTTTAAAGTGAAACGTGCCTTCTACATACCAAATGGTATTAGTGATAAATGACTTTGGATGAATTGTTTGGGTGTAGATTTTTCTAATTTTATTGATGAACCATACCGCATAGTTTGTGGGCACGCGAGACATTACCTTATCGAAGCAACACGGTTCGCTGATAGAAAGGGATTGTCACGTCGAACTAGGTTTTTAACACAGATGAAGCGTTTCTTGGAACTCTGGGTTGCATTTTTACTTTTGATTTTCTTTAAATGTATCTCATTTAGGATTATATAAATACACCTGTCTGTGTGTGTGTATATATATAATGATCATAATGTATACTGTGATCAGAAGAGCATGAAAAAGGCGCATACTAATGTCTAAAGCTAATTTTTATGATTTTTGGACTGGGCATATTCAGACCTCTTATTTCTCTTTATGTCACTGAGAACTGTTGGGTTTACTTCCGATGAACTGGTCAGGTTCTGAAAGACTGCCAGAACAACACAGATTCCCAGGCCTCGGGGACCCTGGCTGATCATCTCATTTTATAACTGAATAAACTGAAGTTCCCCTACTTGAAGAACCAAGAGTTGGGTTACAAGATCCTAGACCCCAACCCCAGTGCAGTGCTTTTTCAGTTAGTATATCTCACTGTTCCATAGTATAACTTTTCATTGTGTTTTCTCCTTTCTAATGTGAATTTGAACTTCACTGGAAATAGAAGATTCTGTTGCAGACTTGGGTGATTTTTAGATTGGAATAAAAAAGTCTCTTTTGGTGGCAGCAATGTGATCTACCTGTCTTTTCCCTGGCAGTATGACTTATCTTCTTTTATAACATAAAGTTGACTCCAAGAACAAATTAAAACATTGGTTTCTAGAATAATCACTTCTGTTCATTAAAGAATGCTCACCATGCCCGGTGTCTTAGGTTTAAATGCTATATCTTGGCTGGCAGAAATCAGGGTAAAAAAATACTATACTGTTCCCAGACATAACTAAAAAGGCCCAATTTTCAGATCCATATGCAAGCTTTGGAGACATCCACCTTCGTTTATCCAAGTCATTCACTTAGCAAAATATTATCAATCAGTTGTATTCTGGAGACGGAACCATTTCTATGCTCTTGTAATATTTCGATTGTTTAAATGCCTTAGTTTTGATTAGGAGCTCATTTTGACAAACCAGAAAAATAAAAAGGGCTCTTTCCTGCATGCTCTCAGGGCAGGAAGGGATGTCTGTGCTCCAAGGGGCTGGGAACTGATGGGATGCGAGGACAGCCAGAGGGGCCCAGGCAGAGGCTGGAACTCAGGAAATACACAAAGGGGTGAGGTGCAGGTATTGGTCCTCCCCACTTAGACCCCCCCCCCCCCCAGTTCCTTGCCCGAGGAGTTTCCAGGTAAGATACTGTCAGTCACATGAGAGAAGATCAGAACTGTACAGTAAACACCTATCACAAATTCAGGCTCGCCTGTTGTTCTCTTCAACCTTGATGACTCAAACTGCCGTTTTGAAAATTCTCTCCTCTTTTGGAAGCTCTTCAGCGTCTGGCTCCATCTCGGCTCCATCTCGGCAACTACATGTTGTCACCAGTTCCCTTGGCAAGTGGGTGGCCGCTTACCGCCAGGCCATCAGGCCCCGACACCTCCTTAGGTTGCTGGCAGCAGCTCACCAGTCTCCCCTGAGCTCCTTCCGGGCTGTGCAATAGGTAAAATACCTGCCAACTCAGACAGCCAGGGACGGGCCCAGCCCAGGGCAGGAGGGACTGAAATTCACTGGGATCCTATGGCTGCCCAGGGGCCTGTGTGCATCAAAGTTTGGAGAGGCTGGTGTACTTTCACAGTGTCCTTCTATCATAATTAATGCACCCAACCTCTCTTGTGGTCAGCGGGGTGTTACCTTAACTGCGTAGATGGTGAGACCCAGAGATTTAAGGATGGGTTAGGCGCTGTCTGAGTAGCGAGCAGTGTGGGAGTGAGAAGTATAAGCCTGTGCCATCAGAAGCAGGCCCTTTCATCCATCGTGTCGGACATTTGCTCTCAGCCTTCTCTGCCTGGAGGACCAGAGGAGTTCCTCTATGGATAATTCCCTAGTTATTCTTTGTTCTTAGTGCATTTGAATTTCTGTGTGTCTTTGGTCTTTCAGACTGCTTGTGTCGCTTAGAAATTTCACCTCCGTGCTGGACAGGACCAGATAATCCTCTCCTCTAAGAGGATAAGAGCAGCCCCTGCAAGTTCAAATTCGGAAGCTTGCCTCCAGGTGCAGTTTCAAATCCCCAAGGTTGCGTGCTGTTCAAGGACAGTTGATAGATCAGGTCCCTGCCCTGCACACAACTTAGCACAGTGGTTCTACACGCCAGCTTCAGCACGGACGGATTAAATATGAGGGTGCAGTCGCCAGTGGGTGCTATATACGGGCACAGGTGTTTGGGGGAAGTAAACAGTGGGAACTGTAGTCCTGTGTGATCGTCATCACCGCCGAGACCCAAACCGTTTTTCTTTTCTTCCAACCTGAAATCCCCATTCACCCCCATTCCTTCTCTCCACATGAGCTCAACTGAACAGAGCATCAGGCAAGTGCTCACCGAGTCTGGCTTCTGTACTTACTTTCCCGTTTCTGCAGAAAACACAGAGGAAGAAGACATGCTCTTGACTCACGAAGGTCAAAATACAGTTGAGAGATGAGCTATATGTACACGAAACAATTAGAGAACAAAATAATATATAAAAGAGTATCCAGGTGCATGGTTCACACACTAAATGCAACAGGGATTCTGAAGTCAGGGAAGTTGGAGAAGGTTTCATGAGAGAAATGGATCAAGAAGGATGGATAGAATTTTGAAAGGAGAGGGACGGGCATCCAGGTGAAGGGGATGGTGTTGAATAAATGCTGGGATGCGGAAACACCCCTGGTGCTGGGACAGTACTGAGTGACTGAACAGGAAATGCATGTGAGGGTCGGGGAGAGAGAAACTTGAGCAGATCCTAGAGAGCCTTGAAGGCCAAGCAAAGGAGTTAAGACTCGGGAGCTGTGGAAGGTATGGGAGCAGTAGAATGGCATGGTAAAAGCAGCGTTTAAGGAAAAGTAGTCTGTCCACATAGATTGGATTCTGAAGATTCTGGAGGCCGTCGGAAAGCTGTTGTTACAGGACCTAAACATGAGGTGACGGGGTCCCAGGCCAGAGCGGTATAAGTTGAACAGGGAGAAAGAAGCATATTTCTAAGGAAAAATATGAAATGCTGGTTGATGAATGAGATCCTGTGGGGTGTAAACTACATCAAGTTAGAAATGATGGCTGTCGTGTGTACTAGGTAACAGTCTGTCTCTGCTTAGGATAAAAGAGAAGTCTAATTCTCCTTAGATCTACTCCTAAGGCCAGCAAACCTTTCTGATACTTCCCTGTTCCTTGAGTTAGCCAAATCTTTTCTACAAAAATCTCAAGACACCAGTGCCCATCCTAAGAGCTCAGAACAAAATTTCTCTGCTAGCAACACTCCTGCCACATGGAACATTTTGCACTCTCAAAACTCCTCCTCTCTCTGTTTTCATGACATTGTAGGTAGATTTTCCCATTTCTCCTTCTTAGCGATTGGTTGCTAAACATGAAACATTTTTATTCTTTCACACTCACTGTGTTAGTTTCTCTCTAGTTCGTCTGCTTCTCACATCTCCCCCTCTCTGGCTTTATTCATATCAATTTGCCCACTGAAATCTGGTGACCTGGCAGCATCCTTTGCTTTAGATGATCGACTCTGCCAGGCATACACATAGTTGTATTACTTAAACTCTCTTCTATCCACAAGAGAAAGAGGTACACAATTCACCTGAGAGCTTGAAAGGGGAGGCAAGTTATCACAAGTACACAAGTGAAGAAAATCGAGAGGTTGCGTGTTTAGACTGAAAAGTCCTAGACAGGTTTTAAAGGTAACTGTGAATCATAGAAGGTGGAGAACTTTAAGGGGCCGTACACATGTTCTATTTCACCTTTGGAGTTGTTTTTTTTTTTTTTTTAATATTTATTTATTTATTTGGCTTTGCCGGGTCTTAATTGCAGCAAACAGGATCCAGTACCCTGACCAGGGATCGAACCCGGGCCCCTTGCATTGGGAGCGCAAGGTCTTAACCAGTGGACCACCAGGGAAGTCCCTGCAGAGTACTTTTAATAGTTTTTTCTTTTAATTTTTTTTTTTTTTGATACGTGCGCGGGCCTCTCACTGCTGTGGCCTCTCCCATTGCGGAGCACAGGCTCCGGACGCGCAGGCTCAGCGGCCATGGCTCACGGGCCCAGCCGCTCCGCGGCATGTGGGATCCTCCTGGACTGGGGCACGAACCCGTGTCCCCTGCATCGGCAGACAGACTCTCAGCCACTGCGCCACCAGGGAAGCCCTTAACTTTTTTTTTTTTAACTTTTTATTTTATACTGGAGTATAGCCGATTAACAATGTGATAGTTTCAGGTGCACAGCAAAGGGATTCAGACATACAGATACATGTATCCATTCTCCCCCAAACTCCCCTCCCATCCAAGCTGCCACATAACATTGAGCAGAGTTCCCTGTGCACAATTTAACTTTAACAAAAAGTATACTTGAAAATATGGCAGTGGTGATATAACACTGTAAGCATTTGTATTGAAAATATCCCAAATTTTAAAATGAAACCTACTGATAAAAAAAAAAAAAATGTGCGTTTTTTCCCCTCCACTTTCCTCTCCTAAGCTCATTTCATTCCCTTAGAGTGTCCATCTCCAGTGTGTTAACATGACTTTGGCACTTGGCTAGAGGCTCCTGCAGACGCTGCCTCCTGCGGACTCAGTGGTGATGGGATCTCCGTGGGCTCACAGGGCGGGCCGGAGGGGGCTGCCATCAGCCTGCTTATCATTATTGATGTGGCTTCGGCGACCTCTGCTGCGTTTCTGTCCAGTGCGATTCTGGATGCAATTCAGAAAACACCTGCCGAAATCCTTGCGAGAAATCCATGCGCGTGCCAAGGCCAGGTGATTGGTGTCACTCGTGAACGACGTGAAGGTCAGCCTCTTGGCCCTCCTTTAGCTCTTATTTTAATGAAAGTCAGAATTCTTTATTGAGCGGATTTTAATACAGACCCAGCACAGGCTGGCATTTCTACTTTTTCTACTATTTAAAATAGTCTTTTAACTAAAACGGAAGAAGGGTGGAGATTTTGCAGGGCGTTTAAAATTGGAGGAGGGTTAGGAAAGAGATTCTCTGTGTTCTTTGAAATATCAGAAAGCTTAAAATTTATGTTTGATCTCTCCTTTCACCACTTCAAAGGAATCGTACCTCTGTGATTGCTCCCTTCCTTTTGGGGCGGGATCTATCGTCTTCCTCCCCAAACCTGTGCAGCTTTTAGCTGATGTAACAAGATCACTTCCTTGCATCAATGAGGGTGTTTCAACCCTACCATTTATGCTACTGTTTTCAGTACACGTTTTTTTTGTTTTGGGGGTTTTTTTAAATACAGGTTTTACTTTTCCATTCACTATGTAAATATATGAGTTGTAAATAAGAGACAGAAACTCTAGAGGAATTTGACACAGAGTGTCCACAGTAGAAACTTACCATACACTAAAAGTTCATTTGGTCTTAGACCACACTGAAAAACTCGTATAATTAATATAACACATTGATTAATGATGACAATAATAACTAACATGCATTACATATTTAGTAAGTGCTAGGAACTGTGCTAAGTATTTCAAGGGTATTATCTAATTTAATCTTCATAATGCCCCTTTATTCTTCTAAAATGAATGAGATAATAGTCTATGTGGGTCAAGGTTTAGTTTTAGGCATGCAATTTAGGAAGAATACAGGCGAACTGAGGCACATGGCAAAGTGAAGATGAGAGCAACCGGAGAGAGCAGAGGTTCTCAAACTTGAGCTTGGGAACTTCCCTGGTGGTGCAGTCATTAAGAATCCACCTGCCAATGCAGGGGACATGGGTTCAATCCCCGGTCCAGGAAGATCCTACATGCCATGGAGCAACTAAGCCTGTGCGTCACAACTACTGAGCCTGAGTGCCACAACTACTGAAGCCCGCGTGCCTAGAGCCTGTGCCCCACAATAAGAGAAGCCACCGCAACGAGAAGCCTGTACACCACAATGAGAATATTTGCAAACAAAGCAACTGACAAAGGGTTAATCTCCAAAATATACAAGCAGCTCATGAAGCTCAATATCAAAAAAACAAACAACCCAATCCAAAAATGGGCAGAAGACCTAAATAGACATTTCTCCAAAGAAGATATACAGATTGCCAACAAACACATGAAAGGATGCTCAACATCACTAATCATTAGAGAAATGCAAATCACAACTACAATGAGGTATCACCTCGCACCAGTCAGAATGACCATCATCTAAAAATCTACAAACAGTAAATGCTGGAGAGGTGTGGAGAAAAGGGAACCCTCTTGCACTGCTGGTGGGAATGTGAACTGTTACAGCCACTATGGAGAACAGTATGGAGGTTCCTTAAAAAAGTAAAACTAGAGCTACCATATGACCCAGCAATCCCACTACTGGGCATATACCCTGAGAAAACCATAATTCAAAAATAGTCGTATACCACAATGTTCATTGCAGCACTATTTACAATAGCCAGGGCATGGAAGCAACCTAAGTGTCTATCGACAGAGATAAATGGATAAAGAAGATGTGGCACATATATACAATGGAATATTACTCAGCCATAAAAAGAAACGAAATTGAGTTATTTGTAGTGAGGTGGATGGACCTAGAGTCTGTCATACAGAGTGAAGTAAGTCAGAAAGAGAAAAATAAATACCATATGCTAACATATATATATGGAATCTAAAAAAAAAAAAAAATGGTTCTGACAACCCTAGGGGCAGGAAAGGAATAAAGATACAGACGTAGCAAATGGACTTGAGGACGTGGGGAGGGGGAAGGGTAAGCTGGGATGAAGTGAGAGAGTGGCATGGACATATATCCACTACCAAATGTAAAATAGATAGCTAGTGGGAAGCAGCTGCATCGCACAGGGATATCAGCTCGGTGTTTTGTGTCCACCTAGAGGGGTGGGATAGGGAGGGTGGGAGGGAGACGCAAAAGGGAGAGGATATGGGGATTTATGTATACATATAGCTGATTCACTTTGTTGTACAGCAGAAACTAACAAAACATTGTAAAGCAGTTATACTCCAATAAAGATGTTAAAAAAGAAAGAGTGGCCCCCGCTCGCTGCAACTAGAGAAAGCCCACGCACAGCAACAAAGACCCAACGCAGCCAAAAATAAATTTATAAAAAAAAAACCCCAAAACAACTTGAGCCTGCAGCAGAATCTCCTGGAAGCCTGGCTTAAACACAGATTGCTGGGTCCACCGCTGTTCACCTCCACCCAGCAGCCTATTAAAGGGCTGGACTGTAAGTGATACCCTTGGGACAGTGGATGTGACATTGGCCAAAAGGTATGGATTGAGACCAGCACAGCTGAGAGTGAGGGAGAACAGATGGAGTGGGCTGCCCGTGGAGGAACCTGGGAGGTGCCCACGCAGAGGAGGGTGATGGGTTTCTGAGCAAGAATTACAACCTGGTGGCCCCGAGGCTGAACGCATCTGCAGATGGGTCTGCTGCGAGTATGCAGGGCCGCTAGGTGTTTTAATTTGAATGTATCCATCCTCCAGTTCCCCATAGCCCCTACTCTCTCTTAGCCTTGATGATTCATCCATTTATGCTCACCGGCCTGGCCACAGATGGCCCTGGAGCTGATGGCCCCTGAGGTATGGGCTGAGCAAGCAGCAGGTGAATGCTGGCTTCCATTTTTTCATTTTATTTTATTTTCTATTAGAGTGGAGTTGATTTACAATGCTGTGTTAGTTTCAGGTGTACAACAAAGTGATTCAGTTATACATGTACATATGTGTATTCTTTTTCAGATTCTTTTCCCATATAGGTTATTACAGAATACTGAGTAAAGTTCCCAGTGCTATTCAGTAGGTCCTTGTTGATTACCTATTTTTATATATAGTAGTGTGGATGTGTTAATCCTAGACTCCTAGGGATTTGATTTTTTTTCCGTAATCTGCCATCTGGACTCTATAGAATGAGAGAAGGCTCACTTGGTAAACTGATCCCAGTTTGTTCACTTATAGGAATTGCACACTGGGGGAAAGGACCCACTATAAACTGTGCTACCATGGAAGTAGTATCGTCCATCGTTGTGCTGTTTCCTAGGATGGCTGTCTCCATCAAGCACAGCTCTCTAGGTCCCCCCAGTCTCCTCCAGGTCTTCTCCCTCTGAGGCTTCCTTTGGTTCCACCTTACTAGGGCTGACCCTTGGTGGACACAGGACCTGAATAGCAGAGCCATGCCCCTTCTGTCCCTCCCTGCAAACAGCACCCCAGGACGGCTCTCCCTGAGTCCAGTGGGCTCGTCTGCCCTGCAGGGACACACGTGGGCCTAAAAAGCCAGACACTGGAAAGCCTTGGAAGACAATGACCCAGCCTTGGCAGGAAGAGACATAAGCAAGAGAAGTTTGGGGTTGATTACAAAACAGCTTGTACCAAAAGTGGTAGATTCTCAGGAGAAAAACCTTATCTAGGAAGTTCCAGGGCAAGGAAGAATAAAGAAAAATGAAATGGCAGCGAGAAGTAACAAGACCAAATTAAGAAATGGAAGATCTAGATAGATTGTTAGGAGGCATGTATGGTCCGTGATGGATGCTTTGTCCTTGAGACATTTAAAATAAAATCAAGAGAGGCCTTTACTGACCACTCTAAGTAGCTTGATTAAGTCTTTTCCACCTTTGCCTCCTGGGTTTGGTTGCGAGGTATTTAGCTGGCTCAGTTATGAGCATTCTGGGGTCAGGCTGCCTTCTAGGTGCGGAGCTAGGAACAGGGTGCCCTCTCTTCCTTGGACCAGCTTTCCATTCTTTCTCTCTTTCTTTCTGACTTTCTTTCTTCCCCTCCTTCCTTCCCTCCTTCCCTCTCTCCCTCCCTTCCCCCCTTTCTTCCTGTCTTCCTGCAAATAAGGGGAAAAAAAAAACTTGAGGAGACCACTGGTGCAGGTTCCAGTAATAACCATGGCAGGTAATTTTTGCACATCCGGAGTGAGTCATTTTCTTATAAATGAGATCGGGGCTGTACTGCTCCCAGAAGAAAAAAACACTTATATTGACGTGTTTATGTATTGGAATGATAATATTTGTCCATGTGAAAAGACGTGTGATTCCTTTCTGCCACACCATATGGCTTATTACTCTTCATAATCCAAATAGTAGCACCTGCTGCAGAATGCGAGAATGAGTTTTCCTGAAGTAAAAATGGGCTTGGATGCCACGTGCACTTTCCACAGTATCACCAGCAATTCACCAGAAACCTACATACGGGTCCCTTCCATCAATCCATTCCTTTCTTTATTCATATCTCAGAAGTTCATTTTTCTATCCACTTCCATTCTGTCCCTCTCACCCAACCTACCCCCATTCAGCCTGGGCCCCCACGGGGCCCCTCCACCTCGGGAACATGGACGCGTATTGTTTAGAACCGTTGGCAACTGAAGGTTTCAGTTTGGGTCTTGCTGAGCACTGACAGCTACCAGAGAAAATGGCCGTGAATTTTCGCCCTGGTTCCCCGTGTGGCCTCCTCCACTGCTGAACTGCTCTATATATTTGTAGTTACTCAGACACATGAAGACACTGAAGCAGTTAATGACTCCCCCTCAGGCCGACTTGGCCCAACTCTGAGGTAATGGAAAATGTAGGACAGTGCTTTCTACAGACCACTGGAACGTGGTTTGCAGAAACCCTTGAGGTTTGAGAAGGAAGCCATTTGTGGCCTAGGTGCTGGATGCCACTGTAGAAACCAACACGCTCACCAGCACAAAATAACCCAGTTTCACAGAGGAGAGGTATCTGTGGCACTCATCATTACGTGGTCATTCTGAGTCCCCCTGAAAGCTGGAGCGTTTAGAAAATCAAAACACTCTTTTTGCTGATTCTGTACATTAGAGTGGTAAATATCTAGACCATTTAACTGAAAGAAAAAAAGAAAAGTCCTGACCAAATATCCCAAAACTTGAGCCTAAAATGAAAGTATATAGATAATTGCTTTAATTTTCCACTTCAGTTGGTTAAGTTATAATGATACCTTGCACTTGCGTGATGTGTCATAGTTTTCAGGGTGTTTTCATGTATATTAATAGTAATTGAGACTTTTTTCCAAGAAGACTGTCAGGTGACCTGAATCGATGGACATTCGTGAGATTGGTATATTATCTCCGTCAGCTACGTTTTGTCCTGCTCCTCCCACAGCGGGTATCACTAATTTCCAGCTTGTATCGGCCATCTTCCTGCAGCCATTTGTCTTTTTCAGGTGTGTATTGGTCCATTCTCTAAGTACCTGTTCCTTTTTTTTTTTACAAGTTATAATAGGGTGATTTATCGATGTCATTCTTCTCACTTGGCAACGAGAGAGAAACTACAAGATATTATAGAATCGGTCTGCATACCTGGCCTTTAGCCACAGTTCTCCAACTTGAAATGGCATTTATACCCCTTCATCACAGACCTTGTCAAGAGGTTCTGGAGTCAGCCTTCACTTAGGCAGTCTTTGCCTTCAGGGTGCGTTAGGTAATTGTTTCATAAACTTCTTTTCCAAAACGAATATCTGACAACATTCCCAAGTCACATTTTGTGTTTGGGAGTTGCTGCCTGTGTGTGTATGTGTATATCTGCTTCTCATTTGTGTTTCTTATAATCGTAAGAAGTCTGACTCAGGCCAAGTAGGTGATTGTCCCTACACGCCATGATGTGATTTCAGGGCTAAATAGTCCGAATAGGTCTTCCTAATTGATGATGACTGAAATCCCATGATCTGACTATCCTGCCTTTCCTTTGTCCCCAGCGAAACTTCCCCCGAAGGCTCAGCCCTCTCCACTCCCAGAACCCATCCTGACCTGCAGGTAGTGATCACTTGAACTGGGGTCAGTCCTACTGTCCTAAGCCTGGTGTCTGGTGGGCCTGGGCTGAGCCCTGGGCACCCTGTCTGCTGACTGCACCTTAGCTCACACCGTGCTTAGCTGGCGGGCATGCGTGGGATGCTGCTGTTGCTTTCTGATTTATACTTACGCTTTCCTGCTGAAATCCGAGTCCCCCACCCCTGCCCACTGATTATGCCGCTGAGAAAATGCTACCCTTCTGTGTCCCCGTTGCCTCAAAGTTCCTCCCATGTGTACCTAAAAACAGGGTGGTGGTATGATTTTCATGGGCCCCAGGCACTCTTGGCTTTGTGGGCCACTTCCTCCATTAAAAAATGTTGAAAGGGCTTCCCTGGTGGCGCAGTGGTTGAGAGTCCACCTGCCGATGCAGGGGACACGGGTTCGTGCCCCGGTCCGGGAGGATCCCACGTGCCGCGGAGCGGCTGGACCCGTGAGCCATGGCCGCTGAGCCTGCGCGTCCGGAGCCTGTGCTCCGCAACGGGAGAGGCCGCAACAGTGAGAGGCCCGCGTACCACAAAAAAAAAAAAAAAATGTTGAAAGTTATGTTTTACAGTTGTGTTGGTATAAAGACAAATGTGTTCATACTATATATATATATATATATATATATATATATTATTTATTAAGACATTTCTTTGACTTGAAAGTGTATTTTTTCTCCAGAATTTAATTTCCTTGAAAGAAATTAACATGTTGGCATGGATCTCTAAAAGCATTGTGGGTTCTGGGCATTGTGCCTGGTGCCCCTGATGGTTAAGGTGGCCCTACTGAGAAACAGACCAGACCCTTTACCTTGGATCAGTGTTTCAAAGTTCCGTCCTTTGCAAACCACATTTAGGAATTTTACCGTATTGCTCTTTGCTCCCATACTAGTTTTCATCTAATATTTTTCCTTAAATTTACCCCCTTTGAAATTTTAATAACTGTATTTTGAAAAGAAAGTTTATGTCAGTAGTATAACTTGCTGGTAGGAGCTATATGTTTATCCTCCCCCACCAGAAATTCAGCTGTTGAAAAACCCTAATCCTCAGTGTGAGGGTTTTGGAGGTGGGGTCTTTGGGAGGTAATTAGGGAGGTAATTAGGTCATGAGGATAGAGTCCTCAAGGTGGGATTAGTGCCCTTATGAGAAAAGACAGGAGAGAGCTTGCTTCTCTTTCTGCTCTCCACCAAGTAAGGACACAGTGAAAAGGTAGCTGACTGCAAACCAGGAAGTGGGCCCTCACCAAGAACTGCCTCTGCCAGCACCCTGATCTTGGACTTCCCAGCCTCTACAACAATGAAAAATAGATGTTTGTTCCTTAAGCCTGTCTATGGTAATTTGGTGTAGCGGCCTAAGCAGACTAAGACACTTGGCAAAAATAGAAAATAATCATTAATAATTATTAACACAAATGTTATGTAATTTTTAAAATTTATGTTCATGTTCTATCTAACCCCAGTGTTTTGAGTTCCTCAGCATCTCTTATCCTCTACTAGTCCTTGTAGAGTTAATGATCAGATCAACCCTAGCTCTAAGGTACCTACACTGTTCACGGTTTTCCTTTATTCACTGTCTGCCCACCAACACCCAGCCACTGCCCACGTTCTTGTTCCAAAACAAAGGGACCAGACAGACCTCCCCAGCTCCGTTTAAGCATTGACAGAGCATCCCTGCCCATTAGACTGGATTTTCCTGGGAAACATCATTGGGTGTCACAATCCTGACTTACCATTTCCCACTAGAACAGACTGTCTAATAGAACTTTCCATGATGGTGGAAATGTCCTATGTCTGCACTCGCCAATTCAGTACCCACTAGACAGATGTAGCTACTGAGCATCTGAAACATGGCCAGTGAGACTGAGGAAGAAAATTGTTACTTTTAATTTTAACCAATTTAAATTTAAACTCTTTAGCTACATGTGGCTAGTGGCTACCATATTGCACGGGACAGCAATGGAGCGTTTGATTTTGGCTATGACCACCCTTCTTGGATTCTCCGTCTCCATCCCAGAACTGATCAGTTCTAAAGTTCTTTCCCTTTCCATGAGGCCTGTCATGTCACACGGCCAAGTTTATTAGTGAAATGGATGACACTTATGCTGCTATTAGATGTTCACACCATAGTGTGAAAGAAGGCTCTGGGAGGAGGTGTGGCAGAAGGAAGCAGGAACAGAACAGAGAACTCTGTGTGCTGCTGGGAGCTTTATGGGTGTGTGGTGAGCGGGGACAGCATGGAGAGAACGAGGTATCTAGTGTTAATTCCCCCTGCTTTTCAGTTTTGCAAAGCTAACAATACCCTAGATCTAAACTGTATTAATATCATTTTATTTCCTCCTCTTTGTCCTTTTAGAGCAATTGTCAGTTGGAGTCAAAGGTTCAGGTTCAGAATAAACAATCTGCTTAACAGTTCGTCATTGGGACTTCCCTGGTGTCCAGTAGTTAGGAATCCTCACTTCCACTGCAGGGGGCCTGGGTTCGATCCCTGGTTGGGGAACTAAAATCCTGCAAGCCTCGCAGCGCAGCCAAAAAACAAACAAACAAACAAAAACAGTTTGTCACTAACCTGCTAAACCTAGAAACTCCAGCTTGAGCTGGCTTCAAGCCCCAGGCTTTAGTGGTCACTTCGTTGGACCAACTGTACTTATTTAGCGGATATAATTCTATTTCCATTGTGGAGAAGGTGCACATAATAGCTTTTGCCCCAAAGCAAAAATCCTTTGGGAAATCCGCCTGCACTAATGCATATATCGATATACATGCCTATTTCCCATTAATACTAATAGAACCTAATGAGACTGTATAAATCATCTGAATTTTGACGCAGTGTGAATCTGATGTTGGATGCTTCGAGATGAACTCAGAAAGTCCATTTGTCTGGGAGCTATTTCTTAATACGCCTTCATCTTGTAGCCGAATTCCTCTCCTGTGACTGAAATATTAATCAAAGGCTGTTTCTGCATCTCACATCATGTACACCTGCCTCTCATCGTCGGAAGAGATGAAGTAAACTCATCTGTGTGACCGTGTGCCTCTATCTAGGCATAGTTTAAGGTTCTATTGACAGAAATAAAAAGGGAATGGCCAGAAAAGAGAAATTAAGAGAGATTTTCCTTTTCGTGGGGAGCAGTGTGCAGGGCCAGGCTAAATTAAGCGTATACGTGGTCTGGAATCCTGGAAGGAGCGCCAGATCACGTAGGCTGAGTGTGAGGAATTTATACATCTTCATTCCCCCACATGGTCCTCACCCGTTGTCAGCTATATCGAGCATCTTACCTCCAAACCTCCAGAGCAACATGTTTTACCTACACTGTCAATGTCTTCTGGGGGAGAAATGCATTGTATTACCTATCAGAGCGGCGGAAGTGCTTTCCAACCAGTGTGTCTCCCTCGTTCTTCAAAAATGGGCCCTTCCAGTCTCCTCTAACTTCAGCTCCCTTTTCTCTCTGATCTTTCTCCTCTATTACCTGGATTCTAGTCACAGTGCTTTCTCATGGAGACTGCCTTTTGTTTTACTCTATTATAGGCAAAAAAAAAAAAAAAAAAAAAGTGTACGGTAGTCCCTTCTTATTCATGGGAAGTACGTTCTAAGACCCCTAGTTGATGCCTTGAAATCACGGATAGTACCAAACCCTATACAGTTGACCCTCTGTAGCCTCAGATTCCACATCCGTGGATTTCACCAGCCACAAGTTGAAAATATTTGGAAAAAAAATTCTAGGACGTTTCAAAAGGCAAGACTTGAATTTGCATCCCACCAGAGGGTTTTACAAAATATTTAGGTTGTATTCACGACTATTTACATGGCGTTTACATTGTATTAGGTATTATAAGTAATCTAGAGATGATTTAAAGTATAGGGAGAATGTGCATAGGTTATATGCAAATGCTACAACATTTTGTATAAGAGATGAACATCCACGGAATTTGGTATCCACCAGGGTCCTGGAGGCAGTCCCTCATAGATATCAAGGCACAACCTTATATACCATGTATTTTCCCTATACATACATTCCTATGATGAAGTTTAACTTATAAATTGGGCACAGTAAGAGATTAACAACAATAATAATAAAATACAACAATTATAACAACATACTGTAATAAAAGTTACATAAATGTGGTTTCTCTCTCAAATTATCTTATACAAATTTAATGCCTTTTCCGTCTTAACTAAGCACTTACCACACACTGTGGCTGTAACTTTGGCAGATTGCAACAGCAAAACTAGCACAAATTTCTTTTTTCTTCTTCACAAGTTCACAAATAGAAGATTTGTTCTTACCGTAGATCTTAGCGTTATCTTATGATTTCCTTCCTTTTTTATGAAATCAAGAACTTTCACCCTTTCACTTAAAGGAAGCATTTTATGGTTACTCTATGGCATATCCAAACTGCCGACATCACTACTCTTGCACTTTGGGGCCATCAAGTAAGGTAAGGGTTAATCAAACACAAGCACCCCAATACCACAACAGTCGATTTGATAACCGAGCCAGCTGCTAAGTGACTAATGAGGGTGAGATATGCTGGACAAAGTGTTGCTTCCCATCCAGGGCAGGACAGAGCTGGAAGCCTCGAGATTTCCTCACTTTATTCACAACAGCACACAATTTAAAATTTAAGAATTGTTTATTTCTGGAGTTTTCCATTTCACACTTTCAGACTGCAGTTGACCAGAGGTAACTGAAACCTCAGAAAGTGTAACCTTGGGTAAGGGAGGAACTATTGTACTATAAGAAAAAAGAAACACACACGCGCACTGCATTTTTTCCCCCAAAGTTTCTTTCAGACACAGCAAAAATAAGGATCAGACAGAAAGAAAAATGTAGATTGTAAGTAAAAACCTTGTTTACTGCTGGACTACAGAATCTTGGAATTATGGAAAATTAGCACTGGAAAGGACCTTTGGCAGTCTATCGCAATAAGGTTACATCTAGCAGCTGCAGCTTTTCACAGCTGGCAAAGCCCTGGTGTTTCCACGGGTGTCTCGCATAAGCATGGCAAATACTGTTAGTGTCCCCTTCACAGGTAAGGAACTGAGGCTAATTAAAAATGCTGCAAAAACAGCATCATTGATTTCTATATGGATAAATTGGAATCATTTAGTTTCTTCTCTAGTCCAAGAAAACAGGAGAATAACTATAGGCAAAGCTGCTTGAATCCAAGGTGTCTTAATTTCCGACACCAGTGAAAGCCCTAAATGAATCTTGGGGTCTACAAAATATTTTAGAATTAGTTTGGTCACTATCATCTGCTTGAACCCAGGAGAATGCTAGAATTAAATTAATTAATAAGAGTTGAGGATTAGTGAAATTAATAATTAATTAGTTTAATTAATAATAGTTGAGGATTAGTGAAAGAGGTATTGAGCTGTAGTAGATCTTCAAGTCTTACTCTAAATTGAGACATCTTTTAAAAATGCAACACTTTGGAGGGAGGGGAAATCGGATGAAGGTACCAAAAGGTACAAACTTCCAATTATAGGATGCATAAGTACTAGGGATATAATTTAATGTACAACATGATAAATACAATTAACATTGCTGTGTGTTATATATGAAAGTTGAGAGTAAATCCTAAGAGTTCTCATTGCGAGGAAAAAAACTTTTTCTATTTCTTTAATTTTATATCTATGTGAGATGATATTCACTACACTTATTGTGGTAATCATTTCATGATATGCAAATCAAATCATTATGCTGTACACCTTAAACTTACACAGTGCTGTATGTCAATTATAGCTCAGTAAACCTGGAAGAAAAAGGAAGAATACACTGGTTAGGATTATATTAATACGAATGGTAAGCATCAGTTATGAACACAGATCTCTGTTTCTGTAACTATAAGATGGAAACAACAATGTTACCTACCAAATAAGTTGTAATAAGAATTAAATGAGACAGTTGAGTAGAAGAAAGACTTTTCATTCTAGCTACTAGGATGTAATACTCTGTCTATAAAATTAAAAGTTCCATTTTAAAAACAAAACATTATTATTGAGTGGAAGAGCTTGTGCAGTCTACCTCTGTTGTCCACATCAGAGGGAAACATGGTTATTTGGACCAGGAAGCTCTGGCTCAGGCATTCTCACCCTAGTTTCCTCTTCTCAAATTGTGGATATCTGATTTAGCAGGAACTAAAGGTGTGCTACCAACTGCAAAAACAATTGCATTCATTTATTCACTACTTTATTACAGGCTTGCTTGCTATGGGCCAGAACCCACGCTAGAAATAAATACAAGGAGAAGATCTGTTCCTGCCCTTCAGGGGTCTCCCGGACTAGTGAGGGAAAGTCTAGGGAAGGGCACTTAAGGAAGGGACTGGATAATTATTGGGGCATTTATATATAGGTTAGCTGACATACTCCTAATTACAGCCCTAGTCAAGTGGGTAATGTTATCCCCATTTTATAGCTGAGGCCCAGAGAATTTAGAGTAACTTACCCAAGGTCACACAGCATGTGAAAGAAGGAGAAATCAAACCCCCATATGTCTGATCGTCCCCTTTGCACCACCAATACTAAACCGTGTGATCCCACGGCCAGGTAGTATGAGGGTAGCCTTCGGTAGCTGCTACCTGCCACTAACTGTCACTGAGCCCCTAGAAGTGGCACCCTCGGCTGTTCTGTTGATGTTGGAGCCCATCTTCTTTCTCTTGGGACACTCTGGAATGGGGGAGAGAGGCTCAGAGTGCCGTCCGGGAGGATTTGCCACGGCATTCCTCTCAAGCAGCTCTCAGGCATACCTGAATGAAACCGAGGAATGTCTCGTCTGTCTCCAGGAGAAGAGTGTTCTTCTCACCAGCGTACCTGCCAACGTCACTGGGAGTAACTTTGAGAGTTTCCAAGAATATATTGAACAGGAGGCGGACAGCCCTTGGAACAGGGGAGCTGTGGGAGAGAGATTGCCTCGGGAACTGGGAGAGGTTGAGATAAAGCCAAGAGAAGAGAGGAGTCTTCTTCACTCAGAACCATAGTAGGAGAGGGGAGCCACGGGTCAAGCGGAACACGGTTCAAATGAGCATTATGGTAAGAGAAATACACTGGGTACCAGCTCAGCCACAGGCCCAGCGCCAGTGCACAGAGAATAGAAGTATGAGGACAAGCCAAGGTTGGTGACTCAGCAATGACAAGAATTAGGGCCTTGGGAACTGAAGAAAGTAGGATTCTTCCAAACAGGCTGACAGTTGCCTATTCTCAATCCCCAAATCCAAAATGCTCTGAAAACTGACATTTTGGGGTGGCAAAACCTGTCCTGAATTGACATAAGGCTGTCTGTAATCTTGGTTCACCCCTCTTAATGTGAATATTCATAGTTTTGCTGTAGAAATATCCATTTATTATGGGTTATGCTGGTGGTATTAAATAATGTAGAGGATAGCAATATATTACATTTCTTAAAAACCTGAATTCCAAAACACATCTGTTTCCAAGGGTTTCAGATAGGTGACTGTGTGTCATGCACTACTTCCACATTATCTCATTTAATCCTTACATAACTCTTGAGAGGATATTATTATTTTCCCCATTTTATAGATGAAAAAAATAGGATAGGGAAGCATTTATTTGACCAAGATCATGCAACCAATAGAAAGTAACGGATCGAGGATTGAACCCCACGCATTGAAACCCAGCTCTGTGCACAGGCCCGCGCCATGCAATGTGCTGACAGGGACTGTAGGGTGGCCAGCAGTGGCTCCTGGGGAGGGGACTCAGAGATACTGTCACCTTCTCCTGCTAAAACCTGTCCCTGACGCTGACACCTCCGACAGTTGTTTTGGTTTTTATAAAAAAGAAGCAGCTGCTGGGCTAGAACCTCCTGTCAGCATGAACTTCTGGAAAGTGCTGAGTAAGAGTGAAATAGGATCTTTTTTAACTCATGTCCTTCAGCTACGCTAGAGGACCTGTATCTAGGACAGTAGTTTTGGGGCTTTAAGGGGTCTCAGGTTCCTTTGAGAAGCTGATGAAAGCTATGAACTTTCTCCGCGGGATACTGCACGTGCAACTCCACCGAGTAAATACTTCATCTTGTTTCAGGGGAGCGTATCCACGAACCCCAGATTAAGAATCTCTGTTCCCAGTTTTTAGAGGATTAGTAAAGTTTCCATGAAAAAAGTTATAGCAAAATTCAACTTTAAAGAGTGAAGATCGTTTTAATTAATATAATTCAGTTATATTATAACTGAATTATATTAATTCAGTTAATTAATTAACTGAATTAATTCAGTTAATTAATTCAGTGACTCAGTTAAGATGTAATTTCTGTAGAAGCCTAGAATTCTCTGGCCAAAGTGTGTGTGTGTGTGTGTGTGTGTGTGTGTGTGTGTGTGTGTGTGTGTTAGGGTGTTAAGAGGAAAGACCGGGTGGGGTTGAGTCCTCTGACTTCTCAAGTAAATTACCCATACAGGTATTGTTAAAGGCTTTGCCTTCTCTGCTCATATAAACAACAAAATGGTCCTGAAAGCAGGGATTGCAATTAGAGGTGACTTTCAGTTCAAGGATCTTGTAATTATCTTTGGTCTGTGTGCGCTTGGAGACTTCGGTTCTCCTGGGCAGATTGCTTTCCACCATCTGCAATACTAAAACTTGCAAACCACTGTCGAGGCCCAACTATAAAGAATCTCCAGCTGACATCGTAACTTTATAGTTTATTTTCCGTCTTGCTCTTTTGATTTACTAGGACTCTAAGCCTAAAACTAAATGTTTCCTAGTCATGTACATCTCTGATTTGATAGTGATGATATCCTAGTCCCAATAGTATAAAACTGGGAATGATGGATAGAAGAAGGGTGTTCATCGCTAGCTGGCACAGAAAACAACTCCTCAGAAATTCAGGAACTGGATAATGGCAGATTTTGTTTTTTACATGATTACCTTTATGACAGTTCTGTCACTCCACACCGAGTGCGATATATTTGAGCGGGTTTTTCTCTAACGAGAGTAACCATGGCTCGTGACACTGGGCTGAGCTGTGTTTCTGATTTGTGCGTTTGGTAATTGGTAGAAACTGACGGTGCATGCATTTTGATGTGAAGTTAAAAAAAGACATGTTCAGATGAGGAGAACACGTGTATGCTCCTCATTTCCCACATGTTAATAGACAAGATTAAATGATAAATGCAGATTAGCAAAAACGGTTACATTCTTAGACTCTGGAGTTAATCCAACCCGGGTTTGGGTTTCAAATCCATCACTTATCAGCTAAATGACTGTCGACAGTTACTTCTGTGCCTCATTTTCTGTAAAAATTGTATTAAAAGTGGTATTTCCCTCTAGAGATGTTTTAGGGATTAATTGAGATAATGCATGTAAAGTACTAAGCACACTGTCTTTTTCAACACACGTCAGCTAATGTTATCGTACAGGATAATAATGATTTCCCAACTCTGTTCTCCTACAAGAACCCTCTCTGGCATTATTTGGACTTAAATACAACTGGGTCCCCAGATGTGCCAAGATGTATATTTATTTGGTCTTTCGCCCAGCTCTAAGTTATCAGAGACTTAGTGCTTGGATGAGAGGAGGGAGACGAATTTCATATTACCAAAGTGCTTTGCGTGAGAGGGAGATTGCAAGCCTCCGTGACAAAGAGTTTTTTGTGTGCTATATGGCAGCCTGGCAGGGACTCAGTGTGTTTCTGCTGAACTGAGCTGAATGGGCAAGACCGAGAGAATGCCTGGACCCATCCCACCTGCCCGCACCCTGGCACCTTGTCCATCCCAGTCGTGGCCCTTGGTCAGCACAGGTGAATGGACTCAGATGTGTTCCAAACCAAAACATTCTAGGGAGGTAGGTGGGCCTGTATCAGTCACCCTGGGTCCCCAGGAGCCCGGAGGTGCCAGGTTCATCTGAAGTCAGTGTGGGGATCACCTGTCACCTGTCTCTGCAGAGGTAGAGGGCAGAGCCTGCAGGGTTCTGCCAGCACTTGCACAGGGTGTCTGTGAGAAAGGCTGCTGGCCTTGCTTTATTATTCTGTCAGCCTTGAATAGCTTTGAGCCTAAAACCACCTGTCTCATTCCAACCGAAATCCAGTGAGTGTTTGAAAGAAAATGATCCCATTTGAAAATCGGTGGGAAACTCAGTCGATACCTTTCCTGGTTCTGCTAAATTGTGCAGAACTTAGCTTCTTGGAAATCAATAAAATTTCCAAATGTGTATCAAACAAAAGCAGAGGTTCTAAAAAAGGGAAAGTGTATAAGACTAACTGGCTTAACTTAATGGAAAATAGGTCCTCCATAACGTACTTGGCAAAAACTAATGCTGTGTGTTTCTTGGGATTTGGAGGTGCGCTCTGGAGAGGAGAGAGGCTGTCTTTAGGACATTTAGAGAGACTCTGCCGGGCTGCCTTTCCTTTTGGCTGGTAACAAGGAAACTTGTAATAGGTTAAAACATTTAAAAATGAGATTCTTAGTAATAAACAGCTGTGTACGAGGTATCATGGAAAGCGACATTTTAATGTCTTATTACTGATGATGACTTATGGCATAGTTTTACTGTATCCCCAGATGTAAGGTTCAAATGTAAAGTCAGTTAGAATCAACTCACAGAGCATGCCTGTACTTTTCCACAGCACTAAAATTTATTTATGGTACGTATATAGTGGGCAGAATTAGCAAAAAGAATACCTAATTCAGAAAAAAAAACCCACCTTTTTCCTGGCAGAACTATAACCAGAATTATCTTCTAATATGTAACTGTGGACAGTAATTTTCCAGAATATGGATAACATGAAGGAATTTTGCAGTATTCCTTTCTCACATCTACTTTTACCACATTTTAGCTTTTTTTTTTTTTCCCCTACTACTTTTATTTTCTAAAGAAAAGTGCCCAGATTTCTTGTTTACTTGGCCTTCTGGACTTCCTCGTGCTTGTGCAAATTAGGTTTTTAATACTTATTCATTTTAGAAACTTTTTATTATTAGAAGACTTGTGGCCGGAGGAAAAGAAAACATGAAGTATATTGAATTACTTACAGTGGCCATTGATATTGTTATCATAATACCATGAACAAAAACATAAAACAATGGGCTGGAGTCAGGGCACGTGGGCTCCAACCCATGGGTCTCCAGGAGCACCCTTGGCATCCTGGGGACATTTATATGAGATGACCGCTCAGGTCCGTCAGCTCTGAAGGATCCATGCCCAGCGGCGTGCAGAGAAAGAGACTGGGGGCCAGCCTCTCTCAGCAGCATAGTCCTCCCTGACCTCATTTGACCCTCTGATTTCCCTCATCTCTATCACAAAGCTAGTCATAGCATCCCCCAGAACGTAGCAAGGGAGTTAGGTTAGGGAGTTAAATAAAATCCGGTGCTGTGAAGTGCTTACTCCTGGTGCCTGAAATAGGGTATGCACTGCTTGTTATGTACCACCCAGCCCCACTGAGCACCAAACAGCGACCCAGAGATACGCTGGAGCCAGACTGCTCTGCCACTTACTGGCTGTGCCACCTTGGGCAAGTTACTTAACCACTCTGTGCCTCAGCTTTTTTATCCACAACCAGTGATAATAATATTAATAGCAACCTACCCCGTAGGACTCTTGTAAGGATTTTTAAAATCTAGACAGAAATAATACCACTCTTTTGGGATGAACTGAGTGCTTACTCCATGTAAGTCACTGAACCGAAATGGTTTACACACTTTATCGCTTGTCAGCCTATGAGGTGCTGGTCCATTCTTACCCCCATTTTACAGACAAGAAACTTGCAAGCGTTGTCTGTGATCACACAGCCAGCATGCAGTGAAGGCAGGGTTCAAACGCAGGTTGCCCTACTCTAAAGCGTGTGCTTCCCAGCCCTACAGTCTGTGCTGGGCCTGTGTCTCCCCCCCCCACCCCCCGAAAATAGCGTGGGCAGGTTCAAAATGCTGACAGGCTTCCAGGGTAGGTCCAAGCAATAACAACCCCGTGGAAATCAGTCCAAAATCAAGCCGACTAGCGCACCAGCATCTTCATTTGCAAACCAGATCTGGGGCTGAGTGCGGCGGTGGCACCATCAAGAGAGCACTGCATACTCTGCTTAAAAGTCAAGCACTTCTGAAAACATCTGCTTGAAATTGTGTGCCACTGATTGAAATGAAAAACAAACTCAGATGCCAAGCAACGGTGGGAAGAGGACAAGAAGAGAACTAGTGACAAACAACTAGTTAGCGCATCACCACCGATGGTCACAATAAGAGCCCACACGAAAAAAATAACATCACAAGGAAAATTATGGAGGTTTTGGCCACAAGTTATTTTCTGTTCCAATATGTAAAATAGAAAACTGTTATTTTTCTATCAAATGGCATAAATTTCTATAGTGGGAAAGACCTTTAATATGTTGGTTCTATCACAACACTGCAGCCCTGATGCATCTGACTTTTGCAGCCAAAGCTCCCTGGCCTTTGTCCTCGCCTCTTTGGCGTAGCAGAAGGAGGGCTGGGGTTGGCACCTTGGAGGGACAACTCCCCCACCCCCGCCCCCGCCCCCACCCCCCCTACTCCTAGCACCCAAGTCAGGACAGAAAACCCTCATGCTACAGTACTTTGGAAGAAGTTCCGGGCCAGACTTTCTAGGTCATGTGGCTGGTAAGAGGCAGGGTCAAACCCAGATACTTTGGAGTCCACATCACCCTGTCATCTCTTATTTAACCTTATCTGACCATGACCTGGGTGCCTGCCTCGGGACTGACTTGTTTATCCTTTCCTAAAAGACGCCTACATTTTTATAATCTCTGAAACATCCCCCTCCCACCCCCAAGTAAACATAACTTAGAACTCATAGCTAAAATTGCATTCCCTTACTCAGCCTGATGGTGGATAGAGGTGCTGAGGTGCAGAGGGGGCTTACTTGAAAAGACCTTGAGAGAGAACCCAGGTTCATAGGAGTCCTGAGAAGTCAGGCTTGGCACTGGTTGCAGAAACAGTGATCAAAGCATACCCACGCCAGGTCCTGACTTCTCAGAAAGAGGAGCCTTATGTAAGTGTCTTGGCCAGCTCGGGCTACTATAACAAAAATACCATAGACAGAGTGGCTTAAACAACAGACTGTTACTTCTCATGGTTCTGGAGGCTGGGAAATCAAGATCAAGGTGCTTTTAAATAGCTGTCTTTTCGTTGTATCCTCACATGACAAAGAGCTCTGTTCCTTTTCTTATAAGGACACTAATCGCATCCTAAGGGCTCCAAGCTCATGACTTAATTATTTCCCAAAGGCCTCACCTCCAAATACCATCACATTAGGGCTCCAAGATATGAATTAGGAGGGGGCACAAACGTTCAGTGCATAGCACTAGGAATAATGCAGCCAGCCACGTTTCTTCTTGCAAAATCATCTTCGGCCCAATTTCTCCATCTCCCTTGCCCCCTGCATCTAATTGGTTGTCTCTTCTTCTTAGATGTTACACGAACTCCTTTCTCTCTGCTTTCAGTTCTCATTACTTCGTACCCTAAACTCTGCAGTCAAGTCACTCTGCTCATCTCTCTCCCATTTCCTCATTCTCCCTGCACACAAATGTCTGATCATGTCTTCCTCTACTTAAGAGTTCAGAACCCTCCATTGTCCATGGGATCAAAGTTCTTTACCCACAAATTCTTATCCCTCTAGGATTTAATCTCTACTCGGCTGCATGAGTTATCTGCTCCAGACAAACTAGTCTTTCCCTATCCCCTTAATATGCCTCATGGTTCCCCCTGTTTACCCCCTCAACCAGCACTACCCTCAGATCCAGGTAAGAAGGGCCTTTACTCCAGCCTCACACTCTAGGGGGCCTTGCTCTGGCTTTATTTCTCCTTGTTCCGTGACACATTGGCAGGCCCAAGGGGATGTGCTCTCCCTGAGCCCAAGTCCTGCCCTGTAGTCCATGTGCTGAACACCTGAGACCCAGAATTCCCTGCTCCGATGGCCCGATGGCAACTTTCATGGCCTGCGCAGTGGCGGGGAGGGGGAGCGGGGAGGAGTGGTAAGTGGACTGAGCTTAGACTTGCAGGCCTGGGTGTTTACATGTGTGCATATGACGGACCTGGGGTAGGATGGGCAGGGGGCATGCCTCATCCAGGGGCCGGGGGCTGGCTCTCCCATTCCACTGCCAAGTTCCAGAGCCTAGTGATTATAAAGCGTATTTGTCAAGGTAAAGGACAGAGCGTATTTTATTTAGCTTCACTTATAACTTTAAAACAGGTAGAGCACATTTTAACAGTCTGTTAGTTTGACTTAAGACTTAAAAATATTAAGACAGGAGGTATGTGGGTTCCACTTGTATTCTTGTCCCAGGATCCAGAAATGTTAGGAGCTCACCTTCCCTCTATTTCCATTTCTACCAGTTGACATTTTACCCATCTTTTAAGTTACAGGTCCATTCTCACCTTTACCATAAAGCCTGCACTGACAACCCCCAGCTACAATGTAATTTCCTCTTAGCTTGTTTCATTCATAAACCAGCCTTAGTGACGTTCTAGGTGCCAGGCACCATGATGGAATTAAAAATACAGATGTGAAGAAACAGGCCTTTCCCTTAAAGAGCTTATAGGCTAGAAAAAGAGTCAACACCCACCCACCATGCACAATCCATCAGCACCTTCCATTGGCATTACATCCAAATTATATTGCAAATATGACACATGCTGCAATCTTCCCTGCTAAAACCCCAGTTTAAGGCACCATGACTTTTAATCTGGACTATGCCTCTGCTCTGGGCCTGCTTATGGTCTGTTCCCCACCAGCTGCCATAAGACCTTTCTGCCCTGCTTAAAACCCTCCAATGGCTTTCCACTGCAATTAAAATAAAATCTAAACCCGTAACCGGGCCCCCATTGACTCTCCAGCCCATCTCCCGGATCTCTCCCTCTCATCCTCTACTTCAGTGACTTCTCAAGCCTGCCCTGGCTTCTTTCCGTCTCTCAAACAACTTGTTCCAATCTCAGGGGCCTGTGAACTTGCTATTCTCTCTATAGCAGGTTTTTTCTTGTTGCCTCTTTTTGTTTGTTGCTTATTTCTTAGTTCGTATGTTATCCTCCCAGAGAGACCTACCCCAACTTCCCTAATGAAAGAACTTCCAAGTCCCTTATTATCCCATTACTCTGTTTTATTAATTTGTTCATGTGTTTACTGTTTGTCCATGTAGAATTGGATTCCATGAGAACGAAGACTTCGTTTTGCTCATAACTGCCTTCCTGGTGCATATGGTTGGCACTCTGTGAATTTTGTTAAATGAGTGAATGATGGCAATAGAATGTGATTTGTGCAGGGCGCTGCAGAAGCCATTGGAGAAACCTAATTCTACCTGGGGAGAGTTGGTTTTGACTACAGCCTGGGTTTGGGGAGGTGGGGTTGGTGGGAAATGTGAAGACATAGACAGGGTTGACAATACATTTGATCATGCTAGAGTTTAAACTTTAATCTGAAAGCCAGGAGGAGTCATTGAAGGGTTTGAGCAGAAGCGTATGACCAAATTTGTCTCTTAGAAGTGACCTGGGGTGAAGGGGGAGGAGAAACCAGGGAAGGCAAAGATGGAGGCAGGGATTTAAGTCAGGATGAAGCTTTCTGTATACAGGAGGGAAGAGGATTTCTATCAGGAAGATAAGAAGTAGACAGCTTTAGTCAGCAAATCCACACGTAAGCCTCCCTGTGTGTATAGTCAGGGTGAAAGATGACAACTGCATGGAGGAAATGAAGGAGATGGAGCCATCTCTGGTGGCTGCTGGGTTTCAGATTAGATGCAACCTTTCTAAGCCTGGATTCTTGGAGAGGATCAAGCTCTGATGTCCAGAGGCACCTACTGTGTGTAGTTAATTCACTTCCCTCCTAAGCATCTAGAATGGTTCTAGATATGTGCTATTGTTGAAAGAATTGAGAAAACAGTTCCTGTGTTGTGTAGGTCAGAGGAGGACTCCCATTTTTTTTTGGCCGAGCCACACTGCACGTGGGATCTTCTTAGTTCCCTGACCAGGAATCAAACCCATGGCCCCTATAGTGGAAGTATGGAGTCCTAACCGCTAGACCGCCAGGGAATTCCCAGAGGTCCCATTACGAGTTGGGTAGATCACGGTATCACTGGGGAATACAGAGGTAGAAATGTATTTAGAGGGAAAATACCGAGTCAGGTTTAATCATACTGAGTTTGAGATGAGGACTGAGTGGTGAGTTATGAAAAAGGGGGAGAGAGAAATCAACATATAGGAGTTAGTTGATGCCAAGGGTGTAAAGGAGGTTGCCTAGAAAAAGGATAAACCAAGGAAAGATCCAGGGCAAAGCCCTGGGAAGCCTCATTAATTAAGGCTTAGCTTAAAGTTACAGGTTAAAAAGTTGGCTAAGTCAAGAGATCCTAAAAGGAAGACCTAGAAGAAGACAGAACTTTGCAGAGAAATAGTACAGAATGAGGCGTGGTATTGGGTCAGCCAAAGTAGTTTCAAGAAGAAAGGGATGGTTGATAGTGGCAACCATAACAAAGGTGAAATAGGAAATGTACTGAAACGTACATGTGGGTTTGGTAATATGAAGGTCACGTCATCTAATTCTGGAAAGCACCCCATAGTTCTTCTCATTCTGAAGTCATGTTATCATCATCACCGTCATCATCATCATCACTACTGCTACCAGTAGTGGTGGTTATAGCAGTTTCACGGGTTGGATGGGGAAGACAGGAGTGAATTACCCTAATGATGTTAGAAGTAATTTCTCAAAATCTCAGAAGGTATGGTTACAAGACAGATTATGATGGACCTTTCACTCATCAGAGCTGCAGCAATGCATTCTATGAGCTGGCTTCTTAAAAAGGTCCAATAGATCCTACATCCAATAAAGTGTTTCTGTGTAGTTCACCATTAAGACAAAATCCATCTTTTTTTCTCCAGTGATGTGAATTTAATTTATTCTCATTTATTAAAGCTACTTCTGGGACTTGAAAATGCTTTCTAAATGTTCATTCCGTTTTTGCATTCACAGTCCATTTCATTCAACACGCCTTACTGAAGATGGAATTGCTTACTAAATTTGAAAGAGATCAATAAATAGCAGCAAAACTACAGGAGGTCATTTAATTTATTTTTATTAACAGACCCAATAAATCTGAGCCTGTTTTCTTCGAATAAATCAGCTGGAAATAAAGAAACTGCTTTTGGGCAATTTATGAGGTTAAGTCTAAAAATAAAATTTTACTTTCATTTGTGGCTGGTATTAACATGACAAAGCTTCAACAGAGCTTGCTTAGTACTGAATTTATGTCCCCTATCTGCACAGATATCTTCTGCATAGCTGTATACAGGTGAGCGAATAGATCTGAAAGGGAACAGAGTCAAACTAAAAATACAGTCTGTAGAGAGGAGTTCTCTGTATTTAAAAGTTTTAGGGTACATATTAAAAGTCTGACTTGTAGGCAGCGTTTTTATCTGAAAATGACCTGGGTGCCCTAGAATTTACTGTGGCTACTTAAGGCAGGAGGAGGGAAACTCTAAGACTGGTTTTATTTGAGCTCATCTAGACATGGGGTGATATTGCTTTGGCTACACCAGGAGCATAATTTTCTCTTTGGTGAGCTATGGGGGCTGAGAACAGTGATTAATTGGCTAATCAGAATTTCAAAGGGCAGCGACAACAGTGGCGGACAGAATGTAGTTACAGAAGTTCAAGTCCATTAAAACACTTGGCAATGACTGAGCCTTTCCCCCCATCTCTCCCTGTTCTATAGTCTCCTCTGCCCGCTGGTCTCTAAGCCTCACCCTCGGCACTAGCCTTCCTTTTTTTCTGTATACATTTCCCCAGCCTCTTTCTTTACATCTTCACTACCCACAAAATGAAACTGAAAAATATGAATCTTTTCCCTTTTTTAAAAAAAATTTTTTATGTTACTTTATTTTTTTGTGGGGGGGTGGCGCACCGTGCAGTTTGTGGGATCTTAGCTCCCTGACCAGGGATCGAACCCTGGCTCTCGGCAGTGAAAGTGCAGAGTCCAAACCACTGGACCGCCAGGGAATTCCCTTTTACTTTTTAAAGTTTTATTTTCCCTCGTCTTAAATTCAAAACAAGTTGAGCTTTTTGATTTTTTCCCCCTCCCAACCTACGATTGTTCTTATTTTTGTGGGACACCTAGATTTTGTCTACCTCCACTGCATCAGTAGACCACAATATCAAATGAATTCCCAGGCTAAAGGGACTCTAAGGTAGCTTAGGAATAGTGAATTTGTGCAGATAAATTAACGATTAGGATTTTTTCCCCCCAGACACAATCAATATCACTGTCTTTAATAGCCTAGCAACGTGAAACTATTCCATACATTTTCATCCACGCCTACATTAAAACCTGGGAATCAGGCAAGTGACTCAAGCGATTGCTTAGGTAGGGAGTGTGCCTGCACAGAGCCGGTGTGACTTGTCTCAAGTCAGGCTCCCCAGCTGGAAAGGAAAATGGGGCCACGCGCCTTGGGAAGAGACACCGAGGGCCCTCACCTTGCTCAGCCCACAGCTGGTTTACCAAGCTAATAGCCACAGCATTATGCCTATGACTATGTACCTGATTATACATTACTCCCCACACAGGAAGTTGAATGAATATATGAAATCATTTTGCTTCCATGACCTCACTGCAGGCACAGAGTTTTGCATTTCAGGTTTCTCTCCCTATGTTCCCATCAGTGATATTCATTCTCTCTCTCTTCAAATCTGTTTCCCTAGCGACTCCTGAGAATGGAAACTTTTCTTATGATTAGATCACAGGGCTGGGGACTTCTATAAAATTTTCAACTTGGTCTCATTTTCACTTAACTGACCCTTTGTTCCTCCTTTCCTTATCTATATAATGAGGAAATAACACTTTGCATGGAAACTGATTCTCAGATGAGAGGTAACTGAATGCTATTGTTTTCATCATCATCAAACAGTGGACATATTCTAGGTGTGGCCAAAGCAAGAAGGGGATGATCCTGAGAACTTCCTAAAAAGACCCAAGACTTGAAAATGTTTCTGGAGAGGCAGCTGTAGCGCTGATTGAGAGCACAGCCTGAGAGAGCCGGGTGGACTAGATTTGAATGCTAGTTTTGCTACTGACTAGCTGCCACAGTTTCCCCAAGTGTGAAATGAAGGCATAATAGTGACCCCCTTAGCACTGAAAGTAGGATTATACAAGTTAATATTGATAACATTCTTGGAACAGTGCCTTCAGTCTCAAAATGCTGTGCAAACAAAAAATTTAACATTTCTGATTATGCTAGAAAGAAAGGCCCCTCTTGTCCGGAAAGATGTAGTTCTGGTCCTTGTCACTCATGAGTAAGAACTGAGTTCAGGGCTTCCCTGGTGGCGCAGTGGTTGAGAGTCCGCCTGCCGATGCAGGGGACGCAGGTTTGTGCCCCGGTCCGGGAAGATCCCACATGCGGCGGAGAGTCTGGGCCCATGAGGCATGGCCGCTGAGCCTGTGCTCCAAAACAGGAGAGGTCACAGCAGTGAGAGGCCCGCGTACAGCAAAAAAAAAAAAAAAAAAGAATTGAGTTCAAACACAGGGGGTTCCGCTGATGAGAGAAAGAAGTGACCGCATGATGGAGACCATAAGAATCCATCAACTACTGGTCTTTAACCGATTTTGCTTCTCTACCTACTAAAGAAAATGTTTGTTCATGTAACTCACACAGTTTAAATTTGATATTGAAAACTGTATTATAACTTTAAGTAAGTTTATTTTTGTTATTAGGAGGTAGAAAATTTGAAATGAGATGAGGATCGACTGTAATTGCCAAAAGTATCTCATGATTTGATTTTTAGAAAAGACTTTACCTACCTTATATAATAAAGCATGACAGATCTCAAAGAAATTACATAAAGTGTTGATGTGTGGATTTATCAAATATATCACCAAATTTTTGGTAGACTCCCAAAAAGCACTCTAGTTGCATTTAAAATGATCAACTTCAGTAGGCTATACTGCTTTGGCTGTCTGGAATTGAGATCATCCATCCCTACATGATGGAAAATATCACTTTACCAGCACCAATGTTTTACAGAATTGTGTATAGATGGGGAAAGATAATAAGCCAGACGTATTTAAGTTGTCTTGACAAATCAGTAAAAGAGGCTCCTCAAACTGTCATTTCTATTTATACTTTTGTTTAACTGTCCAAAAATGTTTGTACCCCTGGACAGTGCACTAGAGTAAGAGTTGGCACAGGTGATGGGTATGCTTTTCTTCTTTCTAAACTGATAGGAACAATTTTACTAGAATCTTTTCTAAACAATAATGAACCAAGCTCCCTCTCATGTAAGTCATCTTCGGAAAAAAAAATTTTTTTTAATTAAAAAAATATATGTATATATACATGGAAGTTGAGGATACTGAAACTGATTCCTTTTAAAAAGCTGGACATGTGTATAGATGACCCATATTTCCTCCACAACTTCCCTCTTTCTACCAAACAGATGGATGGAAGGAAGGGGGATGCTTTTTATCTTCCCAAGGGCCACTGAAGGTTGGTGATTAAGGGAAGCAAGCAGGAAGAAATATGTATTATGGTTGCTTGTTGCAGGTTTGTAAGATAGAAGGAATAAACTGGAAGATGATTCCAGCAGGAGGTGTCACTGGTTCTTGGTGGAAAGAAGACCTGTGATTGTTTTAAGCACGAGAGGCTATTTTCATCACTATACCATCTACTCCCTCTACCCACCATGCCTCAGATGTTAGTTATAACTGTGTTCCAAACTGCACTATACCAAAGGTTATGGATAGAGTTACACTTACAAAAGTAACTGTATAAAGACTATATATTGAGGTTTTTTATAAGTATAATTCCTTACCATTTGTCCTTTGAAATAAAGGTTGAATTGCTAAATAACGACCCAGTAAGGTTGTTACTGCCTTTCTTGTCTTTCTCCAAAAAAACAAAACAAAACAAAACAAACAAATCTTTATAAATATTCAGAAGCTTTGACTACATCAAAGTGACCAGTAGAAAATTGCAAATGAGAAACAGAAAATATTTGCAAGACAATTGGCATTTCACTTTTAGAGAAAGCTATTTTCTGACAGCAGTAGTTTAGCATTTTTGCTTTCATTTTATTTAAAAGGAGAAACTGTAGTTTAGAAGAAAAGACAGTATGAAAAGGAGCCCAGTTTCCGCTCTCATCACCATACGTAATATATGCTTGTGGGCGAGCTCTCTGGGGGAACAAACAGGCGATTGATTGCAATGGCTGTTTTCTATTTATTCCAGTGATAAAATGAAAGACTGGACTCAACATCAGATTTTTTTCTTAAGGAACTTAAAGAAAAATTGGTTTATTTGATGTCTTATTATGTCTTCAGCAGTTAACAAATCTGTAAGCATCTATTTTATTCTACTGTAATACCACTACATATTGAATTGATTTTTTAATTGTAGTAAATTCAGATGTTCATTTTCAACCCTGAAATTTTCTAATTCTACCGTTGCTTTTGCCTGAGGTAAAAATAAATGTTACAGTCATAAATGGAGAGGGGAGATAACTTATGCCTACACACACATTTAATCAGCCAGCCAGACTGCTCACTATGTATGTGCATTTGTATCTACTTTTATCTGTTAAAATGCTTTAGGCTGCTGAAACAGAAAAGGCATTATCTCACGTAACTAGAGGACTCAAAGTGGGGTGACTCCAGGGTTGGACAGTTCCATGGCTCAACTCTGTCATCAAGATCACTTCTTGGGAATTCCCTGGTGCTCCAGTGGTTAAGACTCGGTGCCTTCACTGCCGTGGGCCCAGGTTCGATCCCTGGTCAGATTCGATCCCACACAAGCCGTGAGGTGTGGCCAAAAAATAAATAAATAAATAATTTTTTAAAAAAAAGATCCCTTCTTTCCTTCTTTCTTCTGTGCCTTCTTCGGCATGTAGGTTTTGTACCCTAGCTGACGTCTTTGGAGTTGCAAGATGATTGTCACAGGTACAGGCTTCTCATCCAGAGCATCACCAGATTTCCAGGAGTAGAGAAGACCACCTCCTCTTCCTGTGTCTTCCTTTTTCTTACGAGCCAGGAAATCCTTCTCAGAAGCCTCACATCAGACCTCTAGTTTCATTAACAAAGATTGAGTCATACGCCTCTGCCTAAAACAATCACAATCAGAGAGAATAGGATTATTCTGGTTGGTGTAGAGGATTCAGATTAGCCTCTAAATTCCACGGGAACAGTGTAAACCCAACAGAATTTTGGATTATTGAGTACGGAAGTTTCGGGTGGGCAGTGATCTGCCGTGTCAGCTGGCTGTTGAGAAATAGCCATACTGAACATATATTGGCATAAGTATAGATCTATGAAGTGTGAATTATTAATTCAGAAATGTTCATTGGAGTCGTAGGGACTCTAGCCTTTAAAATGAGCAACCTAGAATTCAGACATCATGTTGTTTTATTTTCTTAATACCTGTCAGAAAAGATTTTATGTACAAAGTTGTTTTAGGTCTCTCGCCTCCGCTGGAATGTAAGTTCCTTGAGAGTGCAGACTGTATTTGTCTTGTTCACAGCTGTGTATCCAACATCTGGAACAGGGTAATCAGCGCATGGTAGGCACTCAAGAAATTTTTTTTGAGTAAGTGATGAAAATTTCAAGGAGGAGATTGTAATCCCTCTCCAGCCACGGTATGGAAATCATGATTTAGAAATTATTTTTATATTGCAAAAATGTAAAGTCCTCCACTTTTTATACACATGTTCAGTGTGTTCATCCCCTGTAATGGGAGAATACCACAACAGTTATTGTTCACCCTTTTGTTAAGGTGATTTTGTGACACGGTGCAGAGAGAAGAGGTTTAATCGGGCTACACTCCAGTAGAACTGAGGAATGGAAGAACACAGCTACAAAAACACACCTGTAAGCACCACATCAACATAAAATGGCAGAGCAGTTAGCCAAGCATTGGACCAAGACTGACAGAAACAAAACAAAGAAAATACAAGTGCAAGAAAAATTAAATTTCAAGCTAATATGGACCAGTTTGAAAACTCTAAGATGATGCATTCTTTAAACTTTAAACATAATGTGTGATGCTTTTGCAAATTATGTCATGAATTATTGAAGAAGACTGGGGAGAGGTACCTACTCTAGCAGGGTTTTTGATATGGACTGTTTCAATTTATTTTAAATATTTGACATAGTTTTTCAGATATCTAACCCCTGAAGGTATGGACATTTAATAGTCGTTCTAACAGCACTGAATATTTTATTTATCTGTTACTTATAAAACTTATTAAGCACACAAATTCTAAGAGGCAAAAGTATCAAAGGTATCACCAATCTTCTTTTTAAGTTTCTTATGGTCTAGAACAGCTACTGAGACACGAGACACGTACATGAACAGTTATAATTCAAGGTAGTGTGAGGTCAATCTCTCAACAGGAGTACAAACAAATATTATAACAAATTAAATAGAAGGAGAGAGAGATTCTGGCTGCAATGATCAGGGAATGGTCCATGAAAGAGATGGCACTGGATCTGAGCTTCTCAGGTGGGTTTAGGAAGGTGGGTGGAAAAACACTCGCAAGGAAGTTCTAGCCACTGGACTAGATTATAGGCAAGTTAGCTAGAGCCATTCACTAATCTATCTTCAGGTGGTTTTTGATGTTCCACCAGTCTTTGGCCTCAGCTCCCTGCTCTTCAATGTTTTTATCAACATCTTGGAGAAAGCCTTATAAGTCTTTAATAATAAACTTGTAAGTCTTTAATAATAAGTGTGCCTATTCAGATTTGTTTGCAATGCAGAGCAGGTAGAAATAGAGACTATACTAGAAACAGAGAAATGATCCAAGAAAGTCTTAACTGGCTAGAGTGACTGATGTTATCTAAGAAGAGAAAATTTACCAAATAAGTGTAAAGCTCTTCAGTTTGATTAAAAAATAATGTATTGCCCAAGCACAAGATGGAATTGCCCTGGCTTAACAGCAATCCACATGAAAAGAGACTTGAGCAGGATTAGTTGAGATTACCTGCAAGGTATTTACCCTAAAGCAAATGCAAACTACATTCATTTAGCCTAAAATTTATCCATTCAATAAACATGTTTTAATTAAACACTCTGCACAAAATATTATCCAAGGATATGGAACTATAACAATGAATAAAAATGATTCCTGTCCTTAGGGACATATAGCTTGTGACAATACAATTAAAATATAGTGCTGTAAATGTAAAAATAAAGTATAGGCCTCAAAAATAACAAAGAATCCCAGCGAAGAAATATTGGTCAGATCAAAGCAGAGTACAATGCTAAATTTGTACACACATTTCTTAAAAACAGCTTTATAATTCACTCATTTCAAGTGTATAATTCAGTGGTTATATACATATATTTTTTCACAAAGTTGTGTAACCATCACCATAACCAACTTTAGGACATTTTTATCAGTCCTAAAAGAGACCCTCTAACCATTAGCAGTCATTCTCTGTTCCCCCTCAGCCACCAACACCATCCCCAGAGTCCTCAGCAAACACTAATCTACTTTCCATCACTAGAGATTTCCCTATTCTGAACATTTAATAAAAATGGAATTATAGAATATGTGGTCTTCTGTGACTAGATTCTTTCGTTTAGAACAATGTTTGGAAGTTCTTCCATTTTATACCGCACATCAATATTTCATTCCTTTTACTGTTGAGTAATATCCTGTTGTATGGATGTGCCGTACGTATTTATCCATTTATCAGTTGATGGACATTTGGGTTGTTTTCAGCTTTTGGCTCTTCTGCATAATGAGCCACGTTCAAGTTTTTGTGCCAACATATGTTTCATTTCTTTTGGGTATATACCTAGGGAGTTGAATAGTTAGGTCATGTGGTAACTCTATGTTCAACATTTCGAGGAACTGTCAAACAGTCTTCCAAATTTAATGCACCATTTTACATTCCCACCAGCAGTGTATGAGGTTTTTGGTTTTCCCACATCCTGTTATTGTTGTCTTTTTGATTATAGCAATCCTAGTGGGTGGGAAGTAGTATCTCTCTGTGGTCTTTACTTGCATTTCCCTAATGACAAATGATGTGCATCTTTCCATGTGCTCATTGTCTACTTGTATGTCTTCTTTATGTTTTAATATTTTTATTTGGTCGCGCTGGGTCTTAGTTGCGGCACATGGGCTCCGTAGTTGTGCCATGCGAATTCTTAGTTGCAGCATGCATGTGGGATCTAGTTCCCTGACCGGGGATCGCACCCGGGCCCCCTGCATTGGGAGCGCGGAGTCTTAACCACTGCACCATCAAGGAAGTCCCCACTTGTGTGTCTTCTTTAGAAAAAGGTCCACTTGGATCTTTTGCCCATTTTTAATTGGGTTATTTATCTTCTTATTATTAAGTTTTGAGTCTTTTATATAATCTGAACACAAGTCATATCAGATATATGATTTGAAAATATTTTCTTCTATTCTGTGGGTTGTCTTCTCACTTTCCTGTTGGCATTGTTTGCAATACAAAAGTTTTTAATTTTGTAAAGTCTAACTTATTTTTTGGTTGTTGTAGTTGTTGCTTTTGCTTTTGGTGTCCTATCTAAGAAACCATTGCCTAACCCAGGATCATAAAGATTTACTTCAATGTTTTCTTCTAGGAGTTTTATGATTTTGTTTATTGTGGCTTTGTCCTAAGTTTCAAAATTGGGAAGTGTGACTTCTCCAACTTTGTTTGTCTTTTTAGAGACTGTTTTGCCTATTCTGGGTCCATTGCATTTACATGATCAGCTTAGGACAAAATATTTTAAGAAAGATATTGATAAAGTCGAGTGGACCAGAGGACATTCAAGAAAAAACTTCCAGCAATTTGTGATGTTTAAATCTGCAAGGTGAAATATAAAAGTGGAGCATAAGAGATGATTTCATAGACTCACAAGGCTGTTGTAATGTGGAAAATGATTCCGTGAATACTTTATTACTCCAGAAGGTGAAATGATGCAAGGGGAACCTCAGTTCAATATAAGGATGAACCTTATAACAACTAAGCTTAGTCATAAAGAGATCTCACATGCTGATCCACCCATCCCTGAAAAGATTCAAGCCAAAGCCAGATGACCTATCCATCAGTAATGTTGTAGACAGAGTTTCAACATTGGATAGAGGATAATATAACTCTATGATATGTGGGTATGGATAGCAGTGAGAAACTAGGCATTGTCATTGGACATTATCTCAATTAATCCCCCCAACCATATGAGATGGCTACTATTATTATCCCTTTTGCTGGATGAAGAATGAGGCTTAGGGAGGTTTAGTAAATGGTCCAGCAGCACACAGTTAAAAAGTGACAGAGTACAGGGAGTTCCTTGGTGGTCTAGCGTTTAGGATTCGGAGCTTTCACTGCTGTGGGCCGGGTTCAATCCCTGGTCCAGGAACTAAGATCCTGCAAGGCGTGCTGTGCGGCCAGAAAATAAATAAATAAATAATTTAAAATATGAATAAGGGATTCAAAAAAAAAAACAAGTGACAGAGTGTTCACTCAGACCCAGTTCTGTTGGACACCAAAGTCCATGCTCTTAACCTGTATGACCTGGATATGAGTTGTGGTGGCAGATATAGGAAGATAAATGAGTATGAGAGATCATATGAAGGAAGAAGAATAGGAGCTATTGAATTTGTATGTTGCCAAGGATGAGTTTAAGGTTTCAAGCTTTAATAATTGGTGGGGAGAAGAGGCACTTATTAATAGGAAAGGAGAAATCAATAGGAAAAGCGGGTTTTGATGGATGTAAACCGCAAGCTCATCCATCCAACGGCACGTAAGTGTCCAGGTTCAGATTTCGGCTCAAACCTACTGACCCAAGAGGCCGTGGTTTGACCACTCTTCTAGATGTGTCAAGGATCACTGACTCTGAGGCTTTGAGCCTGGAGTTTGAGAGAATGAAAGTAAAATTAACAGAGAGGAGACCGGAGAGGAGACACTAGTTTGAGATTCTTCACTTGGTGTTGTCGAATATGTTACACTTGAGCATAAAATAGTATTTTAAAAAGTATAAAGTAGAGCATCCAACTGTACAGAAGATAATTAAAATGTGGTGTTGAACCTTAGATCAGTAGATAGGATTGTCCTTCAAGAGATGGCTGAAGATAAGAAAATATTAAATCTCTGAGCCAGACTGTAGACAAGGAAAATTGGAGAACTTGGCATTTAGCTTCTTATCCTTCAGTCCTTCTGCACATCATCCAGACCTTACAGGCTTGTATGCCTCAAACTCCATGAAGTCAGTGCCCCTTGGAAAACGAGCATTTATTTAGGGTCTCATTATTCAGGACTCTGAGCCTGGCACCAAGCTGAGAGCTTTTATGGAGAGTCTATGATTTAGTATTTACAACAAAGCTCTGATGCAGGTGGTATTCTCTCCAGTTTATAGATGAGGAAACTGAGAGTCTGAGACGTTAAGTAATTAGCCACAGGCAGGGGCAGAACAAAGATTGAAACCCAGTCTGTCTGACACCAGAATCCAAGCTCTTCTAGGTGCTATAAGTCACCACGCTGCAGAGTCAACCTGCTGTTCTCTCTGGTCTGCCAGAGAAAGAGAGGAAGCTTTCATGCAGGCTCCCGCCCACCCTACTCCCACCTCTGTTCCTTCTCTTTCCTTCCTTTTATTCTTCCATCCACATCTTTTACAAATATGTATCATGTGTGTACTATGTACCAGCCATTGATGATACGAGGAGGAACAAGAATCAGTTCTTACCCACTTGGTGCTTACAGACAAGAGAGGGAGAATGAAATTAAGCAACTAATTGCACACTGATTTAAATTATCTAAACGCCCCTCCATTTATCAGAGTCATACAAAAAGAGAAAAGAGTTGCTTAGTCATGTTTGCTGTAAAATGAGAACCACTTAAGGTAATTAAAAGGTCCTAAATTTAGTTTTAAAGCAAAACCAAATTCAGTAAGAATTACTTCGTTCTATGTGCATTCTGCATTGTAGTCCTTCTGAAACATCTTAACCAAAAAAACTAGCAAACTTAGCAGAATTTTTAATTGATTCAAGAGGTTTGTAAGTTTGAATTTAATTGTGTGTCTGTGTGTGTATTTATACTGAATATCCATACTGGAATATCCATATTTGACTTCTGCCAGTGAAGTTTCTGCATGGCAGGTAGGGTCTGGCATGACCCTTGACCTCACTCTGGGAATGTCTGGTGCTTGGCTGAGCTAAGTGGGGGCAGGGAGGTAAGGACAAGAAAAAAATGAGAGGTAGAGTCAGAGCTAAGGCCAAGTAAAAAAAAACCTTGCAGGACCTGAAAATCCTGGTTCTCAACAGTTTTGAAAATATCTGAAATATGCTCTAAAATTCACTCTTGATGGGGCCATGGGCTATTTTTTCCCCCAAGATATAGTAGAATAGAATTAATTTTGGAGACTCCTTTAACCATCTCCTGACAATGCATGGACTCTCTATCTCCCTCAGTCATCACCTCTACCATAAAATTTAGACTCAGATTTCTAATGAAAACAAAGGTCCACACCTCAGGGCCACTTGTGTCATAATTATATGTCAATTTTAATCACAGAACTCAATTCTGCACAGAACAAAAATTTTAAGAGGCAATTGGCATGTTCTTGGATTGGAAAAATCAATATTGTGAAAATGACTATACTACCGAGAGCAATCTACAGAGTCAATGCAATCCCTATCAAATTACCAATGGCATTTTTTATGGAACTAGAACAAAAAAATCTTAAAATTTGTATGGAGACACAAAAGACCCCGAATAGCCAAAGCAGTCTTAAGGGAAAAAAACGGAGCTGGAGGAATCAGACTCCCTGACTTCGGACTATACTACAGAGCTACAGTAATCAAGACAATGTGGTACTGGCACAAAAACAGAAACATAGATCAATGGAACAAGATAGAAAGCCCAGAGCTAAACTCACGCACCTATGGTCAACTAATCTATGACAAAGGAGGCAAGGATATACAATGGAGAAAAGACAGTCTCTTCAACAAGTGGTTCTGGGAAAACTGGACAGCTACATGTAAAAGAATGAAATTAGAACACTCCCTAACACCATACACACAAATAAACTCCAAATGGATTAGAGACCTAAATGTAAGACCGGACACTATAAAACTCTTAGAGGAAAACATAGGAAGAACACTCTTTGACATAAATCACAGCAAGATCTTTTTTGATCCACCTCCTAGAGTAATGCAAATAAAAACAAAAATAAACAAATGGGACCTAATGAAACTTAGAAGCTTTTGCACAGCAAAGGAAACCATAAACAAGACGAAAAGACAACCCTCAGAATGGGAGAAAATATTTGCAAACAAATCAATGGACAAAGGATTAATCTCCAAAATATATGAACAGCTCATGCAGCTCAATATTAAGAAAACAAACAACCCAATCCAAAACTGGGCAGAAGACCTAAATAGACTTTTCTCTAAAGAAGACATACAGATGGCCAAGAAGCACATGAAAAGCTGATCAACATCACTAATTATTAGAGAAATGCAAATCAAAAGTACAATGAGGTATCGCCTCACACCAGTTAGAATGGGCATCATCAGAAACTCTACAAACAACAAATGCTGGAGAGGGTGTGGAGAAAAGGGAACCCTCTTGCACTGTTGGTGGGAATGTAAACTGATACAACCACTATGGAGAACAATATGGAGGCTCCTTAAAAAACTAAACATAGAATTACCATATGACCCAGCAATCCCACTACTGGGCATATACCCAGAGAAAATCACAATTCAAAAAAACACATGCACCCCAATGTTCATTGCAGCACTGTTTACAATAGCCAGGTCATGGAAGCAATGTAAATGCCCATCGACAGACGAATGGATAAAGAAGGTGTGGTACATATATACAATGGAATATTACTCAGCCATAAAAAGGGATGAAACTGGTCATTTGTAGAGACGTGGATGGACCAAGAGTGTGCCATGCAGAGTGAAGTAAGTCAGAAAGAGAAAAACAAATATCATATATTAACGCATATATGTGGAATCTAGAAAAATGGTACAGGTGAACCGGTTTGCATGGCAGAAATTCAGACACAGATGTAGAGAACAAACGTACGGACCCCAAGGGGGGAAAGTGATGGGGGGTGGGGATGGTGGTGTGCTGAATTGGGCAATTGGGATTGACATGTATACACTGATGTGTATACAGTGGATGGCTAATAAGAACATGCCATATAAAAAATAAATAAATTTCAAAAATTCAAAAATAAAAAGAACAGATGAAAAGCCAAAACTGATTATTTTATTCCTAATGACATTTTATATGTTAACTAATTATTTTGTAAATTTTTCAGTTGATTGTATTGGATTTGATAGGAATACAATAATATAAGCAGCAATTAATAATGTTTTTCTCATCCTTACCAATATTTACCCCTTAAATTATCATTTCTCGTGTCAAATTTCATGGGCTATTTCTAGAACAGTATTAATTGTGGAGATGGTAGGCATTACTATCAAATTCTTATTCTGGATATGAAAATAAAACTTTTAATGTTTTACCATTAAACTTGTTGCTAGATATTTGTTTGAGAAATATATATTCTCGGTAAATGGTATAATATTCTTTTAATGTACCACTATTCTATTTGCTAACATTTAGAATTTCTGCCCCAACAATAATAAGACTGTAGTAAGTAAGAATATTGTATTTTGGGCTTCCCTGGTGGCGCAGTGGTTGAGAGTCCGCCTGCCGATGCAGGGGACGCGGCTTCATGCCCCGGTCCGGGAAGATCCCACATGCTGCAGAGCGGCTGGGCCCGTGAGCCATGGCCGCTGAGTCTGCGCGTCCGGAGCCTGTGCTCCGCAACGGGGGAGGCCACAACAGTGAGAGGCCCGCGTACCGCAAAAAAAAAAAAAAAAAAAAAAAAAAAGAATATTGTATTTTGTCATCTGAATCGGATTTCTATTTAAATGTTGTGATGTCGTTGCACAGAGATTTTGAAAGCTGGCATTCTTCATGTTTGGAAAGCTTAAATAATTTTTAAATTTTCCAAAAAGAGCTGATTTACAAGAACTACTCTTTGAAGACCATTTGACTCTGGAAATGTCTTTTTGTCCTAACTTTTAAATAATTTTCTAAATAATTTTAATAGTTACTCATCAACTAGAAGTTTCATCTCTTCTCTGGGGACACTACGTGGGCCTCTCACTGCTGTGGCCTCTCCCGCTGTGGAGCACAGGCTCCGGACGCGCAGGCTCAGCGGCCATGGCTCACGGGCTCAGCCGCTCTGCAGCATGTGGGATCTTCCTGGACCGGGGCATGAACCCGCATCCCCTGCATCGGCAGGCGGACTCTCAACCACTGCACCACCAGGGAAGCCCAAAATTTGGGAATTTTTAAATGCACTTTATAGAGATTTCCAATGTAACATTTCCTTGATGTCATTTTTTTAAAAAAAGGCAATTGGCAGGTGGTAAGGGGAAAGGCGAGGGGTTGTAAGTAAATGAACAGACCCTGATTGCTGACCTTATATAATCATATGCTTAATCTGGTCAGGTGTAATCACCTTATGGAAAGAAGAGACAAAATCAGAAAAATAAAAGCTCTCTAATCAAAAAGATATTTTTTGTCACTATAACCTCTTATTGTCCTTTTTGACCTACTCAATTATGGAGAGATAGCTAATACTCTTGTTTCTTTGGAATGATTATTTGCCACAGAACATGTTAAACTGATTAGACACTGCATAATTTTAAAAAGAGGTATTTGTGTCTCAGTTTTAGATGTCTAAGTTGTACACTAACTCAGCAGTTTCCAGGCTTTAATAACATGTCCAGGGGCCTTAGGGTTGACTCTTATACATTATGATGAGTTAAACCCACAACTCCTTATTTCAGCCCACTTCGTCAAAGGGACCAGTACAAACATGTTTCTAGCAATTATAATCAGTAGATAATAGTACATGCAAATAGTAGGAGAAATCTCATGAGCCAAGACCTTGACTCTCAGAAGAGCTCTTTCTGGTTCCAAAATGGCCTTGAATTTTCCCCCTTGGCTAGTTACATGGTATTTCTAGACCCTCCAAGCTAATAGGTGGAGAAAGTTAGTCAAGCTTTGAAAAGTCTATACCACTAACGAAAATATAAAAGATACTTGCAGAAACACAGTAGGCTTATTTTTTTCTCTCTTTATATATATTTTTCTTTTCTTTTTTTTTTTCTGCGGTACGCGGGCCTCTCACTGTTGTGGCCTCTCCCATTGCAGAGCACAGGCACCGGACGCGCAGGCTCAGCGGCCATGGCTCACGGGCCCAGCCGCTCCGCGGCATCTTCCCGGACCAGGGCACGAACCCGTGTCCCCTGCATCGGCAGGTGGACTCTCAACCACTGTGCCACCAGGGAAGCCCCTCTCTTTATATTTTAAAATTGCTTCCTTCTGTACAAGGACTCTGAAGGACCTTGCTCACTCACTATGAATGTCAGGATTCAGGGAATAATAACCTAATACAGGGACTGTTAAGAACTTCATAGCACCTGGGCTTCACACTTCCGTAGTAAGGGTGTGGGAAGAAAACGGTGAGGTGGTATGTGGGAAATTATCCCAAAGGTCACAGAACAGGAAGGTACAAGACTGAACTAAGATGCTGGAAGCACATAGCTTATGCAATTGCTTGAAAACACAGAGAGAAAAGCAAGGGGAAAGAGAAGGGGTGAGTTTGCCAGGACGAGGTGCAAGCAGGTGGCAGCACCCCCTATCCGAATCCTGGATTTTGAAGGTCCATATGTCCTGTCTCTTTCTCCACAGTGATGAGGTGGTATGGGACCAGAGGCGAGGTTTGAGCAAGGGAGCCCATAGCGGGATGGCCCCCTGGACCAATGAGGCACATTTGCTCTACTGGAGAGATGCAAGGATGAGGACCCCTGGCCACAATCTGTAGCTTACCAATGATCATGTTTAACATGGTAGATGTTATCTGCATCTTTTTTTTTTTTTTTGCGGTACGTGGGTCTCTCACTGTTGTGGCCTCTCCCATTGTGGAGCACAGGCTCCGGACGCGCAGGCTCGGCGACCATGGCTCACGGGCCCAGCTGCTCCGCGGCATGTGGGATCTTCCCGGACCGGGGCACGAACCTGTGTCCCCTGCATCGGAAGGCGGACTCTCAACCACTGAGCCACCAGGGAAGCCCTATCTGCATCTTTTGATCACAGCTCTTGTGGGGCCAGAATGGGACTATATTGAGGGTCACTGATAAATGGCTAATAATATAGGGGTGATGTAGCTGTCAGCCCAGAGGTAGTATGATCAAGACTTATGAAAAAAAAAAAAGAGAAGGGCTTCCCTGGTGGCGCAATGGTTGAGAGTCCGCCTGCCGATGCAGGGGACACGGGTTCATGCCTCCGTCCAGGAGGATCCCACATGCCACGGAGCGGCTGGGCCCGTGAGCCATGGCCACTGAGCCTGCGCGTCCGGAGCCTGTGCTCCGAAACGGGAGAGGCCACAACAGTGAGAGGCCCGTGTACCGCAAAAAAAAAAAAAAGACTTACGCCCTGATATTTCCATCCATTTCTATCTATAGGTGACATCCTTTGTTGCATCACCTAATTCTTTACTCTGTTTATCTTCAATATGTCTTAGCATATTCGAAATTACTTTCTACCTATACTTAATACATGCTATGAGGTTTGCCTGTATTGCGTAAGGAATGAGCTTACTTACTATCTTTGCCTAAGATTTCTTGTGGATTTCATTATTCCACTTGTTTTCCTGGCCTCTAGAGCAGAGCTGAATATTCCAAATAACATAGCAAGCACATTATAACGGGTATCTGTTCTGATGGCAACTTTTATTCCCAAGTTCAGCAGGGGCTGGAGAATTGAAAAGCTACCATGCAAATAAAGGCATGCCCACTTTTATAGTTCCCTCATGGAACTCACTTACGAGCTACTAAACCCAAGTAGCCGAGGAACAGCCTGACTATTTTTAGAATTTGTGGTCTCGGAAGCCGCGAGCAATGGGGCTGTTTAAAAATTCCCTGTGTAGTCATCTAGCCTTCCCACATAGTTAGTCAAAAAGATCCTGAAAATACCTGGGCTCCATTTTCCCTCTGACTGTCCCTCTCTCCCTGACCCCCTTGCTCTTTGCAGAATGCTCCCACCTCATGACAGGTCTGCCACATTTCCCACTGCCCCCTGTTCGTGATACAATTCCAGTGGACACCGTTGATCTAGAATACCAGGAGGATGCCACACCCCAAAAATGGGCATCGTGGTGGCCCTACTCAGAGCCTCTACACTCAGAGCCAGAAATGCTCTTCCCCAGGTGGACTTAGGGATTGCTACTTTGTCTTGCAAGTTTTTGCACAAAAGTTTCCTTCTCACCAGGCTTTCTTTTGTCACTTTATTTAAATTACATCTATCACTTCTCACCTCAAAACTTCCTATCCTCTTTTCCTAGTTTCACTTGATAACACTCATGACCTTCTAACGTACAATATAAAATTTTCCACTTATGTTGGCCATTATGTCTTACCCACCCCCATCTCAATTACACACACATATACCCACATCAAATTATAAATTTAAAAAAATTTTTTAAATTATAAATTAAATGAGAGGAGGGAGTTTTATGAGTTTTACTCACTGCTGTATTTCCAGGACTAGAAAAATACCTGGCATATACTGGCTTCTCAATCAATATTTGTTAAATACATATACTTCACCCTTATCACCACTGTATACACTTCTCTCCTACTGGCTCAACTTGCATATCAGGTTAGTTGGGGAAAAATCAATGTGGGTCAGCTCAAAAATACCTCCAAAAAATTACTCTGGGAATTGTCATTCACTAACCAAGTTAGCAGGCAGATTATAGGAAGCTGGGCAGGGTCAAGGTCAGATGGAAGCAGAGACACAAACTGAGACCCTGCAAAGTACCAGGCACTCTACTGGCCTGTGAGTTTGTCGAGCCAGACGGTTGGCTCAACCGGGGATATTAGAATTATTGAACTTCTATCACCGCATACTACTTTGAGGGACTTCACGTGAGAGAAGACATTTTTGCTCGCTGATTCCAAGCATATTTGTTTGACTGAGAGAGATATTTCCTTAGTCTTAGGTGAAGGCTGTTATTCCGTAGGGGCTCATGGTGGCTAAATAATTTGGGGGTGTTGACATTTCCTGAAGGAAATGATACTATAACGTCATGTGGTCCTTCTGATAGGGAGATAATATTGACCCGTTCTCTTTGTGACCTGGCCTTGGGATGTTTCCCTGGAGGGAGTGCTGGCTTAGCACTGACCCTCCCACACGCTCTCTCATGACCCAGGGCGTGGATCTGAAAGAAGTCTGACCAGCTGGACCACAGTGGAAGGGAAGCTGGCTTAGCATCTTCTTCCTTTCCAAATTTTGAACTTCATTTCATTGTCGGAGCTCAGGAGCAGGTATTGGCCAATTTGAGTGATTCTCCAGGTCCTGCTCTGATTTGCTAATTCATCTCAAGCAAGTCATTATGTCACTGTCTCTGTCCTTCTCCATTTTAGTTCTTTCTTCTGTAAAAGTGGCACCTTGCTAATCAATCTCCAGGCAATGACATAGAAATCAGCTCAAAAATGGTTAATAAAAACGATGTTAGGACGTGTTGTCATTCTGTCACAGTGCTTCTTTATTCTCTCTTCTCCCTTATTCAGTCTTCTGCCTCCCTCCTAAAATGGAATGCCTAGCCATCCAGAAGACGTCACGCGACCTCTCAGGTACATGGGAGGCGACCGACGTCAGGGCATAATCAACCCTCAAGCTGCCTCTCCGTAACCTGCATCAGTTCAGCCTCCCAGGATGTTGACATGTGACCGTGAGAGAGTAGGCTTGTCCCATGTGTCATTCTCTCCCACAGAAAACTGCAGAGTTAAATCAGAGAAATAACATCCAAAGGTGCTAAACTACGTAATTTAGAGGAGGAGCGTTCTGGTGTCTTGCTTTTTTTTTCTCACCTGAATCAGCATCTCACTGAGGAAGAGGCACACTCATTTGCTTATAGCCTGGGACACATATTCTCCTAACACAGCATCGATCACTTGACCCAGGGTTTGCACAGCAGTGTTAGTTGTCTGGGTTAAGTATAGGGTAAATTCAAATCCTCACTGTTTTCATGGAATTATCACTAATGAATATAATCAAGTTCGGATATAATTTGTTTCATTTGCAAGTTGGCAGAAATGAAAAAGGCAGCTTTCTTTAGAAATGATTAGACCGTGGTTATTAGGGTGAGGTCACTGTTTTACAATTAAGTCATTTTTTTCCCCCTACAGTTATAATAATAGTGATGGATACCAGAATCTTGTAGCTGGCTCTTTGGCAAAAGAAGGAGATCAAATTTGCAGAGTTTGGGCTGCTTTCCCTGAGTTGAAGGAATAGTTTCCCACACCCGAGGCTGCTGGTGGGTAACGGCCCCCTCATACCACAGGCATTACTCTGTGTGTCAGGCCTCCGCCTCCAAGTCAGCTCTCAGCGCTCGCCAACTTGGGGCTGAAGCCTTTACAGCACGATCAAGAGAAAGACATTTTTAATGTCAGTCCCAGATTGGATTTATTGTCACCTGATCTGTCCTATACTAATAGGGAGAAGACATATTCTTCCAAGGGAGAGAGAAAGCATAGCCAATGATTTTGTGCTCCCCGAGAAAGGAAAATATCTTCCCACTGGGGTCAGGAAAAGTTATCAGCTTCAGACCTCTAGGCATGGGATTTAATTTCCCATACCATTATTTTTGCCTGCATAGTCATCTTTTTTTTTTAAGTTATGTTTTTATCTCTTTCCCTCTCTCATATACAAAACATTTCATGGTCTCCACAGACCTATTTTTGGCAAACTCTAAAAAAAAGCCCATCATAGGGAAAAAATATCTACTAGAACTAAAACCATCAGATCCTAAGTAATCATTGAAATTCTGTTGCTCCAGTTTGCTTCTCTCTGTTCTTGGGCTTAAGATGAGAAGAAACAGTTGGAAGAGTCCTGAAATGGGAGATGAGACTTGTGTTTTCATCCTGGCCACCTTCTTAACTAGTTGTCAGACCCTGAGCGAGTCTCTTAACCTAGCTGAAGAGGTGGATTAAATACACTTTACGATCTCTCACGGTCCAAATGTCTCTACATAAGGGCGCACACACACAAGCGCTGAGTCAGACATTATGCCATTGCACTGCTAGAATTTTCCTAATAGATGTTCTTTGAGATGAAAACTACTAGGTAAATGGTATCTCCTCCTGCTTTTAAAACTTCAGATTTATGGACACCTTAAATTGTGTCTAAGACATTCCCCGGAACATGCCCATTGTGAAGCCTCGGGGTACATGTTTATATCCTGTTATAGATGTTTCAACAGAGAATTTTGAACATCAGTTAAAGAAGGGGTAAGGCACAATATCGTACAGCTTCACAAGGCAGTAAAGCTTCATGGTGGAGAGTGTGGGCTCTAGGGTCACATGGTCAGGGTTCAGTGCCTGTTCTGCCACTTGTTAGCTTTGTGACCTTGGGAAGTTGGCTTAACTTCATGCCCCCACCTTCTCGGCTGTACATGAGACTGACTCCAGTATCTACCTTACACGACTGTGTAAGGATTCAAGGAGATAATACATTTATAGCACACAACTCCATTATTGACAAAACAAGCATTCAATAGATGTTAGGTATTATTTTTATAAACTGAGAATTGGGTCAGAAATGACTGGTGTGAGCCCCACATCCATGGATTATTGTGGTAAGTTTTACTCATAACTGAAAATCTGATAGAAAGAGTGAAATAAAACAGTCAAGAGTGACCTTTGTTTGTTCCTTGGTGCCTTAGTTGTTTCTGAGTGTAGACATTTTAAAAGAATGTAGGTCTATTCAGGATTAACTATAGTCTTCTGGGCTCTTGCTATGTAGTTAGTCAGCAAGCAGATGGTGAGGACTTCACTACTAGTGACAAGTAGTACTTGGAAATGAAAATTTTTCTTCATGGATTGATTTTTTAAATAAGAGTGGGGAAGGGTACGTTTTATCCATTTATCCACGAAACCACCTTCATTATAGAAAACATGCTTATTTAATTCCATTAGACAACAACCCTTAACTTTTTGTGTTATTCACTGCCAATATTTTTTCTGTGCATAATTTTTATTCCATAGTGGTAATCTTGCAATATTATATACTTTTATTTTTATTAACCTTCTTTTTTAACCTGAAGACTGGTCTTCGGCCTGATTTTTAGGGACCATTTTCCTTTTGTAAATAACAAGCTAAAATAAAGCCATTGTGATTCAGAGAGACCAGAAAGGGTGGGAAAATATGTGAATGACTTCTCCATTCCAGTGGGAACCTGGATGGAAACCCTCTTTTTGGAAGCCAAGAAGGCAAAGTTCCATTTTTTTCTTGGCAAGACACTTTATGAGACTCTGAGTGTCTTTGGACCCTGCATTTTGGTAGCTTGGAATGAGGCTGAGAACGCTTTCATGTCCCAGTGATTTCAGAATCTCTCCCCTAACAACAAAGGCTCCAATCTCTAGTGTTCAATCTAATTTCTCAAGGCCAAGGAAAGTGCGTGTTTGCTTCCGTCCCAAGTCCTCTTTCACTTGCTCCTCACACACCAATGTTTATTATAACTTTCACATAAAGAGGGTTTACCATTCACAAGGCAATTTACTGGTTCAGGAATGACCTTAATATCTGGTTAGTACTTCTCTGAAAAAGGCAGCTGCCACTATTAAAAAAATGCATATTATATTTTATTCTGCTCTCTTTTCTTTAGCGGAATATACTGTGGGTGCCTCAGGATCCCATATGCCATTGGTTCATCTACAGCTAGACACAGATTTTTTAAGAATTTTTTTCTATATGAACTAGCCCAGTCACAGAGAGGGAAATAGTTTCTTCCTTAAGGACCATGAGCGGTGACCATATGCTTGTACCAACCTGTGTGCTCTCTCCTGTTGGCACTGAATATGTGCTGTTTTTACTCTTACTGATGGTATAAATCCCATATGTTGACCACCTATAAAAACAGGATATTTCAATTGGCACGTCAGGTGGGAGACTTGGATGTGATCAGGAAACTTGAAATCCTGCTTTAAAGCTGGATTTTTAAAAAATATATATTTATTTATTTGGCTGTGCCAGGTCTTAGTTGTGGCGTGCGGAATCTTTACTTGTGACGTGTGGGATCTTGTTTCCTAACCAGGGACCAAAACTGGGCCCCCTGCATTTGGGAGCATGGAGTTTTAGCCACTGGACCACCAGGGAAGTCCCCTAAAGCTGGATTTGAACTCTTAGCTCTCTAAACAGTCATGATAGCCATCGTTGAGCTTATGCACGTGTTGGTTACTGGGAAGGCTGTGGAAATGGATGATGAGAAGTGATGTGGGGAAGCCCACTGTTCAGCCACGTGGGAGGCCTGTGGACTGACTCAGCAAAGATTTGGAGTCTCTCCTGTGACCCCCAGTCCAGCCTCAAGGACACGGCCTCCCTCTAACTCTTCTCTCAACTGCTGGCCCGAGACCATTCTTTGAATTTTCCAAAACACTCTGAGAGCTGGAGCATTTAAAGAGGGTCTTCCTGCAAAAGAAATCAAGTAACACATGGCTGTATAAGATGCCCTTGACATGGAGCTTGGTCATGGGCCTCCCTTCCCAGCTCTAGGCCTGCATCCATGTGGCAAGGTCAGGGTCCCCTCCTACCCTGCAGGGAAGCATGCTTAGACTCCTGGAAGCCCAGACCTAATCACCTACTAAGGTCCAGCTTCCTGTCCTCGAGTCCATGTTTTCCCTGCACATTTGACACTAGAAAATGTCTCCCTTCCCTGCAGGAGAGCCCAGGTTTATTCACAGGCCATGGCATTTCCCACAACAAGACACACCGTGTAGAATATCGCAACTCGATATTGCTGGAGGAACGCACCCAGTGGCAGGAGGTTGTTTACTATTAATGGTTATCATGATAATATAAGTGAAAACACACTCAGAGAGGGGGCCCGTGTTCCTGGGAGCTAATGGCAGCTCCACCAGGAGGAGACAAGCTATGGCAGGGAACAAGCAGGACAGCTAGAGGCCTCCAGTTTCTGTAACAGGGAGGACTCCTGATGCGTTCCCACAGCGTTTGCAGAAGGAGCCTCTACTGCACTGTGGCTGTCGCTTCTTCTGGGGCTGTATTCCAGGTGGCCTGCTCTTTCAGAGGCAGCTGGATCGCAGCTGTGCTTCTAGCCGCAGGGTTCCTGTGAGCAGGGACCCCTCAGGCGGCCTGAGGAAGGTCACTCCACTTGACAGAGGAGAGGATGGATTCTTGCCTTGCGTGGCTATAAGGAAAAAGGATTTCAGTTGAGCTACTCATAGGTTCTGGTGACTCTGTGTGTGTGTGTGTGTGTGTGTGTGTGTGTATGTGTGTGTGTGTATGTGTGTGTGTGTGTGTGTGTGTGTGTGTGTTTGTGATTAGAAGCTGGATCTCAGCATTCCTTTTTCAAGCCCACATTCCATTACCCCATGTTCAGCTCGGTTGGCTTCCAGGAGCCCTCCCAAGAGAAACAGCTGCTTGATGCCTTAAAGAGGAAATGTTAAAAGCTCTTGAGGGTTAGAATTTTAGAATCCACAGGGTTGATAACTTCCTCTCTGCTTATGAAAACAAACAACATTAACTCTTCTGTTTCTCAAGACAAGCACAATTCCCAAATGATTGCTTCTCTCCCAAACTCAGCTCTATCAAGGAAGCTAAGGTGATACCAGGTAGCCTGTAATTAAGTGGTGGGTGCTGCTAATAAAATCAGTTCTTGATATTATAGCATGGGTACCATTGGTGATCATGCTACCGTTGAAAAGTGATACAAAGTTGAAGGCCAGATGATGTCTGCTTGAGCCTAGAAAGTTCCCTGTCTCCCCTCCGAGAGGCACAAAGTGTCAATCTAACAGAAGCGACAACTGATTTGGAAATATTAATTGTTCACTTAGAGTAATTAATTTCCCCCTTGTAAATGCATTGTATGTTGTCTCTGCTGGGGTTCTTTTTTTTTTATATATACAGCAGGTTCTTATTAGTCATCCATTTTATACACATCAGTGTATACATGTCAATCCCAATTGCCCAATTCAGCACACCACCATCCCCACCCCAGTGCCACTTCCCCCCTTGGTGTCCATATGTTTGTTCTCTACATCTGTGTCTCAGTTTCTGCCATGCAAACCGGTTCATCTGTACCATTTTTCTAGGTTCCTATATGCGTTAGTATATGATATTTGTTTTTCTCTTTCTGACTTACTTCACTCTGAATGACAGTCTCTAGATCCATCCACGTCTCAACAAATGACCCAATTTTGTTCCTTTTATGGCTGAGTAATATTCCATTGTATATATGTACCACATCTTCTTTATCCATTTGTCTGTCGATGGGCATTTAGATTGCTTCCATGACCTGGCTATTGTAAACAGTGCTGCAGTGAACATTGGGGTACATGTGTCTTTTTGAATTGTGGTTTTCTCTGGGTATATGCCCAGTAGTGGGATTGCTGGATCATATGGTAATTCTATGTTTAGTTTTTTAAGGAACCTCCATACTGTTCTCTATAGTGGCTGTATCAGTTTACATTCCCACCAACAGTGCAAGAGGGTTCCCTTTTCTCCACACCCTCTCCTCTGCTGGGGTTCTTTAATAAGGCAAGTTACAGAGCCAGCAATATAGTTCATAATAACTGAAGGATTTTTTTTTTTTCAGAATACATGTTAGTGATAGAGGGATGGAGTTTCTATTTTGGTTTGGTTTTCAAGTTGAGAAAAAAACAAGAATTAAGCTGTGAAGCATCTTCTTTTTCCTAATACACACACACACACACACACACACACACACACACACACACTCATACTTTATTCTGACTTCTCTCTCTCTCTCTCTCCCTTTCTCTCCCTCTCTCCTCTTTCTTTCTTAGATTACTTATATCCTTTAGGGTTGACAAGAGAGTAGACTCAGAAATAAAATCTCACAGGAATGTATAGCTGTGGAGAAGTAGAAGTCTTTTCATTTTTATTTCTCTCATCAGCATTCAGTTCATTCATTTGCCTCTGAATGTTCTTTTTAAAAAGGCTATTTCCATTAGAATTGTTTTATTTCCCTCAACTTCTGCCTCAACATTTTCATGTAATGGGGTAACGTGTGTGTGTGTGTGTGTGTGTGTGTGTGTGTGTGTGACTTTAAAACCAACAGTAGATTTTTCTGGGTGATGAAAATATTGTGTAATAACATCAGTACCATTCATCTGGGTTATTTTGCACATTCTTCAATAAAGGAATTCATCCCAGAACTGGTTTATTCTTAGTATACCTAGCTTCTCATCACTAGCTTTAAGTGCCAAGTAGAAAATGATTTCCAGTTCCCCAAAATATTTGCAGATCTGGTAGACATAAGACAATAAAGGGACTATACTGTAGTGAAAAAAATTAAGGAAGAGATGACTTTATATCAACAGTGGCTAGGTTTATAATATATCTGATATGACTTGTCAACAAACAGATGAAAGATCTTCAACCTCCAAAGCATTGTGAATAGTTTTGTAATGAAGAAATAAATTGGTTAAAAACAAAGTGATTTTGTAAATTTAGCTAAAAGTTTACATCATTACTAGTTTACTAGTATCCAAAGGATATCACACACTTTTTCTTGCACCATTCACTCATTCACCAAATATTTATTGAGTTCTTATTCTGTGCTATGTATTTATACTATTTGGAATACAAATGGCCCCTATTCCCGAGGAGTTTACAGTCTAGTGGGGGGAGACAAATAAACAGTTCTGCTGAAGTAAAAATACTGCTGAGTGTAAAGGAAGAAGGCCAAGGGCAATGCAATGGAGTATCTGTCCCTAGAGACAGGATGTTTATTTTAGTCAATTAATCATGCTCCAAAGTCTAGCTTCACAGTCTCAGAAACCTTCGCATAGACTGTCTCTCAGAAGTGGACTCACTTTGGACAAATAATTAGAATAATAACTAATAAAATAGAATGCCAGTTTATTAATTTTTTCTGAGAAACAGAACTGCCCAAGGGACTACACCCTTAAATCCAATGGCCAGCCTCTCAAAGGCAGCCACCGCAGGAGCTAGGTATAATCACGAGGTTCCTTGGTAAGCATGAAATAGAAGAAATTCTATTAGTGTTTGACGAAAGATCATAAGACATTATAATGACGCCAGGATATAATTATAACGATAGTCTGATGAATCCACCTCCTAAAGTGGGTAAACCTGACATGATGATGGGACCATAAGGGTTGTGGACGAGAGCACCCAGTGCAGTGGCCAGTGAACACGCACATGGGCATAGCCAGAGCTAGCCCCTCCCACACCCCTTCCGTAGTTGCCATCCAACCTTGTTGACTGGGCTTAAAGTCATCTGGTGTGCATCTGATTTTGTGGTGGCCTAAAGCTTGTACAAGTTTGTGAGACCTCTTAAAGAAACAATACCCCTTTATGAATAAAAATTAGGTATGAAAGTGAAGATTTATTTGGAAGATTCCCATGCAAGATTCCTATTCACTTAGAAAATCCACCTCTGCAAACCAGTTGTTAAATACGGAAATACTTAATTATGGAAATACTTAATTATCTGGAAATAATTATGGAAATGCTTCTGTACTAGTTGATAAAGGGCTGCTTTCCTGACTCCTGTCACGCTGGTCATCCTGGGCCCTCCCTCCATGGGAAAACCTAGACCTAGCCACATTCCAGCAACAAAAGGATGAAAGCTGGGACTGTAACATCTGTTCTGATCACGGTGATTGGCAAATATTTTTAACAAGTCTCTCTCTTTAAGGCACTTTGTATATATCTCTAATGCATTGTATACTGATTTTGCCATTTAACTCTCAGCGTTAGCCCCTTATTTCAAATTCTTGACAGAAACCTCATGGTAACCTCTTAATAGTGACAATTAACACAAGTCAGAAATATTTAAAATTCCTTTTACAATGCTCTCTATATTTCCAAATAACGGAGCTAAACAGAAGTCTTTATCTCTTAAGCAATACTACCTTCTAGGGCATTCCCAAAAAGAAACCCTAAGGAAGAAGCCCAGTGAGGGTAGCAGTTAGCAATGGTCACAGCACATGTTCCCAAAAGACTAGGGGAGAAGGCAATAAGGGAATTTTCTTGTTTGTTTTTGTCTTGTTTTGTTTTGTTTTGTTTTAATCAAGAGCCAGTAGGAACCTTTCCCCAGGGGATAGTTGAAATATTATTAAAAGAATAAAGAATGGATGCTCAGTGAACAACACACAGCAAATGCATTCTCAAAACTTATAGCTCTTTGGGGGCATAACTCTGAGAATTCATGCCATATGGGTACAAATCCTCAAAATCTATTCCCTCCTGGGTCAGGTACTTTGGAGGGGAAAACTGGGCCTGTAATTTTTTTCTTTTTTTTGGCTGCATTGGGTCTTCGTTGCTGCGCACGGACTTTCTCTATTTGCGGCAAGTGGGGGCTACTCTTCCTTGCGGTGCGCAGACTTCTCACTGCCGTGGCTTCTCTTGTTGCTGAGCACGGGCTCTAGGTGCACGGGCTTCAGTAGTTGCAGCACGCAGGCTCAGTAGTTGTGGTGCATGGGCTTAGTTGCTCTGTGGCACGTGGGATCTTCCCGGACCAGGGATCGAACCCATGTCCCCTGCATTGGCAGGCGGATTCTTAACCACTGCGCCACCACGGAAGTCCTGGGCCTGTAATTTTTTACAAAAGAAGCAGTTACTATATTTGACTATGGAACTTCGTTTTCCACAAATCCATCACCAGCTTGGTATAATATGCTCTTCAGAACATTTGCAACTTCATCCGGTTTAAAAGAATAGTTTATTAAAGCAGTCACATTCCCCCAGGATTCTCAGAGGGAGATTCATTTAGCTCTAAAGCATCTCCATATAATTTGTAGCTGTGTGTTTCCCAAGGGGAAGATATACAAAGGACGCAGCGGGAAAATATGCTTCTTATTTAAGCTGTGAGTTGTTGATAGAACTATCGTCTGCTGACAGTCAGTGACAACCACTGGCACGTGAAAAGCAAACAAACAAACATTGTCTTTTCCTGCATTCTCTCCTTTTAAACTAATCTGTACAAGGTCTACAATTAGGCTCCAGTACTTTACGTACTGAGAAAACATAGAGTGTGGTTAATAAAAATTTAAGAATTTACCCAGGACTGGGCTTGGCTAATAGTGATTTTTTGATGAATGAATGAATGAACGAGCAAGCCAGGAAGATAGCTTTCTTCCTGAGAAAGCTCACAGATTGAAAAACTAAATTTACGCTTTTTACTTATCACCTGGCAAAAAAGTATACAGGTTCTATAGCCGTGGACGGCAACTTTGCTAGATGCATAACTGGTGGCATAGTTTCTGTGAGGAGAGGAGCCACTGCTCAGAACGAATGCAAAGTGCAAAGACTACGGATGCTAGTGTGTGTGCGCGTGCGTCTGTGTATCCGCCCACAGGCGCACTGATAGGAGAGACTCAGAGGGACGCGGGTTGAGGGGGGTAGCACTTCAGAGCTACAAGGAAGTTCATGTGTAAACGGCCTGTGTGTTCGCAAGCAGGGTGCTCAAGGCTTCTAGGAGGCACCAAGGTTCCTTGGGAAAAGCACAGACAGGCTTTGGATCCAGGCAGATAAGACTGTCAATCTGAGGCTTACCGACCATTTGACCTTGACCTCCCTGAGCCTCAGTAAACTCATCCTTAAAGTGATGGTAATGACACTTACGTCTCCAGGTTGTTACTTAGAGACTGAGGTAGTGATAGCAAACAGTTACGTAACATTTATTACGTGCCAGGCACTAAGTACTTAAAATACATCACCTCATTTAAACCTTACAAAAGCCATACGAGACAAGATTCCCCCCTTGCAAATGAGGAAAACTGAGGCAGAAAGAGGTTGAGTAATTGCCCAAAGTGTATGGCCTAGGGCCTGCGCACAGTAGATTCTCAATAGATAATAATAGCCATTATTTATTTTCACAGTGCTAAGTGCTTCGCCTTCATTCTCTCATTTGATCCTTAGAACGGTGCCTGGCATATAGCAGGCGTTTGATAAATATTTGTTAAATGAATGAGTGAATCTTCACGGTACAGAAGAATTCACCGAGGCTTACATGAGAAAGTCACTTGCCCAAAATTACACAGCAGAATATGCCACCGGCAAACTAACTCCAGGGTCTGTGCTCTTAACCACGCCAGGCGTGTATGGCCTCTGTCTCCATCTCCCCGCGTCACAGAGAAGAAAGACCCAGGGAGTGGAAAGGGCACACCTTCGGGGCTGCTCAGAGAACACGCAATCCACGGTCTTTTCTTTCTCTTGCTCTTTTTCATTTCACTCTCAGTATCTGCCTCAGCCCCTTACAAGTCTTTGCTCTGCAACCTCCAATTTCTAATTCTGGCTACCAGAGGAAAAAATATGAGAAATCATACTCTGAACTGCCCATCATTTAGCTAAGACTTCTTAAGGGTTCTTACGTAATCAGCCGTTTGAGGCTTAGGATTGTATTTGAGGGGAAGAGGGCTGTAATGAGCTGGGTGAAGAAACTATGCGATCCATTTTAATATAATTCTCACATGCTGCAAGTAACAAGGTCCCCAAAACCTAAGTCTTAAAAGAAAACCAGCTTGAAAAAGGAATGAATTTTTCTCAAAGTATTATACATTGATTGACCTACAGTTGAACATTAATATTGAATTCATTAACTTTACATGCAATCATTTCTATAATATTGATAAGTGGACAGAGCTTCCGGAAACTATTTCTTTGATTTAGAATGAAAGAATAATGGGTCTTAGCTTCCAGCTTGGTGAACTAATTATTGAATGCTGTCATTCTTAGTGTTTCAGCACCTTGAGGTGATTAAGCACGGATCAAAGCTAAAATTAAAAAGAAAAGCCCGTTACCAAATATTAAACAGCTCCAGTAACTTCGTGCCTGTCTCTGAAGGACATTCGTGACTTGTTATGACAGGGAATTATTCATAACGTGTGCCTAGCATGTAGATTGCATCCTTTATTTGAAACCATAAAAGAGTCATCCTTACTAGCTGATGGAAATAAATAGGCAGGCAAAATTTAAAGGGAAGAAGAAAAAAGACCAACCAGTAGGCCTCTGTAATAATTGCTTGTCACTGTGACATCAAGTAGTTCATCCTTTTAGGAACTCGTTATGTGGCGAGGCCATTATGTTCTCTGGGTGGAAAAAAATACAGTAGTTCATAGAGAAGCAATGACAGGATTCTGCTGGTTTACCTAATAGTATTGACTAGACAGGAGAATTATGGCTGGCAAACAAAGAGGGATTCTGTATTTGGAATTGTTTTGCTGTCTTTTTACCCAATCAGAATTTTTCTCATTTAAAAAATATCAATACCCTTGAAAAATATCAAAGGGACTGCTACCAGTGTTTGGATCTGACTATAAACGTGCACAGCTTCCATATTCATGCCCAATTACTTGCTTACTGAAACCTCTCATGTTGTTGGGAGGGAACAAGGTAGAGATGCTAGGCTTTAGTGCCCCTTGCTGGTCATCCTGAAGAAAATATGAGTGCCCGGATTTTCGGAGCCCAGGTTTCAGTAAATGGTGCGGCACGTTTTATTCAGATGGCTCGGAAGCCAAATCGATTTAAACTGAACATCTGTAGCCAGTCTTAAGAATCGTTCTAAGGATGAGATGCTGCATTTGTAAATGCACGTATGCTTTTAGAGAGGAAAGAGTTCAATATAAAGACAAACTACATGTTAAGTCTTAGCCTAACCTCAAAATAAATCCAAGTAAATATATTTCTGTGAATGCACCCTTATAATGTAACAAAGGCCTTCCTAGGCCAAGAGTATGGTTTTTGCTTGATTATGCCTCCAAAAATGTGAATGGCCTCTCAAACCATAAGGGAAACAATAGATACCAAAAAATTCCTAGTGGAATTCTCAACTCAAGTTAATTTCCAAAAGTCATGCAAAAACTCCTTACTACAGAGGAAAAAAGAGCCTATCTACAGTCATACATTAGATCATTGATAATTACACTATAACTTTAACAAATGGGTTATGATTTTTTCCCTGTTTGCTTTTTTTAGGATACGACAATATTATTTTTATAATCTAAACACAACAGCCGTAACATGACTACACTTAACAAGCTGTCCGTCAAAGCTAATTAATTCTTAGGATTCTATAGTGAACCATGAGACCTAACATATCAATCTTATTTAAAACACCACGAGAGCTGGCCTTGGAATGAGATCCCCTCCCCCACAAGGTACCCATCAAGAACTTGGATTAACAAGATCCAGCTCCAGGGGCTGGAAAAAGTCTATTCAGGCAGACGAAGTAATACTGAGGCATACAGAGACCAGCACATATGGTAAGCCTGGCAGATTTGCAGGCCACCCTCAGATGCCTCAGCCAGCAGATAAATCCTGGCAACAGGCACCAGAGAGAGATGATCCTTGAAAAGCATAGAGAACTTCAAGGAACTCGCAATATCCAAAACAATCCTGAAAAATAAGAACAAAGTTGGAGGACTCACACTTCTCAATTTCAAAATTTACCACAAAGCTACAGTTATCAAGACAGTCAAGACGTATGGTACTGGCATAAAGAGAGACATCTAGATCAATGGAATAGAATTGAGAGGCCAGAAATAAACTTTCAAATTTATGGTTAGTTGATTTTTTATTCAAATTCCTAAGACAATTCAATGGGGAAATGAATAGTCTTTTCCACAAATAATGCTGAGGTGACTGGCTATCCACATGCATAAGAATGAAGTTGAACCCTTACCTCACACCATATACAGAATTAAATCAAAAGTGATCAAAGATCTAAATGTAAGACCTAAAATGGTAAAACTGTTAGAAGAAAACATATGAGTAAATTTTCATGACCTTAGGTTTGGCAATGGTTTCTTAAATAAGACACCAAAAGTGCAAGCAACAAAAGAAAAATTAGATGAATTGGACGTCATCAAAATTAAAACGTATGTGCTTTAAAGGGCACCTTCAAGAAAATGAAGAAATAACACACAGAATGGGACAAATTTTTGCAAATCTTATGTCTGATAAGGAACTTGTATCCAGAACATATGAAGGATAATTGCAACTCAACAATAAAAAGTCAAATGGAAAATTAATTGCTAAAAAAACTTAATTGCTAATTAAAAGTAGGCAAAAGATCTGAATAAACATTTCTCCAGCAAAGATATACAAATGGCCAATAAGCGCATGAAAAGATGCTCAACATTATTAGTTATTACTGATGTGCAAACCAAAGCCACAATGAACTGCCACTTCATACCCACTAGTATGGCTACAGTCAAAAAGACAGACAGTAACAAATGTTAACAGAGATATGGAGAAATTGGAGCCCTCATTCATTGCTAGTGAGAAAGTAAAATGTATAGACACTTTGGAAAAGAGTTTGACAGTTCCTCAAATGTTATACATAGAGTTTCCAGATGACCCATAAATTTTACTCCAAGATATACGTACCCAAGAGAAATGAAAACATGTTCACACAAAAACTTGTACATGAATGTTCATAGCAGCATTATTCATAACAGCCAAAAGGTTGAAATAATCCAAATGTCCATCAAAATGAATAAAGAAAATATGGTTTATTCATACAATGGAATATTATTTGTCATCAAAAAAGGAATGAAGTACTGATACATCTTACAGCATGGATTAAACCTTGAAAACATTATGCTAAGTGAAAGAAGCCAGACACAAAGGCCACACATTGTATGAATCTACTACACTAATCTACTAAGGCTGCCATAATAAAGTACCGCAGACTGGGGGGCTTAAGCAGCAGAAGTTTATTTTCTCATGGTTCTGGAGGCTAGAAGTCCAAGATCAAGGTTTTGGCAGGTTTGGTTTCTCCTGAGGCCTCTCTCCTTGGCTAGCAGACTACTGTCTTCTCCCTGTGCCCTCGCATGGTCTTTCCTCTTTGCACACACATCCCTGGTGTCTCTTCCTGTTCTTAAAAGGACACCAGTCCTGTTGGATCAGGTCCCCACCCTTATGATTTTATTTAACTTGAATTACCTCTTTCAAGTCCCGTCTCCAAACACGCAGTCACATTGGGGGTTAGGACTTCACCATATGGATTTAGGGGGCTATAATTTGAGCCGTAGCATGCACTTATGTGAAATGTCCAGAATAGGCAAATCTGTAATGATAGACGGTAGATTAGTGGTTGCCAGAGGCTGGAGGGATAGGAGGATCGGGGTGACAGCTAAGGGGTGCAAAGGATTTTTGGGGGTGATGAAATTTTCTGAAGGTGATTGTGGTGATGGTAGAGCTGTGAATAATGCTAAAAGTTAGTGAATTGTACATTTTAAGTGAATGAATTGTATGCTATGTGAATTATATGTCAGTAAAGCTATTACCAAAAACAAACCAACCAACACAGACCCTAGGGAGCAGGAAAGGTCATTGGTAAAGTCTTTAAGAGGTAGCAGGATTCCACCCATAAGCATGGAGTTCACAGCCAATATTAGAGTTTTTAAAGATGTGCAAAGAAGAAAGAGCCCATTTCTGATTCTAAACGTTCAGGCCAGAAGAGAAGGTATCGGACTGGGGGCATATGGTCAAGGCTGCCCTGACTGCAAACTTGGCTTAAACCTGAGTTACAGAGGATTGGCCTTAAGCTCCTGTCCAAGGCCAGCATTTATCTTAAAGACCAAAGAATGACATCCCAGGCTGGGGAGAAGCCAGTTTCTAAGGCTGGGAGCTCGGCAGGGTGTGAGGCAGGGCCTGCAGTAATCTCTCCTGTGTTCCTGACTTCCCTCTTCCATTCCTTTAGAATGAGAATGTTAGAGTGTAATCAGCATGTAATCCTTTTGGTATTACATGCTCTTCTCTCCTGAGCTCTGTGTTTTCAAAGCATAGATCTGCCAAGCCACATGTATTAAGCACACATGCTATATTGTCATTGTGAGTTTATGTGTTGCTCTCCTCCACTGGACTCAAGTTCCTAGCAAATGGGAGCCGTTACTCTTATGTCTGCACCCTCAGTGGCTCGCCCGTGGCTGAGCACATACAAAATGCTCCATAGATGCTTGTTAAATGAATTAATAAATGAATACTTTGTTTTCCCATGTTTAACTTGTTAGAATGCACATAACTTTTTGTTTGTGTTAGACTGGGCAATTTTTGGAACTATCAAACTAAAGAATCCTAATTAAAGCAGTGATTTTTTTTTTTTCCCATAGAGTTGACTTAATTATAGATAATAATAGCTTAACATCTATAAACATTTCTGGACTGGGCCCTAGGCTAACCTACTTATATATTTGTTATCTCATTTAATCCTCACAATAACCCCCTGAGTAGATATTATTATTACCCCCATTTTACAGATGTGGACACTGAGGTTCACAGAGGTCGACTTGCCCAGAGTCATAGAGTTAATCATAGTGAAGCCTTGGTTTAAACCTCAGAACTCCAAAGCCTGTTCATTTATCCTCTATATAATTATGACTTCTCAGTATTTTTTTCTTTCTGGCCACACCGCGCAACATATGGGATCTTAGTTCCCCAACCAGGAATTGAACCCATGACCGCTGCAGTGGAAGCACGGAGTCCTAACCACTAGACAACCAGGCAATTCCCGTGACTTCTCAATATTTTATTTTGCCAACATACCCTCATCAAAGGTAAATGGAAAAAAGGAGCAAGAGGTGAGGCCTGAGATTGTTGGCTTGCCTTTCTTCCAGGCCCTGTCTGAAGGCTTCCTGGCCTCAAAGGTTAGCAGATCTCTGCCTGGGTCCAAGATGACACACAGCTTCTTCACAAATTCAGGCTGCCATTTCTGAGATTACCTCACTCAGTGGGCAAAATTTACTGCCCAAGTAGCCCCTTGCATTGAGAAGGGGGCCATAAAAGTAAAGCACGCATGGAAAGTATGGGTGGGCTTCTCCCCCTTGATCATGAATGCAGTCTGAAATCAAGCAAAACCAGAAAGGCTTTTCAGATTGTTTTCACTGTCTCCTGACTCACAGCTTCCAGTTTTCATTGTATCCTCTTTCGTCCCCCTTATGCATTTCAGCCACACTTCACAGCGTTCTGCACAAAGGGAGAACTCAATACGAGTTGACTGCTTACCAGGATGGAACATTCTGACATTTCAGAACAACAAGCTCAGCTTGAGGTGTTTCAAAAAGGCATGCATCAAATGTCACAAAGTTGTTATAAGAGATTCAACAGCTTTCATGTTGACCTCAATAAACAAAATTAAATGTTTGCTCATTTCACGGTTACCATGTCCCAATGCAAACAGCCTGGTATTTTTCCTATTTCTATTCACCTCTGTTACCTTGGCTGCCTGTGTGTTATAACTGGACGGCACTCAAAGATTGTTGTCTGCAAGGATGGGGGGGAAGCTTATACCCAAAGGGGGGCAGCCCGTGTTCCAGGGGAGCTTGGAGTCATTCAAGACCAATGTTTTTGGTTAGGAAAATTAAACAGAACCAAAGTTAATCCACCACACTCAGGGTGTTCCTTGTGTCTAGGGCTAAGCCAAAATTCTAGGAACAGATGGGGTTGCCGATGCCAATTGTGTAAACTGTCCTCAAATTTCAAATGAACTGTGTGAGCAGAGAGAAAATCCAGATCTCTCTTGGATTCTTCTTTCAAAGCAAGGGCCCAATGTCCTGAACCCCCTACATTCTCACCAGTACTCAGGGTTGTGGGATCTGCTCCTGGTGAAGGCTCCATAGATAACCCTCCTTCTCCTCCCATCCCAGCCCTGGTTCCATTGCTGTTGCTTCACTGCCTGTCACTCTTCACTCCATGCGGCAGCGCTAAGACTGTTCTTACTCATCATTGTCCCTCCAGAACACACCTGGCTTAATACATTTTTATCAACTGCATAAATGAATTATAAGGTCGATGGAGAAAAAAGAAATGCCTGGCAGAAATATGGCTGAGAACTGACTCCCTGTCATGAAGAAGACCTTGCCTCTCACCGCTGGGGCCCCTTACAGTAAGAGTGAGCCAAACCTTATCTGTGGGAGGAGGACTTTGGTTGGGATACGATGAGGTCTTTTAAAGACTAAGGCACTTTTCATCATTTTAACATCCTTTCAATGCACTGTAAAACTTGTCTTTTTTTTTTTCAATTTCTGATTTTTTTTTGTTTTGATGTGGACCATTTTTAAAGTCGTTATTGAATTTGTTACAATATCGCTTCCGTTTTATGTTTTGGCTTTTTGGCCGCGAGGCATGTGGGATCCTAGCTCCCTGACCAGGGATCGAACCCACACCCCCAGCATTGGAAGGCGAAGTCCTAACCACTGGACCGCCAGGGAAGTCCCAAGCTTGGCTTTTAAAATTATTATTTCCCTCGTTTTTAATTTCTGAACAAAATAGCATATTTAAGAACCAGATTTTTTTAGTCCAAGATTAAATATAATATGTTCATCTATTTGAAATATATGATCTTTTGAAAATATTAAAAGAATAGAGATCGGAGGATACCACTTTCATAATGTTCCTTTCAATTTTCATGAAATTTGAAGAAGCTTAATTTTTCAATTATGAAATATTCATTGGAAAAGATTTCTATTTTGAATATAAATTATTTTAAAATATCACTTAACTTACATTAATCATATTATAGTTGCCTGCCTCCCCCTGCCCCCAAAAAATCTTACGATACAGTTTATACATTTGATATATTAATACAATAACATTAATCAGCTTCTTATGTAACTTGTTTTGAATTTGCATAATAGTTGGTACAGCTCCTAAAAAGCACTTTGTAAATATTAATGTGTTGTCCAAATCTTCTAGCCCTGAGGTGATCATCAGGAAGATTTCCACCTGATATTTGACAAGAGAGAGTCCGCGGTAAATCCCTAGACAGAGAGTCAACCCTTCCACCTCTGCATTTCATCCAAACTCAGATTCTCTTGGAGGGGCTTGCAGCACCGCCCAAGTCTTCCTGAGTCAGAAGCACATCTGACATTTACTTCCTACTGTCACCTGTTGGGTCCCTTATGTCCTTGCCTCCTTGCCTTCCTACCACTTATAAAACATGTGACTATCTGCCTAGGAGAAAGGAGAGGTGATCAGAATATTTCAAGTACCAGCTGGAAATGCAAACAGGACAATGTACATTCAGGAGAAGCAGAACATGTGAAAGCTAAGCCTGGGAGCAGAGAGGGGGTCTCGTGCATTTCACAGTCTTAGCAAAAGATTTCTTGATACAGGTGGCAGCAGCAAATTGCCCGTCAAGAGATTCACTTTCTAGCGAGGCCAGCCATGCAGAACAGCCGTTGCACCACGAGGGCACTGCTGCTGGCCCAGAGCTCTGGGGCTCTGAGGCAGATGGCAGGAACGACAGTCCTGAGCTCCCCAGCAATGGCCACATCCCTGAGGGATGAGGGGCCAGGAGACAGGGTTAATGCCACCAGCCACCCCTTCGTGATGCCACTGCCAAACCATTACTCAAAGGAGGAGTGGGGATTAGTCGGGGGTGGGGAAGCGGGAACCTGAAGTAAGGCATGGGGATGGGGGTGGAAAGGAAATGGCGAAGAAGAGCGCCCATTTATCTTCAGGGGCCTCTGTCATCTTTGGCTATCAGTCGAGGGGTGTACAACAAGCTGAAGGAGAGAGGATTGGGTAATGCTGGGTCCTGACCTTGCTGGTCTCATGTTTTCCTCAGCTGGATGCTCTCAGAGGCCCAGGAAAATACTGCACGCTTCTCCAAGTACACACACGCACACACACACACACACACACACACACTTCCCAGTGTCTTCCTTGTGTCTTGTGTCCATCTCTGTGCTTAAAACAGAAATGACAGTAAGGAGACTGCATGGTAGCCAGCGCACTGATCTCCTTTCTCACCATTTAGCTTCTGTGTAAGAGAACAGTTTTCCTGGACAGCAAGGAAGGCAATGTCATTTTCAAAGTCAGGATTGAGTCAAAACTCCCTCCTGTGTGGAGGAGGTACCCTTTTTCTCCCTGAGCCACCATTCCATCCCTGACAGGTGACTTCACATTGAGAACAGAGGCAGGTGCAGTGCCCTGTCGGTGGTGGCCCCTGGGTGCCCTTCAAAGCCAGTTCTCAGCATCCAGGTATCCACACTGGTTTGGCAGAGCCAAGGTAAGAAGCTAGGCTAACTGCAGGAGCTGCCAGCTTTAAGAAAAACCTGGCTTCAAGTCAGATAGATCCTAGGGACCAAGTTGAATAACAAAAAGTTCAGTGAACGGGGGTTTCAAGCTTAGGAAAAAGGAGACACCGCTGGGGATGTAAAGTTAAGTTAAACATTGAACTCAGTAGAAAAACACCATAATGTTAGAACTAGAGTCTCAGGGAGTGGCAGCGCAGACCCAGATCTTGAGAGTCAATTCTAAAGAAGTTGGCAGGGAAAATCAGAAATGGCAGAAATATTTGCAGAGTGCCTGGGGGCAAGGTCCTTGACAGAATCATCTTCAACTTCTTCAGGGTACCTGCGCAGGGTGGGTGCCCAAAAAAATCCCGAGGAGTCAATGAATGGACATGCAGCGGCTGAAGTTTTCACTGAAAAAGCAGAAGGTGTTGGGCTGAGTTTCATGTTCTTAAGAAATCCTGTACCTGCCTTTTGAGAGCCCAGCCTTCTTGCACTCTTAACTTAAGCATGTTTTCTAAACTCCTGTCCTGGAGAAGCAGAATGCACTTCTCAGGTTCACTGAGCTAGAACAGCATTTTGATACAAACAGCCCCGGGCCCGCTGAAAGACTTATACACTCGGCAGGAACACCACCTTGAGTTCAGACAGAAAGCGCATCTGTGCCTCATTGATAACGTAATGACGTACATTACATTTTTGGCCGAGAGCACCTGTGCACAGCCCAGAACGTCAGCCCAGGGCAACCATTCTGCTGGAGGCGATATTGACAGCTCTCATTAAAACTGATGACTATAGCGGCGCCCAGGAACGTGGCTGCAGTGAGGCGTCTGTCTGCATTTCCATGACAAGCCTCTGTTTTTGGAGTTCATAACTCAACCATAGAAATACGCTTTGCGTTGAACTGAAACCTGAAAAGAAAACTATCGTGGGGTAAAGAGAGTTTGACTTTTATTGTTTTCCTGCCCCTGTCTGGTCAATGGAAAGAGAAGGGTACGTGACAATGGAGGATGTATTTCTGAGCTGGCCCAGGAGGAATTTTGAGTGTCTTAACTTTTTTTTTTTTTTTTTTTTTTTGCGGTACGCGGGCCTCTCACTGTTGTGGCCTCTCCCGTTGTGGAGCACAGGCTCCGGACGCGCAGGCTCAGCGGCCATGGCTCACGGGCCCAGCCGCTCCGCGGCATGTGGGATCTTCCCGGACCGGGGCACGAACCCGTGTCCCCTGCATCGGCAGGCGGACTCTCAACCACTGCAGCCATGGGAAGAGAAAGGTCATCATTATCTTCAATGTCCGTTCTCCACACGCAATAGGAATTACATTGAGACACAAATCAGATCACGCTGCTTCTCTGCTTAAAATTCTTCAGTGGCTTCCTACTGCACCTAAAATAAATCCATACTCCTTACCATGGCCCAGAGGGCTGGGTGACCCAGCCCCTGATCATCTTGCGGCTTGGTGTCATACCTTCTCCCGTGCTCTCTGCACTCCAATTATACTAGACTTTTTCCAATTTCTCGACTACACCAAGCATTGTTCCCCACCTCAGAGACATTGCGTTCACGAACCTCTCTGCCTGCAGTGGTTTTCTTCCCACACGTAATAGCTGACTTCATGTTGTTCCAGTTCGAAGTCACCTCTTCCTGACTGCTCTATCTGAAGAGGATACCTCTGCCAACAGTCTCCATCTCAGCCCATTGATGGTTTCTTTTTAGAAATTTAGCAGTTATTGTTCTACTAGCCTGTTTGTGTCCTTGTCGCTTGTCCGTGTGCCACCTAAAAACGAACGCTTCGTGAGAGTAGGGACCTTTGTTATCATTGTATTCCCAGCGTGGAGCACGGAGTAAGTGCTCAGTTAATATTTGTTGAATAAATCGAGATTTATATATTAGAGGATGCATAGTTTAAGCTTCCGTCAGTTGACCCAGTAGCCTTATTCTCTTTATAGTATACATAAAAGAATAATTTCTCCTCAATCGTTACATAAGTATAACTTTGCAGGAAGTTAGCTAGGACCCCCCCCCCCCACCAGGTGACAGTCTTCAGAATTGGAGGGATAAAGAAACTCTGTTCTTTTACCTTTTTTTCCCTCTTCACAGCGTCATGAAATAGTACCTAATTTCTGGGAAGAGATTTTGTAGCTAAACAGAAGACACATCCTCTTGAACTTCTAGGAACCTGATCCTTGACTTCATTTACTTTGAGCTCTGCATACTTAAATAAGAAAAATAAGTTCTGTACATGTGAAGGGAGTAAATGTACAGTCACTGTCACGTATTACTATTTCTGTACGTTTTTCTATACTATCAGCAATTAATTATGATGGACAAATAATACATTGAATGATGCTGACAACAGCGATGATGTCTCAGATATTTGCTTACTCTACAAAGCACTGTGCTAGGCACTTTATTTATTGGTAAAATATACTGTATATTTCATTTTATTGTGTAGTATCTAGTACAGTATATCTCATTTATATAGTAACAGTAAAAATGGTTACAAGAACAACAGCGACAACAGACAGAGCCAGGGAAGAAAAATAAGTTCAGTACTTTGGAAACCTTAGAAAAAGAAAGATGAGAATATTGATTAATTTTCCAACTGGGCCTGATTCTCTCAGAGCATTAAGCCACATCCTGGATAGGACTGGCTCAAGATCCCACAGCAAATAACAAGCATTTGGGACTCAGGCTCAAGCCCTCAGACGCCAAGTCAGTGTATTATGGACTGTCTCTGGGATGACACGGTTAACCCAGGCATAGACAAAGCAGGTAGTTAGGAATTAACGACCCATGATTCTCCAGATGAACTCTTTAAGTGCTGGATACTCACGTTTTTGAATGGCTGGCTCGAGAAGTTTCTTAAAAGATCTGATCTCCACGTTAGAAGTGGCAATATGATTCAGGAAATCTGTAATTGTCCATAATAGCTTTCTCTGAATTACTTTATCAGATCCTTTTCTCTCTGCCACTTGCTGAAATTCGGTTAGCTGCAAGGAAAATAGGAAGAGATTTAGATGAAATAAGAAGAGTGCTGCATAGGAACGTGACCGTTGGCAAGTTACTTACTCTCTAAGCCTCAGTTTCCTCACCTGTAAAATGGGAATGATAACCCACCTTACAGAGTCTTTGAGACAATTAGATAATGCATGCAGAGCACTTAGCACAATGTATAGAAAGGACCCAATGTTAGCTGCTGATGTGGTTATTAGTATTATTATTAATAACAATTCTGATGTAAGTTTTTGGTCGCTCTAGGCAACCAAAAGTGTTGTTTTGTTTTGTTTTTAAAGGAAGGCTGGGACAACTGGTGAGCTAGTAAGGAGTAAAGAAACATAGGCAAGGTAGTAGAATCCATAAGACAGATGTCACCAGTTCCATAATTCTACTTCTAGTGGTACCTCAATCACACCACTTCACCTCTCCGAGTTTTGGTTTGCTTATCTGTACGAGAAAGAAAATGCCCACTCTTCCCACCTCAGCAGATTTTCAAGGATTCAAGTGAGACACATGTATGTAAAAGCACATTGAATATCTTAATGGGAATGGTAGACATTGCTTTCACACCTGTTTCACTTAAATGACTATTGTTTCAATGAAGTCAGTGATTCTCACCCCTGTCTGCACAATAGAATCAACCAGAAGCTTCTAAAAATCCAGATACCCAGGCCACAGCCCAGACCAATAAAGTCAGAATCTCTAGGAGTGGACCCAGGCTCAGTACTCTTTTTTTCCTCCCTAAGTGATTCCAATGTCCACCCAAGTCAGGGAATAAAATATTTTTCAAGCTTGCCTGGTGATAAGGAGCCCCAGAGACCCACCATAACTACAGAATCAACCCTCCAAAGAAGGAACTGGGAATCTGTATTTTCAACAAGCACCTCCAGCTGCCTCTTCTCTGCAGACCATTATGAGAAATACTGTGTTGAATCATAGTCTGAGAGTTAAAAGGGATATCATCTAACATCTTCACACTTTGGACTTCCCTGGCGGTCCAGTAGTTAAGACTCCATGCTTCCACTGCAGGGGTTCCATCCCTGGTCAAGAAACTGGGATCCCGCATGCCGCGTGACGTGGCCAAAAAAATTAAATCTTCACCTTGATTCATCTCTAAACCACATGAAACTTTATGAATCGTATGAATGGAAGGCAAAAGTGTGTTAACCAACTATGTGAACAATAAATTACACAACTGTTAGCTATTTCTCTTTGTGCAAGAATCATCACCAGTCCCTTTCTAGTTCAGGAAATCTTGACCGATGGATAAGATTTTCAATGTTTTGAAACTTTTCTTGATCAAACAATTTGGAATGCCAAGCAATGCACCAAAAGAAGAATTCTTTCATTTAAGAAAGAAATATTTTATTCCCTGACTCGGATGGACATTGGAATCACTTGGGGAGGAAAAAGAAATAGTACTGAGCCTGGGTCCATGCCTAGAGATTTTGACTTTATTGGTCTGGGCTGTGGCCTAGGTATCTGGATTTTTAAAAGCTTCTGGTTGATTCTAATGTGCAGACAGGGGTGAGAACCACTGACTTCATTTGAATATTGTGAAATAAAATAATAAACTCAAGTTTTGGTGTGGACCAGGGGAATGGGACAGTCGTAACTAAAACTTTTTCCCCTACAAAAGATATATATTGTACAGCTCTATAAAGCCTAAGTTATTACTTTTAGCTCTCGTGGGAAAGTGAAGCAGATCAGGTTTAATGTAAATAACATCCTGACAAGTTACTAAGGCAAACCTGAAGGGAAAATGTTAACTGCTGATATTCAAGTTGCAAAACTCAGCTCAATGCTAATTGTGCATTGCAACAGATAATTCCACTCCTCACTGTTTCGAAAGCATCAAACTGCCAGAATCACTGGTCTGTCAGTTCCCACTGAACATTCTAACATTGCCTTGAAAAGTTACATCTTGCAGAATCTTCCCACTTCCCCTGGGGCCACATCCACTTGCCTGGCCTAGTAATTCACTGTAAAACTTTCCTCCTTCCTAGTTGCTGCACTGTTGGAGTCCCGCCTTTGTCTCAGCTTTACTTGAGCCATGAGTACTGTCACTATTGAATAGAGACTATGTTTGATTCTGAGCTTGTTAAGACAAAAGATAATGGAGATTGATTTTAATTAATATATAGCTTCAGAGTATTTGCATTTCCTTCATAATGGTTTTATATAACGTACTCACTTCCAAACTTTGCCAGATAAGGCATTTGAGAATAATGGTGCTGGATCGGGTCTGAATTTTATCTTTGGAAACTATTATCAACTTGCTCTATGTAATAATGCTTGCTTTAATATGCATTCACTATGCCCATTTCTTCTCATTTCCCTTTATTTTTTTTCCCTTTATTTTTGATAATGTGCCTTAAGAGAGAGAATCAGTGTAGCCTAACTTTTTGGAAATAATAGCACATTATTTCTTCATCTGTTCTGATTTGGGGAAAAGTTCTTAAGATTAATAAGAGGGTATATCGTAAATGCTTGGATTGGCACGCCCTGTGGAGGAGCTGGTAGAGTAACAGAGGTGACCCCAACTCCTGTGATGAGTCAGCACACGGTACCTTGAATAAAAACAGAGCCATGGGTGTTCCCAGGTGTGCACCCTCCCCAACACTGGGCTTCTTTAGGTTTTTATATTTTTTTGTACTTTGTGTGCTTTGTTGAATCAGTCGTGTTACATTGTGTGTTGGAATGGAGGGGGCGAGAAGGCATCTTTAAAACTACAAAAATAAGGGCTTCCCTGGTGGCGCGGTGGTTGAGAGTCCGCCTGCCGATGCAGGGGACACGGGTTCGTGCCCTGGTCTGGGAAGATCCCACATGCCGCGGAGCGGCTGGGCCTGTGAGCCACGGCCGCTGAGCCTGTGCATCCGGAGCCTGTGCTCCGCAACGGGAGAGGCCACAGCAGTGAGAGGCCCGCGTACCTCAAAAAAAAAAAAAACTACAAAAATAATGCTGCTGATGGCTTTTGTCCACTGTCAGCCCAGTCTCAATGGTCGTTTCTTCCAGCTCTCACAGTCTTAAACCCTAGAGTACCTTGATTTGTTTATGTGAGTGTTTGGCACATAGTAGGATGTAAGACAATGCACAGTCATTGTTCAGAGGGTGCCAGTTGTTAGTCTGCTTGGTCTGCTGTAACGTTACTACGTTACAGTACCACAGATACGGTACCACAGATGGGGTGGTTTAAACAACAGCAATTTATTGTCTCATAGTTCTGGAGGCCAGAAGTCCAGAAACAAGATGTTGGCAGGGTTGGTTCCTTCTGAGGGCTGTGAAGGAAGGCTCTGTTCCAGGCCTCTCTCCTTGGCTTGTACATTGCTGTCTTCTTGTTCCCATGGCATTCTCCCTAAGCATGTCTCTGTGTCCAGGTTTCCCCATTTTATAAGGACACCAGTCACATTGAATTCATGCCCACCCCAATGATTTGATTAAGTTACCTCTGTAAAGACCCTGTCTCCAAAGAAGATCATATTCTGAGGTACCGGGGTTAGGCCTCACCTCATGAATTTGGGAGGTGGCACACACAGTTCAACCCACAATGCCAGTGTTACACATGGTTTTTTAAATGTTCATATATTATCAAATTATAGCTGAGAATGTAAATAAGTTTGTGGAAAGGAAATGTTTATCATTATGATGTTATGTAACAGGACTTTACTGGTATATCTGAGCTCTTTTCTGCAGGTGAGTGAGGATCTCCCACAGTTGCAAAAAAGATCGTATCACAGGTTAACTGCAGATCTGCCTGATCTCCAGTTGTTATCAGATGTACACTGAGTTTATAGTCTTGGCTTCAGTGCTTCTGAGAGTCAAACTCTAAAATAAAAGCTACATCCTATGGGGTAGAATTTCTTTTTTGATTATTGGGCGACTAAGAGGATGGAGAGACCAATGCCCTCCTTGTAGAGATGAGGAAATGGACACCTAGAAAACAGAAGTCAGGTGGCCAAGGCCTCAAAGCTAAGTAGTAGAAGTAGTAGCCCTGGAACTAGACTCATAATTCCATGCTTTTTTCACCACATCACACTCTCCATCCTCCATACCAGGTATCCCCCACCTTAACCCTACCTATCGAAACTACCCACTGCTCACTGACAACGTCTGACTTTCCTTACCTCATTTAATTAAAAAAAAAAAATTAACGAATCCTAATAACTTTGCTAAGTGAGTACATTACTGATGCCCGTAAGCAGGGTGACAATTCTGGAGTATGCCTTAGCTAACTGTTTCCCCAGAAGCCCATAAAACCAAAAAAATAAATAAATAAAAAAATCTAGGTGTCTGATTTGGATAAGGTAGTAGCTTTCTTTACCCTTCAGATCCAACTTTTCAGCTAAAACCTGCCTTGTGGCCATACTTATAAATATATGCTTCAAGGTGGAAAAAAATTTTGTCTGAGATGTCCACCTAGTGGCATTTAGTGATTATTCTTGAAAACAAAAGAAAGAAAAGCCCTTTACCCTCTGTTCTCTACCAAGTCTTGATGAATGCATCATAACTGATACGTGAGGTTTGGATTTTAGAGACCACCTAATTCAGCCACTTTACCAATGGAACTGTGGCCTGGGCAGTGGCTTGTCCACAGCCACTGAGTTAAAGAAACCTGGGGACAGGTCCCTTTATGTCCCATCCAGAATTCTTAACACCCTCGTGTAATGCTGCTCCATGGTTATTTAGCACATGTGTAAGCTAGTGGAAGTTTAATCTCTGTCTCCCCATGAAGGTAAGAGAAACTGTAGCTACAGTGTTCATTGGTGGGTGACTTAATGCTTTGCCACGTAGCTTCATTATGTCACACTCATTAATTTTAAAGAATAGACTGTGTTTTCTAAATATATAATGTACTGTGACTATTTTCTGACTCTTCACTAGTGTTACTTATACCTAAACTTATCTGTGGGTGCTTTATGGGGAAAGTTTTGTTTAAAAATCTTAAAATTTTTCCTTCAGATTTTTTGCAAGTTAGTAGTTTTTTTTAAAACCTCTTTTCAGGTTTATTAAATGGGGTTAAACTATACTAAGCACCCGCTATGGGTTTTTTTTGAGTCTTAAATCCTGGCGAATGAGCCAGCCCTACAGAGTGGTCTCCGAACAGAGGGTGCTCCGAGTTGTAGGCAGTTCATGCCACGGGAACACTAATTCTAGAACATTAAACTTATCATGTTAAGTTGATTTCTGGATGTTTCTCTGTGGAAGTCTTGGAATAATCCTCCCCTTCCTTCCTTTGAGCCAAGAAAACTCTGAACCAGAACAATTCAATTTCAATTTGTGGAAAAGCTCTACTCCATGGACTAAACATAGTGCTAAGACAGATTGGTGGGGGACGGGGGGCAGGAACATTTTGATCACTTTGGCATGTTACAAAAATATCTGAATTCGCTCTGAGATGTATTTACAAGCTCTGTTTCTGAGGAGTATTTGCAAGCCTCGTTCTCAGGCCTGGGAACCTCAGGAGCAAAACCTGCTTTTGAGCCATAGTTCTTGTGTTATATGTTAAGCATTTGGAAGGAACCCCAAGGAGGCCTCAGGAAGCAGTTACTGCCTCTTGACTTATCATCCTAAAGGCGATTTGTTTAAAGTTGATAATCCCTAGAGCTACAAGAGTGTCCCACATCTGCCCTGAATTGAAAACAGATTGCCATTAAGAGCCTTACATCAGCGCTGCGAATTCACTCGATCTGAGTCAGAAAGGAAGTTGGAGAACATTCGAACGTATGGCCTGATAGCAACACGGCAGCTCCCTTCATGGAGGACCTAGACGGCAGGGTATGTAGGCTGTGTGTTTTCAAACTTTAAGACTGCTTTTCTGTAAGGAAATGTCCTTCTGACCTTTGGGCAGGAATATTCGGGAGGGGACTGTTACAGCTAACAGGTATAAAGTAACCGTCAGTCTGTGGGCTTTTCAGTGCCACCAATGAATCGATCAGAATTCCAAGAGGCTAAGAAACCTCCGCTGTCCAGAAATTTCTCTGCCAGGTTTTGCGTTTTTGTGACTTATCATTTATATAAGATACATTCAAATATTATGTAGATATTTATATAAAATTCTCCCCCCCCAGACTCTAATACGATTCTGGAAGCCAAGAAAAGTTTTTACTGTTAAAAAGCGAGAGCTTTTCTACCCTCAGCTTATCTATGAAATTATTTTAAAGTATTTCCACATATGCCAGGAATGAAGGATGGAACTCTGAACTTCATATTCCAAGCCTCAGGGGACCGGGACCATCTGATTAACTATTTAGCATTTAATATCCTACTGAAGTCTTCTTCTCAGCCGGCTGAACAACTTTTTTCCTTCTTTTTCTGTTGAAAAGTTTCTGTTATAGAATGTGAGGTTCTTTTTGTTCTAAATTAAAAAGGAGATTAGATTTGTTCATCAAAAATGATTAAAGGAAAAAGAAGGCAACAGTGGTTATGAACAAGGGTCTGAGTACCCCACAGCTTGAGGCATAGATGCTGAGTTCCCCTCCGCCCCTCCACCCCCATAATCCCCCACCCCAACCAGGCTCCGGAGGCCCTTCTGGCTCCTTCTCCGGGTCTGGACTGGGCTTTGGTGAGTGGAGGCCTCTCGGGTTACTTCCAGAAGCCTATTCTGCTCACCCTTTTCTCTGAGAAGCTGAGGACAGTGCCTGGTACAGCTGATACCCAATAAATACGTGTTGAATGAAAATAACGTTGTGGAAGGGAACCCTGGAAGAAGTATCAGTCTGAACATATGAAGCTAGTGAAACTCTCTTTGGGTCAATTTCCACTCACTTTCTTGGCAAGATTGACACCAGAACTAAAGTATAGAAGGTGACGAGTAATTGAGAGAAACGTGCTAGAGTGTCAGTTAGAGCAACTACATATAAAATGTGTGATTCCGCGGTTGTGGGATTAATAAAGTAAAGAAATGAAATATGAGTCTTGAGAGGTAACAGTTGCCCTACGAGAGTGTTCAAGAGTCCGAGGAAAGCTGGTACAGGAGAAAGTGAACAAACACAGCTGGCCGGCTTCCCCTTCAACTCAGTGCAGATGTGCTCATCAAAAATGTTCCGATAGCACAAAGCCTGTCCCTGTTACATGTGCTTCCCCCAGTTTCAGAAAAAATACATTAAGAGCAGCCCAGTTGGCAGGTAAGATTTTCAGTCCAAATGCCAATGTACTGTTCCCTCTTGACTGGTTGCCCACAGTTCTTGAAAGGGGGAAGGTTTTTCAGATGCCAAAAATTGAGTGCAGACTGTGTCATGGGACTATGCTCTCTTAATCCCAGCGAGACAGAGGCTCCCTTTTAGAAAAGGAAGCACATTTGGGTTTTTGTGCCGGAGGATGCAAAAAGATGTATTGATCAACTCAGACAGAAGGGGGAATTCTCAGGCTTAGAAACATGGCTTCTGTCCTAGCTGAGGAGACTGGCGAGTGAGCCTTGAAATCTATAGAAACATTTCCAGTTCAGACCACCTTCCTCTCTGGCAGATGAGTATACAGATATAGATATTTATATAGAGATACAGCTATATTTATATGTATCTTAATTTCACTAACTTACTTAATCTCAACCCCAGAAGTTCGGGAAGAAAATAAAAGTAATGTGGCAGAGACTTCAGGGTGAAACCCATGTCAGAAATTTAACTTCTAGGGAGTTCACTGGTGGTTCAGTGATTAGGACTCCATGCTTTCGCTACCGAGGGCTCGGCTTTAATCCCTGGTCGGGGACCTAAGATCTAAGATCCAAAAAGCCTCACAACACAGCCATAAAAAAGAAAAGAAATTTAACCTCTATTACCTCAAGTAAAATTCACCTCCAGAAAGCTCTCTTGCCCCTTTTAGAGTAACAAGCAAGTCTTCATTTGGGGCCATATCCTCTTTCCCTGCCCTGTGTTTGAACATCAGGCCTGTCTCTAAGGCTGTGCCACTATATGCCAAGTCACAGCCTCATGGCTCTCCAGAGTTTTGTAAACCATTGTTTGGAATTCAGAACACATTATCCCCCAGAAACAAGGTTAGGCTCCCAGCTCAACTCCTGAATGCAAATTTATCCCAAAATATAGAGAATTTGTTGCAACTTTCTGGAAATGGACAGAAGGACCTTCTATCATTTTGTTTAATGGCATTGAAGAATCAATTTTACAATGAACTGTAATAATGCATTTGAGAGCATTTTTAGTACCCTTGAGAATTAATTATTGGCCTTGCATACCGTTCCTTTCTTTACCCAAACCCACCTATCCTAGGTGCTTAGTCTCCTGTTACTCCTTTGAATGGTACTCTAGGTAGGAGTCCTAGCAAATTATTTGCGTGTACTTTTCCATTTGTAGTTGCTTTTGCCTGGAATATCCTCTTCCTCTTCTGGTTCCTGGCAAACTCTTGATCAGCTCAAACACTAACACAGTTAAAACTCTTCTGTGATGCCCCAGTCAAACTCTCACTTCTCTCCTCCCTTGGACATAAACTCTTCTGAGAAAACTTTGCACGAGTTCAGGTGATTCCTTCCCTGACCTTCTAAAGTACCAGAGATCCTAGTTTTAAAAGTTGCCCCTAGGAAAAGTTAGAAATTCCCCTCCCCCCCTCCTGCATTTCTCTAAAACCTTATAAGTACCACTAGGTATTAACATTCACCACATTATATTGTAAATTTTTATTTACACGTGGCCCCCTTCCCTAGACTGAGAACTCCTTAAAGATAGGGATTTCTTCAGGACTTATTACAATGCTGGAATATATTAATAGTAAATAATTAATAAAAGGATAGATGGATGGATGGATGGATGCAGTGAGCGCTGGATAAAAAGTTCATTTATTTAGAGGAGGATGAAGAGCTATATAGAAACTTCTATGGAATTCTGAATGGAACTTGTAGTTTCAAGGGCATGACATTGATGAAATTTGACCATTATTATTTTACTTCTACGGTTATGTAAGGGAGGCATTATGAATAGTGGGAAGAGAATGGAGCTTGGAATAAGAATGTATGGGTTCAAAAAAAAAAAAAAAAAAAAAAAGAATGTATGGGTTCTAACTCTAGTTCTCTACTTTCCAGTTATGTGGTCTTGGGTAAGTTATTTACCTCTCTATTTTTGCTTTTCTTCATCTGTAAGCTGGGGGTAATACCTAACTTCAAGGAGTTACCATGAGCATCAAATGATAATCCACCTAAAAGCTCTAGTCTAGTGCTTAACCCACATGAGGTAGGAGGTAAGTGGTCATAAAATATGGATCAAAATCTGAGATGGCAGACATAGAACTTTGAAACCAGGAGGACTCTGGGCCCCTTCCTTCCAGCCTTGGACACTCTCCTTTTGCAACTTCCCCCCTTCATTTTGATGCAGACTGTCAATAGCCTGATTCTAGCTTTTACCAGCCACTTCCCACATCGCTTGGGTGATTAAAAATGAAATAAACTTGAAAGTGTGAGGGAAAAGAAGAAGAGGGTTCAGAGGATTTGTGAGTTAAGTATTGGGAAAAAAATTTCCCAAAGCAGAATTAAGTCGGCTATGATGGAGGAAGAAGGAAAATTGTATGTACGTGCAAAGAAACGAGCGAGGGGCTGAGGAGAAAGCTGTTTGGTAGAGGTGGCTGCAAAGTGAAAGGAAGAGATGCGCACTTGCATTGCTGGGAAATTGCATTCTGGGATTCTAAAAGGGGCAATTGTGGGTGTCTTTGTTTTTATTTTTTTATACAGCAGGTTCTTATTAGTTATCCACATTATACATATTAGTGTATATATATCAGTCCCAATAAAAGGAGCAACTGTCCATTTACCATACCTACGAATGCACTCCTGTGCATTGGTAACTAAACAGCACCTTGTGTGATTTCAAATAGTTCACGTAAATAAAAATGATAGAAATACATTCCTGACTGACATTTAATGTACCACTTACCAGGTGCCAGGCACTGTTCTTAGCTCTTGACCCATATTAGCTCATTTTATCCTCACAACAACCCTGTGAGGTGGGTACATACAATCCTTATTTTACTGTTAAGGAAAGACAACACACTGGGATGTATGGGAGCCACTGCTCGAGCCCAGGCAGTCTGGTCCCAGAGCCTGCACACTTCACGCAAGAATGTACCTGCAGGGGCTTCCCTGGTGGCGCAGTGGTTAAGAATCCGCCTGCCAATGCAGGGGACACGGGTTCAAGCCCTGGTCCAGGAAGATCCCACGTGCTGCAGAGCAACTAAGCCCATGCACCACAACTACTGAGCCTGCGCTCTAGAGCCCATGTGCCACAGCTACTGAGCCCTCCTGCCACAACTACTGAAGCCCGCGTGCCTACAGCCCGTGCTCCACAACAAGAGAAGCCACCACAATTGCGAAGTCCACGCACTGCAACACAGAGTAGACCCCGCTCGCCGCAACTAGAGAAAGCCCACACGCAGCAACAGAGACTCAACAACAAAGACCCAAAGCAGCCAAAAATAAATAAATAAATATTTTTTAAAAAGAATGTACCTCCAGCTGATGTGGCTTATCGCACAATCAGGTGGCCGATTCAGCCGTCACGGTCAGCAACGTCGTGAAGTCCACTTTGGTGATGACCATCCCTATGGATGTGCTTTTCAAAATATAATTTTAATGCCTGAAAAGTTAGAATGGTAGAATTTTATAGCATGGAAGGACATTTAGTTCATCATGCCCAGACCAGTAAGTCAGCCTCAGGGACACTCATCAGAATCTCTGGGGACCCACAGCGGTTGAGGGTCAGATGAGCTTAGCCACCCACCTAGCACTGCAGTGTCGGAAGGACATCATCTTTATTCCAGATGATGTCCAGGGAATTCTAAAAAAATTCTTTCTGAAATTAGGTTGACACCCCAGTAGTTTTCCAAATACGAAAATAGATACAGTTGTGCTTTTTTTTTTTTAAAGAATCATCTATTTTTGACCTATTAAAAAAGTAACAAAGTATACAGTTTGTGAGCATTGAGTTTGACAGGTCCATGTTCTAAAGTCATTCCATTACTCATACGCCTAACGCTGAGCTCTTACCTCTCCCTCAAATTGCTCTGAGCAATTTGATTCCATTTTCTCCCATCAAAAATAGGGACAAAAAAAAAATAGGGACACATTCAACTAGTTAACAAATTTCACAAATTCTGATCCAAGGATGTGTTAGGCAGGCAGAAAGAATGTAATTCTCCCTTTTGCTACCTGTTTGGATTATTATAAGCATTTCTACAATTAATAAAGTAACTACAAATGCTACAAAGTTATCTATCTCTCTAGCTGTTTTAGTCATTCCTATTTTAAGCCTTTCACATGCCCCACTGATGTTTTAGGGCATAGTTTTTGGATGAATAGGGAGGTAAGCTTGCTGGAGAAGTTACCAGAAGTTTTACCTGCCTCCAATACTTCCACTCAGTGACCCGTGACCCACCTGAGTTCTTTCCTTTGACTCAAGAGATCAAGGAAACATAGCATTTGGTAAAAATAGGGAGCCAGGAGGAGCCCCACCTCCTCCTTGGACAGCAGTGGTGGGAGAGGAAGTAGGAAAAGAGGAATGGGGTAGTAAGTGGGTTGCCTAGGTGTCTGTCTTCATTTTTTACTCATTACAGCCTGGCAGGAGAATATCTTATGTAACATCAGTCCCCTACGGAGCATTTTTACAACCATTCAGGTGTCCTGGAAATAAACATCATTAAATTAAATTCAGTTTTAATTTAATTTAAATTCTGAATAAAAGGCTTTTTACATAAACTGACTTAAAAGAGCTTAACTATTCAAAAATAGGTCAAAAGGCACTTTCAAGTGTCCAAAACAATCCCATCTTTTTTAAAAAATCGTGCAAGTTCAAGCAATACCTAACAGAAATACAAAATTAAGTTAGATGTGCCCTTTAAGGAACTATTTTTAAAAAATCGTGCAAGTTCAAGCAATACCTAACAGAAATACAAAATTAAGTTAGATGTGCCCTTTAAGGAACTAATTTTCTTTTTTTTTTCTGGTACGCTGGCCTCTCACAGTTGTGGCCTCTCCCGTTGCAGAGCCCAGGCTCCGGACGCGCAGGCTCAGCGGCCATGGCTCACGAGCCCAGCCGCTCCGCGGCGTGTGGGATCTTCCCGGACCGGGGCAGAACCCGTGTCCCCTGCATCGGCAGGCGGACTCTCAACCACTGCGCCACCAGGGAAGCCCCGGAACTAATTGTTTAAAACCATCAAACTGCTCCAAAATGCCAAGAAAACACAGGACACTAAAATGAAGTCCAGATTCTCAAACAGAGTTTGAATTTTAAGCGAACTCTTCGTTGGCAAATGGATATTTAAGAGTCTGGTTTTAGAACGACTAGCTACCTAGCAGGATTATTGTGAAGCTAAGATGAGATTTAATGAATTTCAGTCTCCCAGTCCAGCACATAATGAACAGTCACTAGTATTTTGTTGAATGAATGCTGAATAATTCTGTTTTTTTAATTTATTTTATTCAAGTATAGTTGATTTAGACTGTTGTGTTAATTTCTGCTATATAGCAAGCGGTTCAGTTATACACATATTTACATTCTTTTTCATATTCTTTTCCATAATGGTTTATCACACGATATTGAATATAGTTCCCCGTGCTACTCAGTAGGACCTTGTTGTTTATCCATTCTATATATAATAGTTTGCGTCTGCTAATCCCAACCTCCCAGTCCATCCCTCCCCCACCCACCCCCTCTTGGCAACCACAGGTCTGTTCTCTATGTCTGTGAATCTGTTTCTGTTTTGTAGGTAAGTTCATTTGTGTCATACTTTAGATTTCACATATCGTATGGTATTTGTCTTTCTCTTTCTGACTTACTTCACTCAGTATGATAATCTCTAGGTCCATCCATGTTGCTGCCAATGGCATTATTTCATTCTTTTTTAATGGCTGAGTAGTATTCCATTCTATATATGTACCACATCTTCTTTATCCATTCATCTGTCGATGGACACTTAGGTTGCTTCCATGTCTTGGCTATTGTGAATAGTGCTGCTATGAACACAGGGGTGCGTGTATCTTTTGAATTATATTTTTGTCTGGATATATGCCCAGGAGTGGGATTGATGGATCATATGGTAATTCTATTTTTAGTTTTTTGAGGAACCTCCATACTGTTTTCCATAGTGGCTGCACCAATTTACATTCCCATCAACAGTGTAGAAGGGTTCCCTTTCCTCTACACCTTCTCCAATGATGAATAATTCTGAACTCATGAAGCCAAGCCAACTCAGCTATCCTCTCAGGTCCTAGCTGACACCTTAGCACGGGTTATTCCTCAGATTACATAAAAACAACACTTCCTAGAAAGGGCAGATCCCCAGGAAACAGAAATCCCGTTTCTGAAACTTGTTTTCTAACCTTTTATGAAAGGGTAATGTAAGAGTTATGACTGCGTTGCTCTGAGAATTAAAGGATATCATGTTCATCCATTCATTCATTGGTTTATTTAAAAAATATTGATTGTGTGTTTTCAGTGCATCAAGTATTATTCTTGTGCTTGGGAGATGGATGTAGACAAGGCAGGTGAGGGCTCTACCTGCATGGAAATTATATTCTATCAAAGAGCTCCTGGTGTGTTACTCCTGCTGTCACAGCTGTCACCAAGCACTGAACAACCCCTGGGGATGGGCAGCAAAGTGCCCTGGAAAGAGCAGTCAGCTTGGAAGTTAGACTGATGCCTCCTTGAATCTAGGCTCCACATCTTGTCAGCTGAGTTTCCTGGGAAAAGTTTCTGAGCCACAGTCCTTGTCTGTAAAATGGGTATAATAACGCCTACCTTGCAGGGATTCTGTGAAGATGAAATGAGACATATTGAGTGTAAAGTACACACAGTAGGTCCTCAGTAAATGGTAACCTTTTATTACCTTAATGAAGAAATAGATCAAAAGAGTGTCACAGAAGAAGGATATCTTGGGATAAGAAAATTTGATGGGCAGTTGTTTCCTCTGAGCACATTCTACAAAAGAGATACCTTTTCAGCCATTTTTGAGATAGACTGTTGATATGGAGCGTGTTGAAAGTGTGATAATAAGACATAGGAGAAGCATGATGTCTCGTTATACATACTACATTGCATTAACATATGTTCTTTGTCGCCACTCCCTCCTCAAATCGCAGCAAAATTGAAATAAGGAGGGAAATAAAATAAAACCACAAGAACAGCAATGATGCGGGGTAGGGGGCTGGATAACAGAAATGAGAAATGCCAACAAAAGTTGGGAAGATTGAACACAGATTGAGGGAAACAGTAGCAACTGATGTGGAATATAACGGAGGCAACTGAAAATTAATTACATGGGGTGTGGGGTGTGGAGAACACCCACAGGAACAAGCGTATTGGAACTGAGAACCCTAAGAAGGTTCTGGGAAAGGAAGCCCCACAATGCAGCGCTTCCAATCTGATTTCTGGTGCCTCAGTCTTAAGTATAAACAAAGAATCATCAGATAACAGGAGAAAGCAGTGGACGTGAAAGACAGCTAAACAGATGGGTGGGGAAAATGAACTCAAAGGTAGCAGAGACAATCTGAGGGACAGAATTGCATCGAAAATACACACTGAGGCTCTTTCAGCCATCTTGGAGCCTGTGGAGGCCTGCTGGGAACAGGACTTCTAAAACGACATATATCTGGAAGGCTATGGTCCAAGGCCTTTTTTGCTGGCTAGAAGCGGGGTCCCTGGAACCAGAGGGAGCAGACAGCTTTTCTGAAAATTGAAGGTGTATATGCTCGAGATGAAACTAAATTCTGTCTAGCCAAGAGATGTGCTTTTGTGTACAAAGCAAAGAACATAGTAACTTCTTTTTCGGCCGTGCCCCATGGCTTGCAAGATCTTAGTTCCCAGACCAGGGACTGAACCTGGGCCCTCAGCAGTGAAAGCACAGAGTCCTAACCACTGGACCACCAGGGAATTCCCAGAACACAGTAACTCCTGGTGGGAAAACCCAACAAAACCAGAGTAGTCTGGGGAAAGATAACTCAAGTTCATGGAACCAGCGGCACCGTTGGTGCCAAATTCCAAAGCAACCTTCCTCCTAAGGCCATTGGACACAGAATCCATGTGATGCTGTACCCTTCGAAGATTTAAACTTATTGAAAAGTGAATAAATAAAAGTATGGATTTGTTCTCTTGTATTTTTGTTTATGTGTATACATACATGTATATACACACTGAGTATGCTCAGTGAGGCAAGAGGAAGAAAAACAAATACAATTAAAAAAAAAAAGAATATTCTGAAAACAGAAAGAATTTTTAAGAGGCTTCGAAGATAAAGTTTAGGAAATTTGACAGAACTAGATAGGAAATGGGACAGAGTCTAAGGAAATTAGATGGTCAGTCCAATAGGTCAAATATCCAAATAATAAGTTCTGGAAAGAGAGAGCTGAAAAAACAAAATGGAAGAAATCAATGAAACAATAAACAAAAATTTCCCGGAAGTAAAAGGAGTTTCCTGATTAGAAAGACCCACCTAGCACCCAACATAGAGAATAAGGCACATCGTTGTGAAATTTCAGAACACTAGGGATAAACAGAAGACCCTAAAGGCTGCCAGAAAGCAAAAAGAAGGTCACATAAACCATCTGGAATCTGAATGGCATTGACTGCTCAACAGTAACCCTAAAAGCCAAGAACAGTAATTTCCAAATTCCGAGGTACAAATGACTTCTAACCTAGAAATGGTCAAGTGTGGGGTGGACTTATAGCATATAAGGGGTCAAAATAGTTACATCGGGACTTCCCTGGTGCTGCAGTGGATAAGATCTTGCGTTCTCAATGCAGAGTACCTGGGTTCAATCCCTGAGGTAACACAATCATTACACTGGGAGGATAAAAAAAGGGAAAATAAGGAGGGGTAGGGGAAGGAGGCAGGATGGAATGTTAAATCATCATCTTTCATATTAGGAAGTCAATAGATAATGTCTGTAGCGGGGGAAAAGAATCTAAGAAATAGCAGGATAGGCACATAATTTAGAAAGATGACAATGCCAGCAACAAACAAATAAAAGAAGCAAAAGAGCTAAGAGTGGTTGTGTCAGGGAAGGAGCAGGTGAAGAAGGGAACTCTGTGGGGGGGGGGAAGGGGAGTAAGGCCTTGAGTACTACTTGACTTAATAAACTTTGCTTGTTAACCTCAGCCTGATATTATGATGATTAAAAAGCATGTATCTATACACATATCAAACAGATACATATAAAAACATCTTTAAATATATTTTAAAAATATGTAAATATATATCAAACATCTTTAAAGCATTTATAGTTTTTTTTTTTTTCTTTATGTTGTGTATTTTATTTATTATTATTTTTGGCTGCGTTGGGTCTTCGTTGCTGCACGCCGGCTTTCTCTAGTTGTGGTGAGCGGGGGCTACTCTGCGTTGCAGTGCACCAGTTTTTCATTGCGGTGGCTTCTCTTGTTGCAGAGCACGGGTTCTAGGCGCGCAGGCTTCAGTAGTTGCAGCACGGGGGCTCCGTACTTGTGGCACACGGGTTTAGTTGCTCTGTGGCATGTGGGATCTTCCCGGACCCAGGCTCAAACCCGTGTCCCCTGCATTGGCAGGCGGATTCTTAACCACTGCGCCACCAGGGAAGTCCCGCATTTATAGTTTAAATAAATGTAAATATGTATTTAAAGTATGTTGAGGAATTCCCTGGCGGTCCAGTGGTTAGGACTCTGCGCTTCCACTGCAAGGGGCACGGGATCGATCCCTGGTCAGGGAACTAAGATTCCACACGGCCAAAAATTAAATAAGATAAATAAAGTATATAAATATATTATATATATAATAAATATACATAATATATATATTTTTAACATCTGATCAAGATTGTGGTAAGGAGTCTCAGGTGGTGCCTTTTGCATTTTTGCCCTCTCCTCCATCTATAATATGTCCAGCCCTCTCCCCAGCTGCAGCCTCTGCTTCAAGCATAGCTCATTTCTCTGCGGTGAGGACACACCTAGAGATGTATCCAGGGGGCAGGGAAGGACACTCACGTATCCCTGGAAGGAAACCTGAAGAGATTCAACCAGCTGCTTCGCAACTCTCTCTGGGGACCCCACTCCACAAGGCTTATCGTTTGATTGCAGCTAAGCTCAGGTTTATTTCTTCCTTATTCTGAGCCGTCCGCAGCTGGTTAAACTAGCCAGACACTTTCCTCTGGGGTGAATGACTGAACTGAAGAAGGAGGAGGGGACCATGAAGAAGAGAGGATCCCAGAGCAGCTCGCACTCCCTCCCACGCCCACTCTCCACCTGCCAGCTGTGACTGCTGCCCTGCGGCCACCTGGGCCCTGAGACAGCTGCCTCAGAGGCCCTGGACTCCTGCCACATACCTTCCTCCTGTGGCATGCAGGCCAGGTGGAATGTGGGCAGGGACACTGTGGGGAGGCGAGGGTGTGTGTGTGTGTGTGTGTGTGTGTGTGTGTGTGTGTGTACATGCCAGAGAAACCTCACACCCTTACCTCACATGACCATAGTTCTTCCCTACTTGGTCAGAAGCATGTGTATCTACCTGGGTCTCCTACTGGGCTTTCCTCATCTCCATCTAGTCTTGGAATAGATGACACAAAACAGGAGACACTGAATTGTTTGGGGACCAGGAACTCCAGAAGGCCCGTCCATAACCCTGTGAGTTATTCTGTCAGCAGGAACACATTATCTAGGCTAAGGAACAAAAGTCATCCCAATTGCCAATACAGGAACATATCAGAAGATTTTTGATGACAAGAACCAATAAGCAGATAATTTTTTAGTTTTATTTTTTCCATTTTATAAAAGTAATACATACTGGGAGTTCCCTGGTGGCCTAGTGGTTAGGACTCTGTGCTTTCACCGCTGTGGCCCATGTTCAGTCCCTGGTCGGGGAACTGAGATCCCACAGGCTGTGCAGCGTGGCCAAAAAAAAAACGAAATAAAAGTAATTTATACTCAGTTGCATAAAATTAGAACTTAAAAACAAGTCCAAAGGGCCACAGTTGTACAACACAAAGGTGCCCACTATTTGCCTTGTTCTTTCAAGTCTTTTTCTTTCAGTCTCTTCCAGAGCTCTGAAATCTTATTTTATGCGTGATTTCATATTCTGATTTTCCACTTAAAATTTCATCAAATGTGTTTCCTTATACCGTTAAAAACACTTCGTAAGCATCTTTTTTTTGAAGTATATATAATATTCCAGCTCACAGATGCAGCATAATTTGCCCAATCATTCTTCTTTGTTAGGCTTTTTAAATTATTTCAAGATTTTTAAATTAGAAATAACGTTGTGATGAACCTTTGGCATATAAATCTTTGCCCTCATTTCAGATTATTTCCTCACAATAGATTCCCAGAAATGGAGCTGCTCAGTCAAGTGGTATGAACATTTTTAAGGCCAAGTAAATCTTTTTTCAGGCTGACTGTGAAAAAGATTGTTTAATATTTAATAATATTCACATTTTTCAGATGAAAACATACAAACCATTAAGTCCATACCCATGGTCCAGCTTAAGAAAGCATAAAACTTATACATCTAAAGGCACTCTGTACTTCTCACCTCTCACATGCCCTCCCTCACCTACAAACGTAGCCATTATTCTGAATTTATATTCTCACAGACTTTTTTTTAAAATAGATTTATTTATTTTTGGCTGCGTTGGGTCTTCGTTGCTGCACACCAGCTTTCTCTAGTTGCGGCGAGCGGGGGCTACTCCAAATTGCAACGCGCGGGCTTCTCATTGTGGTGGCTTCTCTTGTTGCAGAGTACGGGCTCTAGGCGCACGGGCTTCAGCAGCTGTGGCACACGGGCTCAGTAGTTGTGGCTCACAGGCTTAGCTGCTCCGCGGCATGTGGGATCTTCCCGGACCAGGGCTCGAACCCGTGTGCGCTGCATTGGCAGGCGGATTCTTAACCGTTGCGCCACCAGGGAAGTCCCTCACAGACTTTTTAAGCAACAGAACTTCAAGAATATAGGGTCAGGAATTCCCTGGCAGTCCAGCAGTTAGGACTCCGTGCTTCCACTGCAGGGGGCATGGGTTCGATCCCCGGTCAGGGAACTAAGATGCTGCAAGCCGTACGGTGAGGCCAAACAAACAAGGAGAACTCAGGTCACTTAGCATCTTTTACAGATATAGAAATAAAAGGGTGGTTTTTTTTAAAAAAAAAGAATATAGGGTCTTTTGGTTAGAGAATAAGAGAGGATAAGAGAGAGGGGTAAGGACACAGGGAGGGAGAGGGAGAGATTGACTTGTTTGGCCTTGAAACATAATATGCTGGAGTAATTGTCTAAGGAAGTAGTTAGGAGGTAAAATTCAAGCAGCTCTGTACCCAATCCATACTGTACTTATGGGGTGCCCACAGGAGCAGGAACGTACGCGCACCGGAACATACGTGATGCCACCTCCTTCTCCCGCTCCGGCCCTTCTCACCTCTCCCCTCACGCCCTCATGGGAATCCCACACAGTTGTTGAACCAGTAGGTAAGGTCTGAAGTGGGACTGCCTGCATTTGAATCTAGCCTCCATCACCTGCCATCTGTGGCCTTAGAAAAGTTGCCTCCCCATTTCCAAAGTCCCCTTTTTTACCTGGAAAATGAGGATGAAGCTAACACTATCCACCTGCTACAGTTGTGACGTGGGCTAAAGGAGATAAGCACCTAGCACCCTACCACGTTTGTATTACTTTACATTGTGGCCTCTGGGTGTTTGCGGGCCCAAGAAAAGCCATTTCACAGGGTGGTAGCCAGAGGACCCTTGACAAGGTTTGGCTGAGGACATGGTATGACATTACATTTGTTTTTCAAAAAGCCATGAGACGCTATATATTTTTCTCTTTTCCACTATTTTCCTTAAGTTCCAAGATGCCTGAGTAGGGCTTCCTATGGTAATTCTGGTAGAAGTGTTTCCCCCTTTCTCTACTTTTCAAGTGAAGAAACGGTCTAAGCATGAATCACACCTGCAACCCTGAACTTACTTTTCCTATGTTCTAACCAATTGAGCCAAGAGGCTCCAATGGTTTTCAGTCCAAACACACCTAAGATGTCTGGATTATAGGTTTGGTGACCTATGATAGGCAGGTGCCTCAGATTCTTGCTCTGTTACCTGAACCTCTGGTTGTTTATACGGGTTAGAGATGGAAGGGATTGTATGGGGTAAGGATTGAAGTTTAGCGCCAGCTAAATTTAGGAATAATCCAGTGATAGTCAGTGGTTGTTAACTTTCTTACATCATGAACATCTTTTAAAATATGATTCTTTCCTAAAGGATGTGTCCTTTCTCTTTAAAAAAGCACATGTGCACATTCACATAAAATGTTTACGAACAAGGGAGTTGAGATCTCCCTGAAGCTAATTCATGGATTCTCCAGTAAGAAAATCTGATCTTATTAGGAAACTAAGACCCGGAGAGAGAGGTCCAGAGACTTGCCCCCAGGCACACAAATATTTAGCAGCAGAAGCAGAACTGCAGCCCAGTTGTCCCATCGGCCAGTCTGCTGACCCACCCTGCCTTCCCTCCACGTGCTGCCCCAGGAGTCAGCAGGGGAAGACTAGAGGGTCAGATTTCAGGGCTGGGGCGCGAGTAGAGGTGCTGTTCTCACTCTGAGTCTCTGATGCCATCAGGATGCGGCTGAAGATCTAGAATGCGCTTTTTTTTCCTCAAGATGCCTCTGCAACACTCAGAACAATCCCCTAAGAAGTCTGTTCCTAATGGCTTCTTAAGCATCTGTAGGGTGATGGTGGGGTGCCAGTGTGATCCACTGTGGCCCTTCCTCCACCACCAACACCCACAGTGTGGCCTGGGTCAATGGCTCCTGAAGCCCTAGAAAATTAGGGATTTCAGGAACAAATATTTAGAATCTGGTGGCCTGTTACCATCAAGCATTCTACTCTGCCTCCGTTGGTGTCCAGTGGCCCCTGCTTTCCTTCTGAGCGAGTTTCAGATCTTTTCCAGGCTCCTTTGGGGATGTGCACGCCCCCTGCCACCATGGGCACGGTCTCCCCTCCTACCCTTTGCAGTGGCCCAATAACCTTCACCAGAGACAGCAGCTTACTATTGACAAGTTGTTCCCTTAATCCTGTATGAAATCTATGTTAATGCTTTCTTTGAATGTCTATATTTAAAACTATTTTATCTTGGATTTATTTTCCAAGCAGAAGGCTCCTTCATTTCCTGCTTTGTATGCACGTGTGCATGTAATTAGTGTGTGTGTGTGTGTGTGTGTGTGTGTGTGTGTGTGTTTATTCCTCTGTTGTTTGCAACACCCCCCAGTTGGGGATCATTTGTAAATTCAGTTAATGAGCATTTAACACATTCCCTTTGATGAAGCTGTTAAATCTGGTCCCCACGCTGGCATCCCACCAGACACTTCCCCCTCTCCCAAGCCATTTGTGTTTACCTATTCTCAACTACTTAGTTATGGTTCCTTGTTTGTTGGCACAATATCGAACTAACCTTTTGTCCTGTCCGGAACACGGAGAGCTTCAGTTTTGTGAGAAAATGATTAAATCTGTATTCAAAGCAAATTTACTTTACTAGTGGGCTTTCATTTTCCCCAAGCAAAATAGACTGTAGGCAGAACAAACATTCCAGGGTCACCCACACCAGGCATGTGGCAGCGACACATCAGCTATGGCTGCGGGCTTTTGCAAGAACACATACCAAACTCAAAACCTGGGCTCCAGCTGTCAGAGAGTTTTCCTGGATTTAATTATAACTTGATCTCTGAAGAGGGCACGTGTGTCAAGTGTGCTTTTCAATCACTTTGAGAAAGCTGATTAAGTGACAGGGCAGCCCTGGGATGTGCCTGTGAGATGAGCATCCCTGCAGCAGAGGATCATGGGAGTCATGCTTGAGCCTGTCCCAGTCCCAGAAACACAGTCTCCTAGGTTAGAGGTGTAAAAAGAAACAACACACAGGTGTCTTTAAATTGACTATTTAAAACCCAGTATAATTAAAAATACAAAAACCATGGGAAGGGATTGAACTACACATTCATCTTCACATGAAACAAGAACAACCTCCCAGCTTAGAAAAATCCCCCCACCGCTTTATTTCTTACCTGCCACGGGTGTGTGCCTCAGGCACCTTTCCCCAGCCTCAAGAATGATAGTTTAGTTCTGTAATTTCCTACCTCTCGGCAAATTCCACGCCAATCCTAGAGCTGACACATACACAGGATAAACACACACACACACACACACACACACACACCTGGTCGAGCCATCAGAAAAATGTCCTGGTAGCAATCAGATTATGATTTCTCACCTGGTTCTCAGCACCTGGCCCCAGAGTCTATGCTTCTAAATGCCAACATACATGTTGCCCAGATCATTTACATCCAAACCTGGCTACCTAACAAAGACCAGAGAAATTTCTCAGAGATTTCACCTTCCAGCCTTTAGGGTAGCAGAGAGGCAGTTAACTGGAAGTGGCCAGATCTCCCACAGTGTGCAACTTTTCCATTTTACTGTGCAAAACAAACAGATACTAGGTCAGTTTCAATGGATTATTTGGGTTAATTATGTCAGGTCACCTGATATAATCCATAATTTGAGAAGCATGTTATACTTTGAGCTAATAGCAGGCAGGGAAGGAGGAGGGAGGGAAAAGCTGGTGTTGACCCAGGAAGGTGGAGTAAGTGGCAGGGCAGCCCTATGATGGATGACTAACGTGCAAACACAGCCATCTGGCCATCCGTGTGTAGAGGTGTGGTCCTACCCAATCCTACCTGATTTCAGATGCCTCACAGTCTCAAGCTTAGAGCCCTTAACCTGATTTTTGCTGCTGTCTTCCTTTCCTGTTGATTTGAGGGTAAAAGGCAGTGAGATGGTTAGAGGGAGGGGCCCCCCTCCACAGGAGTCTCCAGGCCTGTCTGATGCATCTGTCTGGATGGGGCCCCCATGGAGGTCCTCACAGTAGCCAGTGGTAGCCTTTGCCATTATCCAGAGTAAACTTAAAGAGGAGGCTTTCAGGCAAATGTTTCTTTTTAAGCTGATTAGCCTCAGAGACATAGATAATTGTTACTGATAAAGCCATTGGATTCGGAGAACAACTGAAAATAGGAACCTAGAAACAGGCATAATGAGTATTGTACATGGGGAAATAGGAGCTGGAGATGCTACTTCCTTTAATATATAACCAGAGGGTGATTTGATTTCTATCCTGTCCGCATACATGTGTTGTATAGCAGCTGTGAATGCAAATAATAATCATGAACTCTGTGAGGAAAGTCTAAGTTTCAGTGCATGTTCATTTTTATCTATGATTACAGCCAACACCCTTAGCTTTTTGTCTTTGATGCCCAAACATATGGTAAGAATTTCCCTTCTCTCTCCAAGTTAAGAATTGGGAATTCAATTAAAAATTATTATTATAGATTTCAATATGTTGTACCAAAGAGATGAAAAGGCATCTTGTCTTCCAGACTACCTTTTTCTTTACACAATCCTACCCCCTACCATTCCTGACATTTTCCTGTCATTTTACTTGACCAGAATATTAGTATTTTTGATAAAAGCCCAGGATAATTAGGACAACATTTTGTAGTGTTGATTCTCTTTATTGGTGCTTTTAGAATATCGTTGGGCCCATGGTGAAGTTCTTTGAAATATTTCTCACGTGCAAGAGTAAATATCATAAAAATGCTTGGACTGTGGTGTCACATTACTGTGGACTGTGGTCCTCACATTACTAACCCCTACTGGGAAATCTTCAGAATATCTTAAAGTGATGGTCTAACCCATGTGGTCAGGTCTGGGAGCCAGGTCCCTGGGAGGATCAGCCTCCCAAACACTCATTCGTTCACTGAAAGTACAATTAAGATGGTGTCACACTGAGGGGAGCACAGTGTACCAGTTCTCAGTGTCTTTTAAATATTGAATAAACCTGAATTTCTGAAATGTAAGGGCCTTCAAGGGTATCAAAGCTTTCTCTTTACTTTTCTGGAATAAAGTTCAAGTTTGTTTAAGTCCTGTTTAGCAAAACGCAGATTATATCAGAGAAGGGGGAGAAAAGCTGAACTTTACTAAGGCATGCCAAGGCTCTGGATATGACTGAGCGCCAGCGAATTTCTCCTGTGACATGTTTTATCTTGCATTCTTCTCACTAGTTTGAATTATGACCTAACTGGGCCAAGATCGTCCAGGCTATAGAGACTTCCCAACTAAGAGCAAATACTAAATTTGGAAAGTTCCATTCTCATTCAGTAAAGTAAGAAGCTTTAAAAGCAAAGAGATCAATAGTAAAAACATGCTATTATAGAATTTCCACTAAGGTCAGTCTTGTGGCCACTACTTGTGTTGGATCGACTGAGTTGACATTGACAAATATGGGAAGTGAGTTTTGACTGTCTTCTCTCTTTAATCATCTACAATTCTTCTTTCTTTTCTCTTCTAATGGCATTTCTTTCCCTGTTCTTTTTAATTCTCTTTCCTTATCAAAACAAGACATGATAAGATATTTTCATTTCTACCTTGGCTGCAACACATTCATACCTCTGTATTGCCTTTCCCAGAGCATTTGCGCTTAAATCTGTTTTCCCTGTTTTTAGAATAAAGGGTTGTCCATGATTAAAGACATTTCAAATAACAGCATGCAGTGGAGGGAGATGTTTTAAAGGACAGAAAAGTAAAACTTTTGTTCATTTTAAGGTCTTGAAAGACCTACTTAATAGGTAGAATAGGTCACTGAGATCATATCTACTCCCATTTCTTCTACTTACCTTAATCCTCATACTTCCTCTTCTCTGAGCCAACTCTCTGAGATATGGGGGCTCAGGCCATTTTACCTGTGCTCTCTCTGCCCTCCGTTTCACCAGCTAGAGTGGACATCTGTAATTTCTATAATCTGCCCGACTCTGTAATCCCTTTTCTGATAACAGCATCCAATTTTCCTTTGCAGCCCACTATTGCCCACTATCTGTCTACGTGGTCTAGTGGGATTGACTCCACCTCCAGATCTAAAGTTTCTCCTGTGACGGAGGCCTAGCCATTCACGAGAGCACCACATGCCCACGGCCACTCTGCTTAGTTCAGGTAAGGGCCAGGCAAATCACACTTGATCTCAGGAATTTTGCTGGAACTACTGAAAAAAGAGGTGCTTTTTCCCTCCTGTTTCTGAGATGGTTGATTTAACCCTGGAGCTGCTGGTGGCCATCTTCCCGCCATGAAGATATGCCTGCCTAAGATTAAATCAACACAGAGAAAAGCAAAGCTTAGGGAAAGAGAAACACAGATCCCTAAAGATATTCCTCAGCCCTGGAATCTACCCCTGATATTTGAGTTATGGGATCCAATAAATTCCCCTTGGTTTCAACCATATATGAATAGGGTCACTGGCAACATGGAAATCCCACACTCAGTCAGCAGCCCAGGCCTAAAACTTTCTTTCCCCTTCCTGCGTCTGTCTCATCCTCTTTCACGTTAAACCCAGCCTCACTCTCATCCACAACAGTGAAGCCCAGAGATTAGTCACTTCAAGCCTTCAGCATCCAGGACACCCAAGGAGACAGAAAAGTACAGCTCTAGCAGCTGCTGAAGGAACCCTTCAGGGTGTGAGTCTGGGAGAAGCACAGCAGGAGGAGAGGTACAAGGGGCATTCCTACAACCCAAGAAGCAATTATCCTAGGCTAGGGTTGGGGAAGGAGGGGACAAGGAAATCCTAACTATTGAGGGAAGGGGTGCAAGACCCACACCTGTACTGGTCAGTGCACCTGATGATGGTGGTGGTGGTGGTGGTGATGACAGATGGAATCTGGGAACACAGGTCCACACTGACACCCTTTATAGATCTTAAAAAACTAAATGTGATCAGAAAATAAAAACCTAAAAGTCTATGCACAGTCAAACCAATTACAATTATTTACGTGGAACGCATCCCATTTGTGCCTAATTACCATGAAACATAATAATGATTATGTACTTCATTAAGTATGTGTCAGATTAATTTAATTTCTTAGATTTTATTTGATGGCATCTATAAACATACATTCATGCTCTGGGTTCCCAGTTTGTTTGTAACACATACAAATCGGTCGTCTGCCTACAACTTCAAAAAATTATAATGCCAAAGTATTTCTATCAATACTTGAGGAAATGAGGGACCAGAGATTGGTAAATAAGTGGCACTGTTCCTACAGTTTCCCTGTCAACAGGGAGGCATCACCATCATCTCTTGAACAATTACAGCCCAGTGAAGATCAGGTGGTGGAAAACTTGCCCATATTTGTTTTAGGCAAAATCACTTCAAAAGGAATAATATCAGGAAGAGCTTTAAAAAGGTGAGAGGTTGGGGAATTCTGATGGTCCTGTGGTTAGGACTCGGTGCTTTCACTGCCGGGCCTGGGTTCAGTCCCTGGTCAGGGAAGTGAAATCCCGCAAGCTGTGAGGCACGGCCAAAAAAAGAAGAGAGGTTAATGGAAAGATGAGGCTGTGTGGTAGAGGTAAAAGTGCATGGGGGTAGAGTGAGGCAGACCTGCCTTCACGCAGCCTCTCTGAGCCTCAGTGTTCAGATCTGTAAAATGGGAGTCATATATCCTACCTCACTGAGTTGATGTAAGGATCACATGAGAAGATGCAGGACTGTCCAATAAATGCTAGCTATTATCATCTTCAGAAAAACGTGGAATTCAGCATGAAGGGAGCCTTCAGTGAGCAAGACCATCCGATTCTCTCTGGCTGAATAGAACTTATAGGAAAACTGATTGACTGCATAAATATGAGCCCGAAACTCCTACATTAGTTTAAACTTATGAAGTTATGTTTATAGGTCAAAAAATGGTCCAGTATTGGCAGTTTCACGTGGTTCAATCTAATGTGAGTAACGGAAGTTACTTCCTCCCATCTGTCCATCCTCAGTGCCTCCACCTGTGAGAGCCATTCACCCATCTGATGAAGCAGACCAAGCTTTCTCCAAGAATGCTAAGCAAAGCCAGCTCTCAGGAGAAAACCAAGAGAGATGGAGGGACAGGCAAGATGTGACTGATCTATTAAGTAGTGAAACGCTCTTTGAAATCAAATGAAAGCCAGAAATAAGGGCTGAGGTTAAGAAAGCCACAGCTTGGGGCATAAGGTAGTTATTGTTATCTTTGTTATTGCTGGTCTCCTGGGGGCATTTGAACACTCGGTATAAGAAAAAGAACCGAAAAATCCAGACATGGCAAAGAAGAAAAGTTTAGAAGCAAGAAAAATAGATACTAAGATTTAAAAGAATTTAGTTAAGTTCCTCCTGAAAAAGAGCAGCTGGCATCTTTAACACTGGTAGCAAGGTCAGGCAGAAAAAAGAAAGAAAGAAAGAAACAATATGGAACAGGAAGGAAATACCTTTGTAAAATGTACTTAATGAAGTGTTTTTAAGTGTTACTTGAGATTAGAAGGTAGACAGAACCGTCTTCTGTGTTGATCTTTTCATAGTATCATGCAGCTGGAAGACATAGTTTAGTCTTGTTTCCTGCCTTGGGAAGCTATATAACTAAGCCATCCAATGTGAATGCTTATCCAATTCATTTTTTTTCAAGGTTTTAAACCACACCCTGCCTTGAGTTCTGAGCTTGCCTGTCACCCACCACTGGCAGAGGGTGACACCCATCTCCCCCAGGCCCCAACCCTGCTTCATCCTGGGATATGGGCTAATAATACCACCTTCCACAGAAACTGGATTTTCTTTGGTGCATGGACATCATTACAGATATTAGCAATACTCGGCCTTCCATCACTTCTGAGCGTGTTGGCCTATGGGCTGTACGACTCAGACACAGCCTCTAGAAGTCTCCGCACCTGGAAGAGAGCTGTGAAGGACATTCTGCTCAAATGTTGAGTCTCACGGGAGCTCAGTCACTGAGGACGTGGCTCAATCGGGGCAGAGCAACGAAGGCAAATGATATGTGAATTCCATCAATCATAGGCTCTATGCCAGGCTCTAAAAGGTCTACTCAAATCAACAGGAGCCCAGAGAGGGGAATCACATCTACCATGATCTATAATGGTCGGGAAGGGCTCACTAAACCTGGATGTAGGTCCCTACAGAGTGGCCACAGAGCACCTTGCAAACCCGAGATGATCCAAACCTTATAGGTGGTCAGTGGTGCTGACAATGACCCTCCAGATGTGCTCAGAACCAGATCACCCCTGGACTAGCGGGAAGCAAAGAAACGGCCCTTTGTCTCCTCAGGTGTGGCTCCTTGCCTGCAACAAGTCAGCAGCCTAGGAAACATCCCCAGTGGGGTTACAATTCTGTCGATAAATGCCTGGTTCGAGGAAGTGGCCTTGAACTGTTTGCTTTTCTTCCCTTCGGAATGCAGGTGCACAGGTTGTCTTGCAAGGGCTTCAGGGAAGTCTCGGTATTCCACTTGCTGCACCTGGACCCTGGGCAGCGCTGTGAATGGGTGCTTTCCCCTGTACCTGGCACCCTTGCCCTTCTCCGCAGCTGCTCCCTCCCAGGCGGCGAGGGCAGGTAGATGCTGGAGACCCAGAGCCAGCGAGTCCTGGATGGGGAGGGGGGTTGAGAAATGTCATTTATGCCACCAGTGCTAGGCTCTAAATTTTCTATAATCTGCATGCACCCTGTAGCCTGTCCAAAAGGCAAAGTGAGTTAGAATCCTGGGGGAAGCCATCAGCTAGAGGCTTCCCACAGGTCACAGAACACTGTGTTTTGCCATCTGGGCTGTCACGTGGCCTCTACCTTAGTTCAACCATGCCAGTTATCCTGAGAGAAGGAAAAGGAAAGGTTCTATTCCTTTATCAGAACTTAGGGAGTATTTGCTCTTCTTATACACTCGGAGAGCATTAAGGTTCATCTGGGAGCAAGAGAAACCTGAGAAAGAGTCATTGGCCTAGTTTGGGCGGCTGAATGTTTCACGGGAAACCTTGGAATTGCAGTTGGACCCTCGCCACGATTCTGGGGAGACCAAGGGGAATGTGTTCTCTGAATAGCATGACGTGTGTATGCCTGCCGCACCTGGGCTGGCCCCATCAAAGAAGGATGCTTGCGAAGGGCTGGGCACTCCCATGTTTCTGGAGTGGCCCACTTAGATTTTGCACAGAGAAATTCAGTTCTGTGGCCAATGAATTCCTTTGCAGATGTGTTTTTGGCCACAAGAGAAGGCAGACAAGAATACAAATGAGGACACAGAGCCAGGAAACCGTCACACGGTTGGCGACCAAATGGAGACCAGTGGCGGAATCCAGGAATAGTTGAGAATATGTTCTTCACGGTCAGAATTGTACAAATCCTGGGTTCTTCCCTTACTACTAAGGCCCTGGAGAAATTACCCAACTGCTCTGTAGGGATGGGTGATAGATCCTTTCTCGCTGGGATGAAGTTCGAATAGGGATGATGGTAATAGGTCCTTTCTCACCAACATGTAGGAAGATTAAATAACATTTGGTAAAACATTTACCTAGAATCCAGCCTAGAACATAACTAAGTACTTGATGCATGGTGGCTGCTGTTATTTTTATTCTTACACAGAAAGGACTGCACACACTAATGCCCCAGGTTTTAAATAATACTTCATAAATGTCAGTGCAGAGCTGCGAACCTCAGCTTGTCTGATCAAATCCCAAGCCCTCACTCATAATGGAGAAAGAGCGTGGGGCAAAAAAAAAACATGGCTTGAAAATTTCCACTGCCCTTCTATCTTGTTGGGTGGAAAATCACCTGGAAAAAGCACCAGATTTTTTCTGAAGTCTTCAGCACCTCAGTAGTTTCTAGCCTCAACTCTCTGTGCTACACATTGACATTTACCTTTTCCAAAGAATGGGAGTTAAAACCCACTACCACAGCCATTGTACTAAAATGCATCGAATATGGTTCCCACTTTTGAAAGAGGCAAAGGAAAATTTCATGAATGCTTAGTAAGTCCTTGGTGTTAATAAGACATTTACACGCGCGTGCGTGCACGCACGCACACACACACACACACAGTGTTGACTTTGCTTTGCTTGTGAGTAAATTCTAATCTACTGTCCCTGTTTCAGTAACATCACAAGAGAGCATTTTGGATCTGGAAAGGTCTGAGACTGTGTCTAATCCAGTGTCTTCACTTTATAGATGAGCAAACAAAGGCCCAGGATAATGAACTAAATGAGCCCCAGGTGTCCTGCTATCCACTTTAAAGGTGGCTTAAATGTAGCTTTGGGGGAAAGTAATGAGTTTTGATGCCTCAGTGGGGTGGGCAGGCTCATTACAGGGGCATCTTGAACCCTTAGAGAAAGGAGCTCTCTGCACACATGTGTGCACACTTACACACACACACACACACACACACACACACACACACACACACACAGACTCCTTGCTCCCAATTTTGCTTTGTCCTCAAATTTCAGAGAAGGAGCTGAAGTAAACACATCAACAATCAAGGCATTTTTTTGAGCAGAATAGATCCATTATTCTTGGGGTGAGCAGATTCCAGATTCTAATTTCTGTTCTTAACTCAGCTTCTTCTCCCTTGGAGAGAGAGAGAGAGAAATGGAGAAAAACCGCAACAAACAATATTATTCCTAACAAGAACTCTTTCACCTTCTTTCTGAGTACTGATGAAAGGCAGCCACCCCACAGGGTAGAGAGGCATTTCCTCAGTGGCCTGTGGCACATTCAGATTAAGCTGATGGTCAGCACCACGGTGGAGGCACGCGGAAGTGCACTCTCCCCTCATCTGAAGAAGTGCAGGTGCTTGAGGAAGAGTATGAAATTGTTCCCAGCATGCCTTTCTCCCTCAGACTCCAGCCCAGGTGAGGGCTGCGTGATGACAGCAGTGCTTCACCTGCTGGGCAGAGCCAACTCTGGATTGCCCACACCTTGCCCCGCGGTGCAATTTCTCACATCCGACATTCTGACAGGCTATGTTCCATCCTCAGCACTAGAGCAATGGAGACTAGGACGCCGTACAGTTCTGGTAATTTCCCTGTAAGTGTTGGGAAGCCAACTGCTTAGTGTTCTTCCAAACAATGAAATTTAAAGTTCCATATTATTCTAATACCACTTATATGTATTGACTTTATTAAGCCATTTCTAGTTACCATTAAAACTTATTGAAAATTCTTGTTACATTAAAGGAGAGAATGCTTGTTAGAAAGCAAATTTCTATGGATATTTGCATATTCTTCAATACATTCTTCTTATATGAGTAATAGTGATGTTTACTTAGCATTTACTATGTTCCTTGGCCCAGTATTTCATGTGATTCTATGAGCCCCATTTTATAGATGAGAAAACTGAGGCTCAGGGGGCTTGAATTATTGACCCAAGGATGATCATCTTAGAATACTGCTCTGTCGGAAATACCCTGGCAGTCCAGATGTTGGGACTGCACACTCTCACTGCTGAGGGCCCGGGTTCGATCCCTGGTCAAGGAACTAAGATCCCCCAAGCCGCGTGCCTCGGCCAAAAAAAAAAAAAAACAGAAAAGAAAAGCATGCTGCTCTGTCAAGCTGGAAAGGTAGCACACTGGGACCTACAGAGCCCGGGTTTCCAGAGTTCTGTACATACCGTGAGGCCAGGGCAAGGGAAAGAAGTGTGCTGAGGACAGGAGTCACCGCGTGGAGGCTCTGACTGCCTCTTGTTTAAAGGATTTGGAAATTTTAGCAGAATATTGAAGGCACATTTTTATACTTGTGAAGGCAAAGGTCAAGAGTCAAAGGTGTGCAGCTGTGGAGGGTTAACCTCTGTGTGAGGTTAAGCTAAGGGAAGAAAGGTCTTTAGAGAAGAGAATTTCTTTGTTGCTGAATTCTAGCATTTTCATGTGGCCAGCGCTGCTCCTCCAAAAGCAGGAAGAAACTTCTGTTGGTTTTTTGTCTTTTTTTTTTTTGAATTTTATTTGATTTATTTATTTTTACACAGCAGGTTCTTATTAGTTATCTATGTTATACGTATTAGTGTATATATGTCAATCTCAGTCTCCCAATTCATCCCACTACCCACTCCCACTGTCCCCCGTTGGTGTCCATACATTTGTTCTCTACATCTGTGTCTATTTCTGCCCTGCAAACCGGTTCATCTGTACCATTTTTCTAGATTCCACATATATGCGTTAATATATGATATTTGTTTTTCTCTTTCTGACTTACTTCACTCTGTATGACAGTCTCTAGGTCCATCCGGAAAAGCATACCGATAAGGGCCTGTAACGTGAAATAGGATTCATTCATCATAGAGGGTAGGACTCTGGGTCCGGGTGTAGCACTGCCCCACGGAGCCGCTGCTGACCTCAGGGAACTACAAAGGAGAGGCCCCGTGGAGAGTCACACCACTGCCGTCACTCGGGAAGCCATTTGCTTCCTTAGTTTGTTTATTTTCCTGAGAAAAGATAATGATAAGACAGTCAGTTATGGATTTATTTATTAAGCAACTTGTATTTGATTGTGACAACAGTTTAAGATGAGAGCACTGATATTTACTTTGAGCTAGGGGTGTCAAATTTAGCAGGAAAAAAATACAGGATGTCCAGTTAAATTTGAACTTCAGATAGACAATAATTTTTTCGTACACATACGCCCCATGCGATATTTATATTTTTGTACCAATTATTGTGCAATTATTTGTATTTTATCTGGTAACCCTATTGAAACATCAATGTAACACAGCAGCAGTACCTTCGGTAAAAATTAGTGCATGGCTGTAACTTACCAGTTTTAAGGGAAATAGCATTCGTTAAAAGAAAATACAGTGAATTGCTGACTTGAAAAAAGTTTTACCATAATTTCTTATTTGGCAATTTCCCACTTTAAGTCTATAAATTTGCTCTCAGAGAACCAGCAGATAATCATATTTTCTCTCAAGTCAAGATATCATTACGTTATTCATAAATAAAGCATACAGGACATTTTGCAAGCACTTAAAATACTTTGTAGATAAATGTTTGTGTGTTAAAGGAGGGAATTCATTCAATGCATACAACAGATATCCATTGAGCACTCATTCTATCCTAGACATCGTTGAAGGTTTGGGGAGAAATAAGGAAAGAAAAAAAAACAAAACTTCCCTGTCCTCTTGGGTCTTCACTTTAGAGAATGGTTTTATGAGGCTGTGTGAATTTTAGACTATAACCAATCCCAGGAAGCTGAATGATATTTTGTGGGGCAATATGATGTTATAAAGATTTCTTTTTCGTAATTTAGACTTTAGATATTTATTTTTCAGCATTTATTGGTGCTACAAGAATTGTACATCCTGATATCATTTAAATCCTTTAAGAAGTTCTCAGGATTTTATGCCTGAGAATTATATAAATTTAAAAAGCCTTTGGGGTGAAAGGTCAAACTGAATTGGGGGGCACAAGAAGCAAGACATTAATTCAGGACGTTATCTTTAGTTACAAATTCTCAACTCTTAAATAGGAGTAAATTTACAGGGTGCCTGTCCCATCCTCTCCCCATACTTGAATGAGGGTTCTAGGAGCAGGGAATGTTGTCAAGATGTTGGGGAGGAGATGAAACTTTAAGTTCCTAGGGCCTGTTTCCATTGATGCATGGATATCAGTTTAGCAACATATTGTAGTCCTTATTCTACACTTGAGAGGTAGTAAATTGCTTTCGGGTAGAAATAATTAACTCTTTCCTATGACTACCTTACCATAACACACTGTCAGAAATGATTTAGTAAACTGAATATGGAAGGCTAAAAACCTTAATATAGGTCCAAGAAATAAATTGATTAGTGTGTCCTTTTTTCATTAGTATGATCAGATTCACAAGATGACTTCACGCTAATACTCATTTTCATAACCTCTCTTGTCTGTCTCAGCAGACTCAAGGTTGGAAGGGTGTAAACTGTTATCTAGTCTGACATGCCCGTGTCCATCAGATGCTTATTTTCTCTGTAACATCCTCACCAAGTGGTCCAATGCTTTTAGGTACCCTAGAATAAATTTCATAGAATTGTTTAAAAAAAAAAAAAACTCTTTGCCGCCCAGAAATAAGATATTCTGTTCCCTTCATTTAGAGCAAGGAAACAAGCTCAGGCCAGAGTTTCAAAAATCTTAAAGCAGTACAAAGTGTTCCCTGTATGTTTTACTTGAGGGAAGAAAACTAGCTGATAAACCATTCTTTATTGGTGGCAATAGCAGTTCTATATCTAAAACCTAACTAATGTTCTGTATCTAAATAGCATCTGTATCTGAAAACAACTAACATAATGATTATTATGTACCAAACACTCTACTAAGTCATTTTCATGTCATTTCTTGTTGAATGAAAAAAGTCATCATTTAATTTTCACAAGAACCTTAAGATAACATCTTATGTTCTTGGTTAATAATGATGATCAGAGTGAGAGTTGGAGAAGTTAAGTATCTGCCTACCATTTTAACATTAGAGGGGACCTTTGGAATCATAGAATCCAGTCTTCTAAGTTTCTAGGATTTGCCATGATATTTGTATCATAAAGTGAGTGTGGGAAACCTTAGATCCATGGTGCTATGATTTCATACAGCCTTATTCTCAAAGTCACATGATATGTCCCCATGCTGCAAAAATAGTCTATACCTATGTATATCTATATCTTTCAATATATCTAGTAACAAATGATTGAAATTATTCTTCTCCCAGTTTGACCATGGATAAGGTAAAGGAGATGAAAATGTGTTTGATTCCAGGCACCTCTGTACTTTAAACTTGATTAAAAAATAAAAACATGACTCATCCAACAGCAGCAGAGTACACATTTATCTCAGGACAAGTGGAACATTCTCTAGGATGGGCCATATGCTAATCCATAAAACAAGACTCAATATAAAAGGACTGAAATCATACAAAGTATGTTTTCTGACGTTATAGAAATATATTAACAGAAGGAAATGTGGTAAATTCACAAATATAGGAAAATTAAACAATACACTCTTAAATAATGAATGGATCAAAGAAGAAATTGCAAGGAAAATTAGAAGATGGGGGCTTCCCTGGTGGCGCAGTGGTTGAGAGTCTGCCTGCCGATGTAGGGGACGGGGGTTCATGCCCCGGTCCGGAAAGATCCCACATGCCGCGGAGCAGCTGGGCCCGTGAGCCATGGCCGCTGAGCCTGCGCGTCCGGAGCCTGGGCTCTGCAACGGGAGAGGCCACAACTGTGAGAGGCCCGCGTACCACGAAAAAAAAAGAAGAAGAAAAGCTCTCTGGGCTCAGTTTGCAGCAACATGGCTAAATCCACCAAGAAGGACAGAATCATCAGTAAACACAAGACCCTTATGGTTTCTACCTTGGGAAATTGGTGAAAAAAAATTGAAATCAGCCTGCATTCTAAGTTCACTTGCTTTTCTATGGCAAAAGCAAGATAAAGAGATGAACTGTGAGGATTTGGCACTCTAATTCCTGCGTGAAAGTAGTAGCTGGTGGTGCCTGGACCTACAACACCACTTCTACCATCACAGTAAATTCATCATCAGAAGACTGAAGTAATTAAAAAAACACTAGAAGCTCTACCATTTGAAACATTGCTAACCCATAATAAATGGGCTAATTTATGTAACAAAAGGAAGAGGAAGAAACAGAAGGGGGAAGGGGGAGAAGAAGAAGGAAGAGACAAAGATGGAGAAGGAGAAGAAGCGGCAGAGGAGGAGGAAGAGGAGGGATCTCAAATCAATAACCAAATCTTCCATCTTAGGAAACTAGAAAAAGAAGAGCAAACTAAACTCAAAGCAATCAGAGAGACGATGTTTAAAGACTAGAGCAGAAATCAATGAAACAGACTCTGAAAAACAATAGAGAAAATCGATGAAACTAAAAGTTGGTTCTTTGATAAGATCAACAAAACTAACAAACTTTTAGCTAGCCTGACCAAGGGAAAAAGAGAGAAGACTCAATTTTTTTTTTTGACATCTTTATTGGAGTATAATTGCTTCGCAATGGTGTGTTAGTTTCTGCTTTATAACAAAGTGAATCAGCTATATGTATACATATATCCCCATATCTCCTCCCTCTTGTGTCTCCCTCCCACCCTCCCTATCCCACCCCTCTAGGTGGTCACAAAGCACTGAGCTGATCTCCCTGCGCTATGTGTCTGCTTCCCACTAGCTATTTTACATTTGGTAGTGTATATATGTCCATGCCACTCTCTCACTTTGCCCCAGCTTACCCTTCCCCCTCCCCATATCCTCAAGTCCATTCTCTAGTAGATCTGTCTTTATTCCCGTCTTGCCCCTAGGTTCTTCATGACCTTTTTTTTTTCTGAGATTCCATATATCTGTGTTAGCATACGGTATTTGTTTTTCTCTTTCTGACTTACTTCACTCTGTATGACATACTCTAGGTCCATCCACCGCACTATGAATAACTCAATTTCGTTTCTTTTTATGGCTGAGTAATATTCCATTGTATATATGTGCCACATCTTCTTTATCCATTCATCTGTCGATGGACACTTAGGTTGCTTCCATGTCCTGGCTATTGTAAGTAGTGCAGCAATGAACATTGTGGTACATGACTCTTTTAGAATTATGGTTGAGAAGACTCAATTTTATTTTCTTGGACCATCATTTTTTTTTTCTTTTTTTAAATTTATTTATTTATGGCTGCATTGGGTCTTCGTTACTGTGCGTGGGCTTTCTCTAGTTGCGGTGAGCAGGGGCTACTCTTCGTTGCAGCGCGTGGGCTTCTTATTGCAGTGACTTCTCTTGTTGCAGAGCACGGGCTCTAGGTGCACGAGCTTCAGTAGTTGTGGCACACAGGCTCAGTAGTTGTGGCTCGCAGGCTCTAGAGTGCAGGCTCAGTAGTTGGGGCACATGGGCTCAGTAGCTGTGGTTCGCCGGCTCTAGAACACAGGCTCAGTAGTTGTGGTACATGGACTTAGTTGCTCCGCGGCATGTGGGATCTTCCCGGACCGGGGCACGAACCCGTGTCCCCTGCGTCGGCAGGCAGACTCTCAACCACTGCACCACCAGGGAAGCCCTTAGGTATAGATTTAACAAAAGGAGTGAAAGATTTATCCACTGAACACCACAGAACATTGTTGAAAGAAATTCAAGATCTAATTAAAAGCAAAAACACCCCATGTTCATGAATCAGAACACTTAATATTTGTAAGATGGCAGTACTCCCCAAATTGATCTACAGTTTCAACACAGCCCCTGTAATGGGACCCAGAATAGCCCAAGCAATTCTGAGAAAAGAAGAACAAAGTTGAAAGACTCACAATACCCAATTTCAAAAGTTACTACAAATCAAGCCAGTGTGGTACTGGTATGAAGAAAGACATATAGATCAATGGAATAGAATTGAAAGTCCAGAAATAAACCCTAACATATATGATCAATTGATTCTCGATGAGGATGCCAAGACAATTCAATGGGATAAAGAATAGTCATTTCAACAAATGGTGCTGGGACAACTGGATATCCACATGCAAAAGAATAAAGTCGGACTCCTTCCTCACATCACGCACGAAAATTAAACGGCTCATAGTCCTAAATGTAAGAGCTAACTATAAAACTCTGAGGAGAAAACATAGACATAAATCTTTGTGACCTTAGGTTAGGTAATAGTCTCTTAGATATGATGCCAAAGTACAAGTGACAAAAGAAAATATTGGGGTGGCCAAAAAGTTCGTTCAGGTTTTTCCGTTCAGCTTAACAACCCAAACGAACTTTTTGGCCAGCCCATATAAATTGGATTACGTCAAAAATAAAAACTTCTGTGGTGCAAGAAATAACATCAGGAAAGTGAAGACAACCTCGGAATAGGAGAAACTATTTGCAAACTACATATCTGACAAGGGACTTGTATCCCGAATATGAACTAATGAAATTCAGTAATAAGAAGACAACTCAATTTTAAAATGGCAAAGGATTTGAAGAAATAATTCTCCGAAGAAGGTATTTAAATGACCAATAAGCACACAAAAAGATGCTCAACGTCTTTTGTCATTAAGGGAATAGAAATCAAAACCACGTTGAGATACCACGTCACACCCACTAGGATGGTTATAAACAAGAAGAGACACTATAACAAGAGTTGATGAAGATGCAGAAAAACTGGAACCCTTGTTCATTACTGGTAAGAATTTAAGCTGGTATAGCTGCTTTAGAAAAACAGTTTGGGAGTTCCTCAGAGTTAAACAGAATTTTCATATGACTCAGCAATATCACTCTTAGGGATATACCCAGGAGAAATGAAAACACATGTGCACACAAAAACTTGTATACGAATGTTCAGAGCAACATTATTTATTTTGAAAAAATGGAAACAGCGCAAGTATACATCAACTGATAAATGAATAAATAACATGACTCTTGAAAACACTTTGCCAAGTGAAAGAATTCAGTCACAATACACCACATATTGTACGATTCCATTCATATAAAATATTCTCAATTTGCATATTTATAGAGACATAAAATAGATGAGTGGTGCTTCGAGCTTGAAGTGAGGCTTGGAGGGAGGGAATGAGAATTGCCTACTAATAGTTACAAAGTTTCTTTTCAAGGGCATGAAAATGTTCTAAAATCAGACTGTGGTGATGGTTTTACAACCCTGGGAATGTGCTCAAATGCAATAAATTATTAAATTTATTGGGCGAATTTTATTAAATTAAATGGGCGAATTATATTTTAATGTGAATTATATCTCAAAAAAGCTGTTTTAAAAAATAGGACATAGCATCCTGCTTTATTCCCTCCTAAATCTACCAGTACTTATACTATCCCTCAAATCTTTTCAATAATTTTATTATTGGGAATTCCCTGGCGGTCCAGTGGTGAGGACTTCGTGTTTTCACTGTCTTGGGCCCAGGTTCAATCCCTGGTCGGGGAACTAAGATGCCACGGGCTGCACAGCATGGCCAAAAACAAAAAAAAATTATTATTGCTCTTTCAAGACCTAGCTTTAAAAATTCACAACTTCTAGAAAACTTTCTTAAAATAACTCCTATGTTCTGTACTAATCAGTTTCTTCAGAATGTATTCAGCTGTTTAACCCCTGCTCATATGCTTTTGGTAATTGTTTTAGAGTCATATTCTCATTGACATTCCTGAGCTGAGACTAATTTCCCCAAGTCCTCTGTCTTCATTACCTTCTGCTACAGGGTTACCTGGGAAAGCTGATGATTCTATTTGTTCCCGAGTTTACAGTCGGGAGCTCACCAAAGCTCACTCTCAATCCGAGGAAGCTTTGACCTTGATCTCTATTTCAGAGGGCCCAGGCAGTAGACAGCAGGCTGACTCAAAGGGTTTGATGAGAGTTGAATGAAGTGCTATTTCACAGAAGTGTGGCAGGGATTAAAGAACAAGGGATAGTATGGGACTTCCCTGATGATCCAGTGGGTAAGACTCTGTGCTCCCAATGCAGGGGGCCCGGGTTCCATCCCTGGTCAGGGAACTAGATCCCACATGCCACAACTAAGAGTCTGCATGCCGCAACTAAAGATCCCACGTGCCGCAGTGAAGATCCCACGAGCTGCAACTAAGACCTGGTGCAGCCAAAATAACTAATTAATAATAAATAAATTTTAAAAAAATAAAGAACGAGGGATGGTGAAGCACCAGACACTAGTAACTGCAGGAAGCCTGTACCACCTCGAAGCCTGAAGGGAAAATTGGGGAAAACAGTTGTTAAGTCAAGAACCATAACCCTGGAAATGGGCTCACCTCTGCTGAGTTCCAAGCTTAGAGGAAGGTAGCAACTGTTAAAACCCTGGCAGGAGTTGGCACTGTTAGACATTGATAGACACCCTACCCTACCTTCTCTCCTTACACTCTCCTATCCTCCACCATTGACCCAACCCAAAGGAAGCCAGAGGACCAGGACTCAGGGCACCATCAATAGACATCAGCCTCCCAGGAGAAAGATGGCAAAGGAGGCAGAGATGGATCTAGAGGAGCTGATGGTCACTAGTCTCTAAGCACCAAGGTTCCAGCCTCTAACTGGGTTCTAGGAAGCCTCTCCTTGGTTGTCAAGGAGCATCACAGCTTCCACTTCTCTGTTGCTTGTGCTGCGCTCTGCTTTGTACTTTGTGGCCCTTTCAAAATCAGCTGTTATTTCAGCCCCCAATAGGTATCTCCAGGAGAGGGGGGGTTCTTTGATCTTGTTGACACAGGAGGGCTGTCTCTCCACACTAGTATTTACAGCCCTTCCTTGGGTTTACAGAGTAATCTTTTCCTTCAATTTTCACAGCCTCTTTCCCTTACCTGGGAACACAGACAGGTCCCCTCAGGGCTGAGCCAGGGGCAGATTTCCTTCCCCACCCCTCCATTCTCCCTGAGAGCGAGGCCATGGAACGCATCACCCAGCAGCCCCCTCAGGACAACTTCTTCCAGCTGAAAATCATTGTGTGTCCCAAGCTGAGCTATAAGGCTTTTTGCACTCTCACATCCAGGGAGAATTCCTTATTGGCCGTTTTATATTTTCTTTAATTGACACTGGGGCAACAGTGGGAGGGAGTTGCTACAAGAGGAGCCTTAATATTTTAGGAAAATGGATTATTGTGTTTTACTTGTAATATAGTGGTGACCACAGGGGCTGATACCAAGTCACATAGGACATTTTGCCCCTGCAGATAATACAGCCTGATGGTAGTGCCCTCATATTTCTTTCGTCATTATCTTGCAATATGTATTGGCTTAATTTACACTCAGACCTAAGGGGTTCTCTTGTATTGTCACCCCCTACAGAGTACCATGACTTTTTTACAGGCTTATTTTAACAATTTAAGGAGTTATCTTCCTTCTGAGTTTGCAACTATGTTCCAAATCCTTGAGGTTGCCAAAACTCTGACCTCTGTAAAAGTGAAACATTGTTGGCTTCACTGTTTTTTCTTTTTCTTTTACTATGGAATCATTCAGTAGTTATTGAATTCTGAAGCTTCCATCACGTGTCAAGTTTAGAGGAGCAGAGGTAGGAAATGTTATCCAAGCCAATGTGGATGCAGTGGTTCTCAAACTGTAGTTCCTGGGGCTTCCCTGGTGGCGCAGTGGTTGAGAGTCCGCCTGCCGATGCAGGGGACGCGGGTTCGTGCCCCGGGCCGGGAAGATCCCACATGCCGCGGAGCGGCTGGGCCCGTGAGCCATGGCCGCTGAGCCTGCGCGTCCGGAGCCTGTGCTCTGCAACGGGAGAGACCACAACGGTGAGAGGCCCGCGTACCGCAAAAACAAAAAAAAAAAGAAAAAGAAATTGTAGTTCCTGAACCTGAAGCATCAGCACCAGCTGGGAACTTGCTAGAAATGCAAGTTCTCAGGCCCAGCCCTGGCCCTCTGGGAACCCTCCAGAAGGTTCTGATGCAGCGTAAAGTTTAAGACCCACTGGTCTAGTGTACCAAGGGAGGACAGGATTATGTGTTAGTCCAGGTTCTCTTCACTGCCTAGATAATGGACTTCACCATTGAAAGGAGCCTTTGAATGAGCATCACCATACCCCTGCCTTGTTGCTTTTGTTTTGCTGTCCAAAAAGAAGGCCATGTGAGGCTGGTCTGAGTTCACTCAGTGGCATCACAAGTAGTTAGCCCACTGAGTCTCAGAAGCCAGCTGTGCCCAAGGATTGGGAGAACTTCATCCTGGCCACAGGACTTGGTCAGTACCTCTGGGAATCAACTCTGTGCAATGTGCTCAGTACATATGTGCACGATGACCCGACCTCGGTGTTTTTAAGCATATGTGGTGACAGTGCCTCTTAGTTATCCTTGGGTGCGCCAGAGAACTGGCCACTTGCCACATTCTGAGCACAACCCTCAAAGGCAACTGGAGAGGAAGCTGAGAGCCCTGTCCTAAAAGATCTTACAGTATACCAAGCTGTCAAACCCATTAAAAAATGACATCTTCCTGGAAGAGGATATGTATAAACCAGGTTCCATGGCTGCCCCAATATTTTCATGCATCCTATTGTATTTACTGCCCTTCCACCCACTGCTGATCCTCAGGCTCCAGAGGAGGGTGTATGATTTGTCCTGAGAATCCAGCCCTACCAGAATGGCCTGTCATCTTCCTTATGTTGCTAATGGGCAGCTGCTTTTTTTTTTTTTTTTTTTTCTTTTTGCGGTGCGTGGGCCTCTCTCTGTTGTGGCCTCTCCCGTTGCGGACCACAGGCTCCAGACGCGCAGGCTCAGCGGCCATGGCTCACGGGCCCAGCCGCTCCGCAGCACGTGGGATCTTCCCGGACTGGGGCATGAACCCATGTCCCCTGCATCGGCAGGCGGACTCCCAACCACTGCACCACCAGGGAAGCCTGGCAGCTGCTTTTTAAATTAGGTTATTAATTTTTTTGCTCAGCCTCTTAGTCAACTTAACTTGGCTTTATCTTGTTTTGGTGGAAAGCATATCACTTGTTTGGTAGAATTTGATTTAACTGGTCATTTCGCTCAGTGTCTGATGACTTTTCCATTAATGTTTATTCAGCAAATATATTTTATGTAATTTTCCCTGAAATAACCCAGCTGACTCTGAATGTTCAAGATGTGCAGAGCACTGAAAAGGAGCTGTGATCCCGGAATCTCTATGATAATACGAGGATTGAGATCATGGAAGAGACACAGGCTGAAGCCTTGGAGATTTAGCCTGGGGAAGCAAGATGTACAGCCAACCACACACAATGCCCTATCTTTTTCTCTCGGTTCCTAATCTCTAAGTCTCTCTCTATTCCTCTCTCTCTAGTGTCTCATGTGTGTTTGTGTGTGCACATATGCACACACGCATGTGTATGTGCATTGCACCTTGTATAAGATATAATAATGGCATCTTACCACAGTTTTTTAAAAAATGGTAAAAAAAAAAAAAAAAACAAAAATGCATAATAATGGCTAACAATATTGCATGTCTGAAAACTTACTCTGTAATGGGCCCTAGGGAAAAAACCTTGCTTGTGTTATATCAGTGTTTACCAGAAACTTGAGAGCTTTTTTTTAGATAGTTTCTGCTTTTCTTTCTTGCTCTCCAGTTTTTCATATCAGAAAATGGGGACTTCCCTGGTGGTCCGGTGGTTAAACTCTGCTCTTCCAGTGCAGGGGGCACGGGTTCAATCCCTGGTTGGGGAACTAATTTTCCACATGCCATGTGGCACAGCCTAAAAAAATGAAAAAAAAAAAAAAGAAGAAAGAAAATGGAATCGTTCCTTTTCAGTCTGTGAGCATCTCTTCCTCTATATGGCCCCACCAGAAATGATTTGGTGTTTGTAATTATGCTGTCTTGGGAAAGGTGGAATATTGAATGAGAACTGAAGGTTATGATAATAAAAAATGAGTGATGGGGTAAAAATGCAAAATCTTCTCAGGTGGACTGGGCAAGACCCTCTTGCCTTTTCGGTGGCAAAGGCCAAGCAATGGTCTGTCGGTCTTGCCCTCTGTGAGTTACAGAATGGCCTTTGCTTATAAATCCATGGAGCTAAAGATCATGCAGAGGACTTGCCACACTTGCTTATTTACTCTAGGATCAGACACAAGATGTCAGTTAATCTCTGTTATACTAGGGTTTCATATTTCCTTCCTCCACCCACTAGTTCTGGCCCCCAAATTGCTTCTGAACTAGCCCTGCCTGTTGGCCAGAAGAGACTGGCAAATGGCCATTCCTCAGGACAGCCAGAGCTTGTATATCAGGCTGGAATGCTGTCAGAAGAAACGTAATTATCGTCCTGCCACCGGTAGACTGAGACCCATGTTAATATGAGGAAAAGACTAGTTCCTCCATCCTTGTATTAAAAGGCTTAGGGTATGGATGTCAGTTGTAAATATTGGACAGGTGACCTTTGCCTGCCTGCTGGGTGGGTCAGAGCTCTAAACACACAGGCAACATGTATGAGGATACTGTTTCTTTCTTGGGCAAGGGAGAACAAGGACTGGCCAGTTTTGAGTGATTATTATTCTATCCTCCATCTAAAGAGTCAGTCCAGGGGTAATTAGTGAGGGTTTGCTATGTTCAAGGCACTCTGCTTTGAGGGATATAGTGAATTCTGTCAAAGAGCTTATGATCCAGCAGAAGATTAAAGAAATACATAAACATAGAACAAGGATTTACATAGTAAGAACTTGACCTCTAGAAGCAGAGAAACTACAGTTCAAATTTCTGCTCCTTCTCATAAATGGTGCTATAACAGATGGAAATCCATAAGTGAAAGAAAAAGAGAACCTAGAGCCATACATCATGTATTATGTAAAGGTTAACTCAAAATAGATCATAGATCAAAATGTAAACATTTAAACCTAGGAAATTTTCCAAAGGAAAGCATAGGAGAACTGTTTTGTGGCTCTTCTAGGCAAAGATTCCTTAGATAAAACACTAAGATCCATAAAAGAAAAAATGGATAAGTTGGACTTAATCCAATGTGAAAATTCTTTTTGAAAGACATTATAAAATAAAAAGACAACCACAGACAGAGAAAATATTTGCAAAGCACGTATCGGATAAAGGACTTGTATCCAGAATATATATTCAGATATCTTAAAAGTCAGTAATAGGATAACAGCCCAATTTTTCAATGGGCAAAATATTGAACAGAGTACATGAAAAGGTATTCAACACCACTCATCATTAGAGAAATGCAAATGAAAACCACAGTGAGATACCCCTAGATACCTATTAGAATGACTTTAAAAAACAAACCAAAAGCGAAAAAAAACTGTTGACACCAAGTGCTGGCAAGGCTGTGGAGCAAAGGAAACTCTCACACATTACTTATTGGCATGCAAGATGGTACAGCTACTTCTGAAAAATATTTTGGCAATTTCTTATAAAATTAAATACACACTTACCCCATGGCCCAACAATCCCACCCCTGGGTATTCACCCAAGTGAAATGAAAACCTATGTTCACACAACACCTGTCCACGAATGTTTAGAAATGGTTTTGTTCATAATCAACAAAAACTGGGACATACCCAAGCATGCTTCAGCTGGTTAATGAGTAAACTGGGGTACATCCATACAATAGAATACCACTCAGCAATAAAAAGGAACAAACTACTGATACTCACAGTAACATGGATGAATCACAAATGCTTCACAGACTTCAAATGCTAAGTGAAAGGAGCCAGCCTCAATAGGCTGCATGCTGTATAACTCCACTTATGTGACTTTCTGAAAAAGGCAAGCTGGAAAGGACAGAGATCAGATCAGTGTTTTCCAGAGCCGGGGAGTGGGGAAAGGAGTTCATGGCTTCAGTCCATGAGGGGATTCTTTGGGGTGGTGTAACTGTCCCCTATCTTGATTGTGGTGGTAGTTACATGACTGTAACACAGCACCGTGCAGTAAAAGGTATACAATTTATCGTATATAAATTATGCCTCGATAAACCTGACTTGGAAGAAAAAGAAGAAATACTAACAACAGTACTTAGTTGTCAAAAACTATGAAGGTGATGGTAAAATAAAACAAAACTCCACTGTGGCACTTAAGCTGAGTGCGTGACCTTCGGCAAGTTTCTTAACCTTTGTACGTATCCATTTCTTCATCTTTAAAATGAGAAGAAATAGTAGCACTGCATACAAAATATGTTCTAAGAACTGAATAATTCATGAAATAAAATTTGCTAGTTTATTCACCACTTAGTCTGTACCAGGTTTTGGAAATGGCTTATCTAAGTCAGTTCTAAAAACCTCGGGGAATAGATTCTATCATTAATATGCTGAGAACAGTGCCTGGAGTATAGGAAGTACTCCACAGGTGCTGACTTTGTTTTACTCTTCACTGAGAATCTCTTATGTCCAGGTACTGTGCTAGGCACTGAGAATAACAAAATGAAAAGACCATGGAGTCCCTGCCCTTAGGCAGCTCACAGTGATGAGACAAGGAAGCAAATTAACAATTAAAATGCTGTGTATAGTTTACTGGACTTGCCGTGGTGATCGTTTCATAATGTATTTTTAGGATCACTATGTTGTACACCTAAAACTAACATTATATTATATATATCAACTATATATATTATATTATATATATCAACTATATATATTATATTATATATATCAACTATATATATTATATTATATATATCAACTATATATATTATATTATATATATCAACTATATATATTATATTATATATATCAACTATATATATTATATATATCAACTGTATATATTATATTATATATATCAACTATATATATTATATATATCAACTGTATATATTATATATATCAACTATATATATTATATATATCAACTATATATATTATATTATATATATCGACTATATATATTATATATATCAACTATATATATTATATTATATATATCAACTATATATATTATATATATCAACTGTATATATTATATTATATATATCAACTATATATATATCAACTATATATATTATATATATCAACTATATATATTATATTATATATATCAACTATATATATTATATATATCAACTATATATATTATATTATATATATCAACTATACTTCAATTTTTTAAAAAAAGAAGATAAGGGCTTCCCTGGTGGCGCAGTGGTTGAGAGTCTGCCTGCCGATGCAGGGTACACAGGTTCGTGCCCCGGTCCGGGAAGATCCTACATGCCGCGGAGCGGCTGGGCCCGTGAGCCATGGCCACTGAGCCTGCGCGTCCGGAGCCTGTGCTCCGCAACGGGAGAGGCCACAACAGTGAGAGGCCTGCGTACTGCAAAAAAAAAAAAAGAAGATAGAGAATCTTTAAAAAGTAGTAAGATAAAATTAAATGCAGTGTGTGAAGTGCTGTGAGAGTGGGATTTGCAGGATACTTCTCTGGGATCATGGAGGAGGAGGAAGAGACTCTGGCTGGGGAGATGGTGGTACTGTGGAAATCCTTCTCAGGGGAGGTGGCATCTGATTATGTCTTGAAGGACAGGTTGAGTGTCAGCAGACAGAGATCCAGGGCATGCGGAGTGACTGAGGAGAGACACTCCAAATGATAACCAGACCTCCCCCTCCCCCCCGAAAAAAAAAAACAGATCATGGGAATTAGTGGCAGAGAAAGGGAATACCATCTGAGCCAAACCCCAAAGTTGGACTTAGATATTGTAGGGAAACTATGTGAGCAGAGGCTGGATGGAAGCTCACATAAGCTGACAAGACATCCTGATTCTGACATACTCTCCTACTGTCCAGATCTTTGGAAAAGAGCTTTGATAATCTCTATACTCATTCCAGTGTCTTAGATTCACCCTGACTGAGAAAATTCACCTTTAGCTCCAATTTAAGACTACTGGGCTTCAGTTTTTCTTCGTGCTTGTTTGTGAATGCATGTGGAGGATGGTTCGAGGGTAACTTAGCCTGCTAATTTTTTCTACTACTTGAGGTATGGCACACGTTTCACAATGTCCTGTGATTCTCGAGGCTTGGTATTTAAATACAACTAACACTCTTCTGGGTGCAAAATACCACTGCAAAGCTATTCAAAAGATTTCTGGCAAAACAGTGGAGTAGAAGGTGGAAGTGGAGGGAGAACATTGAATGAAGTGGCTCTTTGTCAATATAAATATACAAACCTGGGCTTCCCTGGTGGCGCAGTGGTTAAGAATCTGCATGCCAGTGCAGGGGACACGGGTTCGAGCCCTGGTCTGGGAAGATCCCACATGCCACGGAGCAGCTAAGCCCGTGCACCACAACTACTGAGCCTGTGCTCTAGAGCCTGCGAGCCACAACTACTGAGCCCGCGAGCCACAACTGCTGAGCCCGTGCTCCTCAACAAGAGAAGCCACTGCAATGAGAAGCCCACATGCAGCAACGAAAACCCAATGCAGCCAAAAATAATAATAATAATTCAAAAAAAAATTTAAATATATACAAACTTGTGTCGCGTGTCTTTACCCTTTTACTGTCCCACAGCCCCTCAACAGGTGGCATGAGCTCATCAACATTTGTGAGTAGATGCGATGTCATTTTAATGTTGCTTCTAATTGACAAGGGCCTTGGTGGTTGTGTGCGTGAGGCTGCATGCCTGGTGTAGGGTGGGCAGTGGAATTAGAAACTGCTACCTGCTCCTTCTGGCAGAAGAGCAAGAGCTGTAATTGTGGTAACTGGCTAGAACACATTGTGTTAACTCGTAATCAAAGGCCTTATTTTGCTGATTTTATTTCCCTTAACTTGCAAGTCCTTCCCTCCCCCTTGCAGAGCTCTGAATTTTGGGCAACTTGAACAAGGAAACCTTGTTTCTCTGAAAATTACCTTTAGCATAAGCTCAGTGTTTTCCTGTCCAGATTTTCATAAGCAGTTTGGGTTGCATTAAATTTACACCAGTAATGAGCTTGTGATTCTCAGAAAAGGTCCAAAGAGGAAGTGAAAAGAGCTGGGAGTAGCTCAAGTAGTCCTTGGACTCTCTACCAGGTATTCTAATCAGAGGATAAACAACACGAAGTCGGAAGTTCTGTCCCCGAGCAGCCAGGATTTTTGCAATTCTCATTTCATAAGCCGTATGGTGAGTAGATGCAGCCCCACTTCCTATAGTGAACACAGACAATGCCAAGACTGCAGCCACGTACACTACCTCACTCAGTGGCACTCCTGAGGACTCTGCCTACTAATGAGAATACTTTTGTTTATACAAAACAAAGCAGAAAACACTCACTTGATCAGTTTAGGAACTGTCTTTTAAATTGTATGGGTTCCCTTCAATCATTTAGCTTCTTGGAAGAAAACAAATCCCAATTATTAATCATATCCTATTAGATCAGCCTTGAAAACAATTTATATGATAATGAGGAGTTTACCGAGCCTGATGAGTGTATTATTTTGTGCCTGAGTCTAGGGGTTATTTCTAAGACATTCATGGTCATTTCCCTCTAATCAATGGCATACGTTTTCATTTTAGGCCCTTGAACCAATTTTGGAAATAGATGTCTATTTTCCTTTCTCCTCTCCACCCAGCATCATTACTGTGTCTGAGCTCAGGAGGAGGGAAAGAAAGAGAGGATGGAGTTAGAATAACTTATTCTCTCCTAAGCCCCAAAGCTACTCATGAAAAATAGTGTACATGGTTTTTGGGGTTTTTTTAACATCTTTATTGGAGTATAATTGCTTTACAATGGTGTGTTAGTTGCTGCTGTATAACAAAGTGAATCAGCTATACATATACATATATCTCCACATCTCCTCCCTCTTGCGTCTCCCTCCCACCCTCCTGTATACATGTTTTTTAAAAGCAGCTATTTATCATTAGTACTAAACAGAATTGAAATAAAATTTTAATAACCACTATTCTCATTTATTCAGTGCTCCCTTTAAGCCAGGTAGATATTGTATTAACTGCTTTTCCACACAATAATAATAAAAGTAGCTAATACATTTTTATTGATCATTTACTATGTGCCACTCATAGCATCAAATTCTTTGCAAACTATCTCATTTATTCTTCTTATTAACACTATGTCATAGACACTTTCATTAACCCCATTTCATAATTGAAGAAATTGAGGCTGGTTTAAGGTTGAACTTAAATAGTCGAAGTCTATGCGCTCAACCACCACCTTAGATCCTTTGATGAATCCTTAAATAGACAGATTTTGTTTGTTTCTGATGCAAGTTATCCCAGTGATTGGTCAGTTTTATATAAATTCAAAATATTTTAAGTTGAAAAGATTTTCTTACCTTGGTGGTAGGAGCTTTCTTAGCCTGTCAAAAATCTCAGGGAACGAATCACCTGCCACACCCCTGAACACTTCTGCCTTTGAGAATCCTTGCTCTGTAGCCCCACAGCCTCTTCCCCCACTCACAACTCTGAGGATACAGTAATGCTTTTGTTCACCAATTTCCTGGCACATCAGTGTTTTCAAACTAGAATCAAAACAGAGTCCGAACTTTACTGCTGCCTAGCTTGGTTTAAACCTCATTATTTTTCCAAGAGATTTACTTAAAATATAATATTACTGCAGTCGGATCGCTGTGTTTACTATTTAACGTCAAGTTTTGCTCTTATCTAGGTTTTTCCAGTTGGAAGCAGCTTCCCTGGTCTTCCCTCTGTTTCTCCTCTTTTAGATGGGAGAGGCTGAGTGGAAACCCACCAGCTTTCCCAGCGGAGGCAGTGGGGGTAGAGACCAGCTTCTTTATTTTTAATTCACTGAATATGAAGGGAGCCGCTCTGTAGCTGTTTTCAGTCTAGACAGGATATGATGATAATAACACAAATAAAAGTTCATGTATTCCAGCCAGGGACAAATTAAGTGGGTGCAGGGCATAGATATATGTCATGCTGTTAGTGACATGGAGCAGTACACAACCCACTTCGGGGCATGGTGCCCAGATTAATTGGCTTGCCCAGAATGCATCTGTGATTAGAAGAAAGCTCTCAGGAAATGCTGGGCAGTGTGCACTTGGACTCTCAGTTTTTCATCTCATAGGCACTGAAAGTTAGACATTTTATTTTACTGACCAGGAAAGTGAGTGGTGTTTGACACCATGGGTTTATGAAATGTTTTGCTGGTTTTCCTTCATAAGTCATAGATACTTCTGGGAGAAACTGGCCACCATATGTTGAGATGATGCAGGGAGTATTGATTATTGCTTTGCCGAGGTGGCTAAGCTCTGGGACAGTCAGGGTTTAAAGAATTATGGAAAGGGGGGGTGTATCTTGAGTACATGTATGCGTGAAAGAGCCTCAAAGTGAGGCTCTTTATGTCACATGAGCTACTGAAATAGAACCCCTGAGATTGCTGTGCTTAAAAATACTGTCGTTTGTGCCTTGGGGAGTATAACGGTGATCAGATATAGCATGTGGCTGCATGCTCTCCACTCTGAATCAGCTGGAAAGGGAAGGAATCAGGAGAAATAGCCAAGGGCACAGAGCAACTTCAAAAATAGTGTTTCTCCTTGGGAAATGTTGAGATGAATAGTAAAGAAGGTAGACGCTGTATCCAAGAAAAATCAAGGGTGAAATTGCTTGTGTTGCTGACCAAAGGCTAAATACTTCTTTTGGATACAGATGAGCCATTCCAGTGGCCTCCACGGAATCTGGGCGTGCATGAGCCAGTGATAAAATTCAGTCCAATAAAGAGCTCTTGTTAATCTGTGACACCATATTTATCATCAGACCTGCAAAACCAGGAAAGTTAAACACTCTGGGTGGATCAAAAAAGGTGGCTCCTGAATATTTGTTATTATTAAGGAGGTTTGAGGAAATACTGAGAAAACCTTTTAAAATGTGACTCCCAACATCTCCCGCTTGCTTTTTCTTGGACGCTGGGTCCCTTCAGGTTCCATTCCTTAAAAATTTGCCATAGTGCACTCCTGTTCTGTTTTGGAAATGCTACAACGTGTAAACGTTTTGCAGTACATTCCATTGTTTAAATAAACCTACCTAAGGAGGCAAAAGACCTGTACTCAGAAAACTATAAGACACTGATGAAAGTAATCAAAGATGACACAAACAGGTGGAGAGATATACCATGTTCTTGGATTGGAAGAATAAATACTGTGAAAATGACTCTACTACCCAAAGCAATCTACAGATTCAGTGCAATCCCTATCAGATTACCAATGGCATTTTTCATAGAATTAGAACAAAAGAGTGTACAATTTGTATGGAAACACAAAAGACCCCGAATAGCCAAAGCAGTCTTGAGAAAGAAAAATGGAGCTGAAGAAATCAGGCTCCCTGACTTCAGACTATAAATACAAAGCTACAGTAATCAAAATAATATGGTACTGGCACAAAAACAGAAATATAGATCAATGGTACAGGATGGAAAGCCCAGAGGTAAACCCACGCACCTATGGACACCTAATCTATGACAACGGAGGCAAGAATATACGATGGAAAAGAGGCAGTCTCTTCAATAAGTGGTGCTGGGAAAACTGGGCAGCTACATGTAAAAGAATGAAAATAGAATGCTCCCTAACACCACACACAAAAAAGACCTAAATGTAAAAGACAGGACACTATAAAACTCTTAGAGGAAAACATAGGAAAAACACTCTTTGACATAAATCACAGCAAGATCTTTTTTGACCCACCTCCTAGAGTAATGAAACTGAAAACAAAAGTAAACAAATTGGACCTAATTAAACTTAAAAGCTTTTGCACTGCAAAGAAAACCATAAACAAGACAAAAAGACAACCCTCAGAATGGGAGAAGATATTTGCAAACAAAGCAACGGACAAGGGATTAATGTCTAAAATATACAAACAGCTCATGCAGCTCAATATCAAAAATCCAATCCAAAAATGGGCAGATGACCTAAATAGACATTTCTCCAAAAAAGACATACAGATGGCCAAGAGGCACATGAAAATATGCTCAACTTCACTAATTATTAGAGAAATGCAAATCAAAACTACAGTGAGGTATCACCTCACACTGGTCAGAATGGCCATCATCAAAAAATGTACAAACAGTAAATGCTGGAGTGGGTGTGGAGAAAAGGGAACCCTCTTTCACTGCTGGTGGGAATGTAAATTGATACAGCCACTGTGGAGAATAGTATGGAGGTTCCTTAAAAAACTAAAAATAGAACTACTGTATGACCCAGCAGTCCCACTACTGGGCATATACCCTGAGAAAACCATAATTCAAAAAGACACATGTACCCCAATGCTCATTGCAGCACTGTTTACAATAGCCAGGACATAGAAGCAACCTAAATGGCCATCGACAGACGAATGGATAAAGAAGTCGTGGTACATATATACAATGGAATATTACTCAACCATAAAAAGAATGAAATTGGGTCATTTGCAGAGATGTGGATGGACCTAGAATCTGTCATACAGAGTGAAGAAGGTCAGAAAGAGAAAAACAAGTATCACATTTTAACTCATATATGTGGAATCCAGAAAAATGGTACAGATGAACCAATCAGCAGTGCAGGAATAGAGACACAGACATAGGAAATGGACGTGTGGACACAGTGGGGGAAGGGGGGCGGGATGAATTGGGACATTAGGTTTGACACATATACTCTACCATGTGTGAAATAGATAGCTAGTGGGAACCTGCTGTATAGCACACAGAGCTCAGCTCAGTGCTATGTGGTGACCTAGGTGGGTGGGATGGGGGTGGGAGGGGGATCCAAGAGGGAGGGGATACATGTGTACATATAGATGATTGGCTTCATTGTACAGCAGAAACTGACACAGCATTGTAAAGCAACTATACCCCAATTAAAAAAACAAAAAACAAAAAAACTTTGAGGCATTCAAGAATGATCAGAAGGGGCTTCCCTGGTGGCGCAACGGTTAAGAATCCACCTGCCAATGCAGGGGACACGGGTTCGATCCCTGGTCTGGGAAGATCCACATGCTGTGGAGCAACTAAGCCTGTGCGCCACAACTACTGAGCCTGTGCTCTAGAGCCCGCGAGCCACAACTACTGAGCCCACGTCACAACTACTGAAACCTGTGTGCCTAGAGCCTGTGCTCCGCAACAAGAGAAGCCACCGTGATGAGAAACTCATGCACCTTATCAAAGAGTAGCCCCCGCTCTCCACAGCTACAGAAAGCCCACGTGCAGCAATGAAGACCCAATGCAGCCACAAATAAATTAATTAGTTAAAAAAAAAAAGAATGATCAGAAGTAATTGAAAAGGTTATGCTTTCTTTTTTTAAATTTTATTTTTGGCTGCATACGGTATTTGTTTTTTTCTTTTTGGCTAAGTTTGGTCTTTGTTGCTGCGCTCAGGCTTTCTTTAGTTGCAGTGAGCAGGGGCCACTCTTGGTTGCAGTGCATGGGCTTCTCATTGCGGTGGCCTCTCTTGTTGCGGAGCACGGGCTCCAGGTATGCAGTCTCAGCAGTTGTGGCTCGCAGGCTCCGGAGTGCAGGCTCAGCAGCCGTGGTGCACGGGCTTCGTTGCTCCACGGCATGTGGGACCTTCCCGGACCAGGGCTCGAACCCGTGTCTCCTGCATTGGCAGGCGGATTCTTAACCACTGTGCCACCAGGGAAGCCCAAGTTTATGCTTTCTAAGATAGGGTTTTGAGAAGAACTCTCTCTTTGTCTCTCAGCTTCGGGAACTCAAACCTTCCAATTCTTGCAGTTATTTACATAGAGAGTCTCGAAGTCTAGGACTTTGAGTGAGTACTGAGAATTCCTGACCATACAGCACACCAGAGACCGTGTGGTTTAAGGTACCAGTATCTTGTGCTTCAATCTCTGCCACTCATTTGTTGAGGTGTTCATTCATTCATTCAAATGTCTGGCCGGCATTGAAATTGGCTCCATGAAGGCTTGAATCTGGAGGTGGAAAAGTAGCAGGCATGTTTCGGAAGGTGATGAATAAGTAGCATTGCAAAATATATTATCTGTAGGACCAGATCTGTACACAATAAACATTTAATAAATGTTTAACCTTCATTAACTTTGTGCTTATCATTAAACAACAGAGTAACAAAAATAGAAAAATTCTCAAAGATAATTTAATTCAAGATCCCACCATCCTAATGCATCACCAGTTTTCATTTTACTTCATTTACTTACTTGTTCAAAAAATATTTATTGAGCTCCTACTCAATTACAAACACTGGCATATAATATTTGTAGATTCTCATCTCACCTTTGCACACATGCACTCCAGATTTCTCAGAGTTCAGTGTTTCATACAGAGGACATTTTTTCGTGCTGTTACATGTTCTTTATATTGACATTTTAATCAATAGATATTATTCCTTCAACATCATCATTTATTTGACCATTGTTTTCTTGTGGAATATGAAGCTTCTTTCTAAATTTTAAATGTTTTAAAAAGTGCAGTAATAAGCCTCTGAGCACAGAGCTTCTGATTCCTTTCCAATAATTTACCAGGATAAATTCCCAGGAGTCTAAATACCGGATCAGAGGATATGAACATTTTTATGGATTTTGATGCATCCTGCCAAATTTCTGAATCTCGTACCAATTTACATTTGTAATTTTGTTTATGTCAGTCACGTTCCAGTGCCACTTTCCTGGAGATACTGCTTGATTTCTAGATGGAGAATTGAGGAACACTTGGTCTCATCAAGAATGCATGCATAGGGCTTCCCTGGTGGCGCAGTGGTTGAGAGTCCACCTGCCGATGCAGGGGACACGGGTTTGTGCCCTGGTCCGGGAAGATCCCACATGCCGCAGAGCGGCTGGGCCCGTGAGCCATGGCCGCTGAGCTCGCGCGTCCGGAGCCTGTGCTCCGCAACGGGAGAGGCCGCAACAGTGGGAGGCCCGCGTACCGCAAAACAAAACAAAAAAGAAAAAAAAAAAAAGAATGCATGCATAAGCCATTTCTTATAAGGGGTATCTTCCAGATGGCTTAACCCATCTGTTATATAAATACCTTCCACTAACCAGGAAAGCCATTTTCCTCCTCCCCAGACTTTTGGTATCTCCTTACTTACTTATTCCCTAAGACAATTCCTATACCAAAATACTCACTCACAGTATTATAGAACATTAGAAATGGAAAAGACCTCAAATATCTCCCCCCCTCCTCATTTTAGAGTTAAGGACTCTGAGAACCAGGAAGATTGAAAATTACTTCATATCACAGTGTTGGTGGGGAGATCTAAGACGAGATTCTCTGCATGAAGCTGTTTGGTACTGCTGCTAGGAAATATCAAGGGAGGTGGCCCATTTACTAATATTGGAAAGAAAAAGAATCAGCATGGTCTTTGGGCAGGTATGACCTGCACATTAGTGAAGTGTTCCAAATTTAACTCCCTCCCTAATGTGCCCGTGGCTCTTCATGTGTACTCTGTTATTGCAGGCGTTGGCATTGCCTGTTCAGCCCAGGGACCCTCAGCAGTACATGGTGCACTTGGGAAGTAAAATGAAGGTTACCATTTCAGAAAGGAAATCAGGAAGCATTAAAATACAAAGGATGAGCTCTCCCAGAGCCTTAAGACTAACCTCTAGGTGCAGTGTGACTGACCACCTCATTCTCTGAGCTTTGGACTAGCTATTCATTCCCTCACTAGCATTTTTTAAAACAGAGAACTTCAAGTTCCTCCAACACATAATATTGTTTTATGTCTTCGTGCCTTTTTTCCTGTTGTTCTCATAGTCTGAAACCAGCTTAGCTCCCATGTGACTGGCTAATTTCAACCTTTCCTTTGAGACTGCTTTAACTCAGATGAAGCCTCTTACAGGAAGGCTGCCATGATGCCTCTAGACCGCCATGACCATCCAGTCTCTCAGTTCGTAAAGGGCCTATGGATTCTTTTATCACACTGGGTTGGGAGTATTTATGTGACTCCCTCACAAGGCTAAGCTCTTCAAGATCAGAATCTGTGACTTTTCATACTCCCCAATGCTTAAATACCTTCCACTAAGTACAGAATAGACATTCAGTAAATGCTTATTGAACTGAAATATCTGAAATGTATGAATGAGGATTTGTAAAAATCTTAAAATCCAGTGAAGATCTGGGTCTAGCATCAGCAAAATGTGACTAGAATGTAATTCTTTCTTAGAATGCTTAAATCTGATCAATTTTGTTGTATTATTGAGTAGGAAACCTGTGTTAACAGGAAAGGGGTAGTCTGTTTGGACTCTGTACAAGAGAATCCCGCCAACAATAATTTCTCAAAAATGTAAATTATTATTATCATCACCATCATCTCCTCTGGAATCTTATTCTAGTACCACCCTCTCTTAAATTTCCGATCTCTCCTCCTCTATTCCTTTTCTGCTTGCCTTATAAATTCGCTCAAATCTTTCACATGCTTAAAAATATTTCTTCAAACCTTGTGACCCCTTCTGTTATCTTTCTTCACTACTTTTCTCCCATCATTTCCTCAGTCTCCTGCAATCTTGTTTCTACTCCTTCCTCTACAATGAAATTGCACTGGCTAAGCAGAGTTACTAGTGACCGCTAAAATGAACGTTAAGTTGATAACTCTTCCTATCGACGTTTCCATAATGTTGGACACTGCTGATCCTTCCCGTCTTCCTGTTACCCTCAAATTCCTTGACATCATGCCACCATGATTCTCTAC